>NC_082734.1:20262998-20562998 GCF_030144855.1 Hypanus sabinus
AATCCTCATAAACTTTCCCAGCAGTCTCTCCAGTTTGACCGCATGTTTACTACAACTCCAGCGACTTGGACAACGACACCACAAGGCCCCAACGCCTGCACATCAAAACGCATGTAAAAGTTTTAGAAGTCAGGACCAAGCGAAACACGCGAGGCGTTTAAAGAAGCCAGAGAAGAACTAAAGGAGGAAATCAGAAAGCCAGGAGGGGCCATGAAAAGCCTTTGGGAAATTGAATTGAAGTAAATCCCCAAGACATGTTGTACACACATCAAGAGTTAAAGGATTATTTGGGAGAGGATGGGGCCTCTCAAGGATAAAGGGACTAACAGTTGCTTGGAAGCAGAGAATGTGAGTGAGGCACTTAATGAGTACTTTGCTTCAGTATTTACCAAGGAAAAGGATATGGAGGATTAGGATTAGGAACCAGATGGATTTCTATGACAATTGAAAATTGAGATTTTTTAAATTGAATTTAAACTCACCATCTGCCCTGGTGGGATTCGAACTCATGTCCCCAGCGTATAAATGGGATTCTGGATTACTGATCCGGTGGTGATTACCACTCCACCAGATCTCCCCACTAGGTGAGGGGGTCGACAGGAGTAAAGTGGGCTCGGGTGGCTTAGTGTAAATGGGTGATGGACAAACAGCACGGACTCAGCGGGCCGAACAGCCTGTGACCCTGAATTCAGAAATTCAGTGTGAACTTCCTCAGAAAAACATTTTCCCATGAAGCGTCTCGCTCAGTACAGTGGGGAGGGTCCAGCTTTTCCTCAGAGCGCAGCTCGCTCTCTGTAGCCACGGTCAGCATCCCTCCCTCATTATAATCATTTAACAATTGCTGTTCCTCTTGTATTTCAGAAGGGACCCATTTACTCAGCGTCAATTGGTTGATTGTAATTTTGAAGCTCAACAGAGTAAATGTGATCAGGACATAATCCCCTTCTCCTTCCTCCCAGAATCCCACTCCATCTCCATTCCCAAGATTTCTGTGCTCAGGAACTCACACCGGGTCAGGCACCCTGGCCTCCTCACTGGCTGAGGGATGAGTTTCAATGCCCACACTATCCACCCCCTCCTCGCAGTCTGGCACCCAGAGTCGGGGGCCTGAGACCAGGGCCTCTTCCCAGAACAGCTCACCCTAGGGGTGGGAGGAGTGAACATGGAGGGGTTTGGGACTGGGGGTTGGGGGAGGTGAGGGGCACTTGGAGGGGAGTGGTGTGGAGGGGGAGAGGTGTGGGGTTGTGAGCTGGGGGATGGGTGGAGAGGGGTATGTGGGCTGGGAGTTGATGTGGCAGTTGTGTTAGTGTCCTGCGCGGGCGAGACTGACTCCCTTCCTCACTGTGTTCCAGATGTACCGCCACCCCTCCCGCCCAGGCCTCCCAACATGAAGAAGGCGGCCGAATACCTGCAGGTGCTGGAGCCGAGCCCGTGGACCGCCCCAGGAACCAGGCCCCCAGCGTCCGTGCCCCCTCTGCCGGATAGACGTGAGTCAGGGTGGAGTATGGCTGCTTGTTCGCTCAACGTTCCTTCATGCACTGGTGTTCAGGCACCTTGGGTGGACCTCAGCAGGCCAGCCAGCGTCTGTGAAAAAGACCATAGTCGACGTTTCGGGCCAAGACCCTTCAGCGGGACTTTGGGTGGTCAGTGAGGAAACTACGTTGCCTTGGTCCCAGACCTATCCTCCTAGAAGTAGAGACCACGACCCCTGCTCTTGGAAATGGCCGCTTGGTTCCAGGCACTGGGCATTGTAGCAATCGGGACAGCTCCCGGTACTCAGACTGGCTCCGCGAACCCTGGAGCAAGACAACCTCACCTTTACCAGTCCATGGGCCCTCCGAGCACAGGACAGTTTGGCCCTCCACCAACCTTCCCCCTCCTCTGGTCTCGCCTACCACTTGCCAGCTCATTCTTCTCCCCCCCCCCCCACCCTTTTATTCTGACTTATTTTCCCTTCCTTTCCAGACCTGATGAAGGGCCTCAGCCTGGAACAACCCCTCCAGAGATGCTGCCTGATTTGCTGGGTTCCTCCGGCGTTTTGTATGTGCGGCTCTGGAAGAGGCCCTTCAGCCCATCGTGTCTGTGTGGACCGCGGCACACCACATTAAACTGGACCTATCCGCACTCGCCAGCTGTGAGATGGACAGCAGAGAGGTTGGGGAGGAGGGAGAGGGAGAACTTTACACTCCCGTGTGGAACAGGATAGTTCCCTGCACCCCCTGCACCCTCTCACTGACATTAAGGCTCTTCCAGCCCATGAACTGCCCTCTCACCTTCCCTTCTCTCTGAGCATTCACCCAATTGTCCTTGGAAAGCTCCCTCCAACCCACTTCTGCCACTCCTTGCAGTCACTTGCTGCAGACTACAATCTGTACCATGAAAGGAAAATCCTGCTCTTCCACTCTGTCTTTTGCTCCGTTCTCTGTCACTGGAAACACAATTTCCCCACCCCCTTACCTGCCACACCTACTCTCACTTCGGGCCACCTCCCCTGAACCACAGCTCATTGCCTTGCCAGGACAGACGTCGCCAAAGCCAAGGCACTCCGGTTAACTCCCTCTGCACCCTCTCCAGGATGGCAGTGCCCTTCCTGAAGTGTGGAGCCCAGCAAACCAATGATGGCCTTGGGGCCAATGATGGTCAATGCCCCTGGGATGGCAGCAGTGTTTCCAATGCCTGACCTGGTGCTTAACTAGACATTTGGTGATGGGTCTCGGCCCAAAACATCAACTGTGCTGCCTGGCCTGCTGAGTTCCTCCAGTATTTTGTGTGTGTTACCTAGTAATGTTTAGCATTATTTCCATACTTCAGTGTTTTAGAAAGTCCAGGACCTCTGGAGCTAATCTAACTGAAATCCACCTTGCCCTGAGCTCTCGGACTTCCAGCTTCTCTGGATCAGTACGGCCTCTCCTGACCCTCCCTCTCACCGTGTTAGCTTTCAGCATTGTGCGTCTGCCCACTTCACCTGCCAACGCCCGTAAATTCTGCTGCTATCAGCATCAGGTTTATTATCACTCTCTTGTACGGCGTGAAGCGGCTTGCTTTCTGGCAGCAGGACATACAACAATCATAAAGTTTAAAACAAATACGTGGTGCGCAAGGAAAGGAATAATGAGGCGGTGTTCGCGGTCTGTCCAGAAACCTAATGGTGGAGGGGAAGAAGCTGTTTCTAAAATGTTGAGTGTGCGTCTTCAGGCTCCTGTGCCTAATGGTAGTAATGAGAAGAGGGCATGCTGTGGACGGTGAGAGTCCGTAATGATGGATGCTACCTTCTTGACACACTGTCTCTTGAAAATGTCATTGGCAGTGGGGTGGGTTGTGCCCATGGTTGAGGAGACTGTCTATAACCCTCTGCCAGCTCTTGCAATCCTGTGCATTGGAGCCACCATATTGGCAAAGAAGCAACCAGTTGGAATGCTATCTATGGTATCTCTGTAGAAATCTGCGAGTCTTTGGTGACATCCCAAATGTCCTCAAGCTCCTGATGAAATAGCCACTAACCTGCCTACTTCATGACTGCATTGACATGCTAGGCTCAGGAGAGATCCTTACACCCAGGAACTTGAAGCTGCTCACCCTTTCCATTGCTGACTCGCCAGTAAGGACTGGGATGTGTCCTCTCGCCTCTGCCCTTCCAGACTTCACTAGTTAACAACGTTATCACAGATGATGTTCCATCACTCTTATCAGAGTGGGTGGTGATCTCAGCACAAGCTTTTGAGCAACTTTGGAGCTAGCTTATTATTGTCAAGTGTACCGAGGTATGTGTGAAGAACTCTTGCACACTATTCATACAGATCAATGCATTACACAGTGCTTTGAGCTTCTGCCCTCTATCCATTCCCTGCAGTAAATGACAAGCAAAGGTTACAACTGTTGGAAATAAGAAGGAGAAACAAACTGTTGAAACCCTCAGCAGGTCGGTCAGCATCCGCAGAGGGAGGAACATTGTTAAAAGTCTCTTCTGGTCATTGGAACAGT
This sequence comes from Hypanus sabinus, assembly GCF_030144855.1. Classification (NCBI taxonomy): domain Eukaryota; kingdom Metazoa; phylum Chordata; class Chondrichthyes; order Myliobatiformes; family Dasyatidae; genus Hypanus; species Hypanus sabinus. Next base: position 20,266,980 of record NC_082734.1, read on the forward strand.
GACTCGGTTACTATCTCCACAAAAGCTGCCTTGGGTTTCGATGTATCCTGTGTTTAGTTTACCTATCGGCTGCATATTTGAACTCAATCTCCCACCCATACACCACTGGTCCCCTTCACTTCCTCACCTCCAATATCACCAACTATCTTCATGTTTATTCAATACCACCTGCGTAGCAATCTTGTGAGCCACAAACTCTCTGCTGCTTCATTTAAGAGCTGGGAGCTCCCAGTCAGATCAAATGCTAAATGATTTATTTGTTCTCCAGGATTCCTTTGCCTGGAGGCAGTGATCTAACTTTCCCTTGTGCTTTCCACAACAGTTCCGACTCCCAAAGCCCAGGAGTTAACAGAGAATACCAACGTGGTGCTGGTGAATTTGGGAAAACTGGTCGACATCAAGGATGGTAAGCTTTACTGATTCCACAGCTCCACAGGCGCTGCGGCGTTTAAGCAGAGGGTATGTGGGGGGTGGCTTGAGGGGACATTGTGGGAGGGGGTGTTTGAGGGGATGATGTGTGGGGGATTTGAGGGAACATTGTGTGGGGGGTTGAGAGGATGGTATGTTGGGAGGTTTGAGAGGATGGTGTGTGGGGGGGTTAAGGGAACGTTGTGTGGGGGTTTGAGAGAACATTGTGTGGGGGGTTTGAGGGAACATTGTGTGGGGGGTTGAGGGGACAGTACGTGGGGGAGAGTTTGAGGGGACAGTGTTTTGGTGGGTTGAGGGGACATTGGAGGGGTGTTTGAGGGGACATGTTAGGGGTTTGAGGGAACATTGTGTGGGGGGGTTGAGGGGACAGTATGTGGGGGAGAGTTTGAGGGGACAGTGTTTTGGTGGGTTGAGGGGACATTGGAGGGGTGTTTGAGGGAACATTGTGTGGGGGGTTTGAGGGGACGTGTTAGGGGGTTGAGGGAATATTCTGTGGGGGGTTTGAGGGGACAGTGTGTGGGGGAGAGTTTGAGGGGACAGTGTTTTGGGGGTTTGAGGGGACGGTGTGTGGGGGGGTTAAGGGGACGGTCTTGGGGGGGTTGAGGGGACACTGAGGGTATGGGGTTATATTGAGGCAGGCCATAGATCTACCTTTACCCTGTGTAAAGGTGACGGAGGTTGAGTGTGGACATGAGTTGTCACACCTCAGTCATGTTCTAATCTGGTGCCTTGGTCTGCAGTGAAGGGACAGCAGGGATCTCCAGCCTACTGCCAGAACTGCTCGGCAGCCACGTCCTCTTGCAGCAGCCTACAGGAGCACCATGCCACGGTGAGTAGTCTCTCATTGGCATGCCCAACATGCAGCTGTCAGCCCACTCCCCACGTGTTTCTGGTGAACTAACCCTCTCACGCACCCATCAGCACCCCATATCTCCACACTGCATCCCCGACCCCCACCACACACACACACACACACACACACACACACACACACACACACGTACTCGGGGTAACGCACAACGGACCATTAACCCACCAGCCCGCGTGTCCGTGGGACATTGGAGGAAACCGAAGTGGCCATCCTCAGGAGAACGTGCAAACTCCTCACAGACAGCCTCTGAGGACCAGGTCGTGCCTGGGTTTCTGGAGCCATGAGGCAGCAGCACCCCTGTGGGATTGATGGTGGGGGGAGGCAGAGGATATAGCTAGGCCCAGCACAGTGTCGGTGAATGCTGACAATGCTGGCTTCACATGCCAGCTCTGGCCACAGTGACAGTGATGTTGCTTCTTTGAGATGTCCCCAATGGTCGGGAGGGTTGCGCCCATACTGAAGCATGGTTGGATCTACGATTCTCTGCAGCCTTTTGCAACCCTTTTCATCGGACCTCCTATACCAGGCTGAGATGCAACTAGTCAGAATGCCTTCCACAGTGTTTCAGTAGAATTTTGCTGGAATCTTTGGTGACATACCAAATTTCCTCAAACTCCAAATGAAGTATAATCATTGGCAGGCCGTCTTCGTGATTTCATTGAGGTACTGGGCCCAGGACTGATCCTCTGAGATGCTTGACACCCAAGTGTTTGAAGCTGCTCAGCTTTTTCACCACTGACCCCTCAATGAGGGATGGTGTGTGCGCCCCGGCTTCCAGACTCCAGAGAAAACTGAGTTGTTTTCTTTGGCGTGTTGGCCGTGAAAGGACAACTGATAGACTTTTATAAGATTATGAGACATGTAAACAGAGGCAAAAGCTGCTTCTTTTACCCAGGATCAAAATGTATAATTTCCTAAAAACAAGTTTTTCAGTTGAGAGAGATAAATTTAAGGAAATGTTTGGGGCAGGTTTTTTTACATAGGGTAGTAGGTGCCTGGAATGCACTTTCCAGGGATGTTTTGTGGAGGTATATATGGTAGAGTTGTTTAAGAGGCTCTTAGATAGACATATGTATGTGCTGAGAATGGAGGAATATGGATTTTGCATAGGCATAAGGAATTAGGCATTTAACTACTACAGTAGATTCTGATTAATTGGGACACATCAGGACCAGTACACTTTTGACCCAATTAGCTGGTTTCATGGAAATAATTTTAAAATGTATAAAAAAAGACAAACCAAGTAACAAATTATGTATTTTAATGAAATACAGAAAAAATTAGAACATACCAAGAGTTTTCTAGACTACTATAAAACTATTTATTAGCTCCTAATAGTTATCAATAGAGGAATTCATCTAGTGTACAATGAACAAAGTCAACACAGCCACCAAGTGTTGATAGTGGACTGCCTTAGTACAAGGATTACATCTTCCAGATCTTCATTTTCATTGTAGCATTCAAGATAATTGTCGATACCTTCAAATTCTTCGTAGTTCCTAACTTGTTGAAGTAGTGAAATTGTTTCTTTTCCTCTCACGGCCTGTTTTGGCATCCCCAAGCCTGAATGCTTGAAGCTGCAGCGAGCAAAAGAATCTGAATTATCTTACTGCTAATTTCTCACCAACTATTGGTGACAAAAAAACAGTTTTCTTGAACGCAAACTCATGCAGCTGACTCTATTTAAAAACTGTCCACTCTAAGCTCGATGTAGCATCTAAGGGCTACGCAAGTGCGTGTGAGTGACACCGTTTAGAACCTGTTTGGCAACAGTCCTCTGCTCCAGTTAAGAGGTATAGTGTCCCAAGTAAACAAAGGGAATGCCAGTGAATTTCTGTAAGGGTTGTCCCAAATAAGCAGCTGCCCCAGTTAATCGATGGCCCAATTAACAGGAATTCACTGTATTTTACATACATGAGAAAATCTGTAGATGCTAGAAATCCAAAGCAACACACCCAAAATGCTGGAGGAATTCAGCAGGTCAGGGGGCATCTATGAAAAGGAATAAACTGTCGACGTTTTGAGCCGAGACTCTTCATCAGGACTGGGGGGGAGAAATGAGAAATCAGAGGAAGAAGGGGACGGAGGTGAGGAAAAAGTACAAGGTAGTAGGAGGTGGGTGAAACTGGAAGGGGGAAGTAACGAGATGGGAAGTTGATTGGTGAAAAAGATGAAGAGCTGGAGGAGGGGGAATCTGATGGGAGAGGGGAGAAGACCATGGAAGGAAACAAAGGGGAAGAATCAGAGGGGGTGATGAGCAGATAAGGAGATGAGGTGAGAGAGGGAAAAGGGAATGGTGAAGGGTCATAAGTTCGAGAAATTGACATTCATGCCATCAGGTTGGAAGCTACCCAGATGGAATATAAGGTGTTGCCTCTCCAACCTGAATCTTAATTAGTTTGACGCAATATTATGAACTGAAGGGTCTGTTCCTTTTCTATATTCAATGTCCTAAGCCTTGAGCACATCAAACAATTAAAACCAGAGTATCTGTGGGCCTAGGATAAATAAGTATGAAGAAGAGTTATTAAAACCGATCTGACAACCTGAGGACTGGGAACTGATGAGATGAAAGCAGATGGGGAGGTTGTAAAGCAAAGAGGCAGCACAGTCAGGGCGAACACTTGAATGCAACAGGGACTATGATGCCGGGAAATTAAAAAGGATAAGAAGTGATTGTGTGGAATTTGACACCACTGCAAAGAAACAGAGAGAGGGCCTTTTGGAGCAAGAGGTGTGCTTAACCCAACACTACACAACATTTTGTATGCTAAAGATCAAAGAAAAGTTCAGGACAATTCCATATTTTCAATGCAAACACAAGAAAATCTGCAGATGCTGGAAATTCGAACAACACACACAAAATGCTTGAGGAACACAGCAGGCCTGGCAGCGTCTATAGGGAGAAGCGCTGTCGACGTTTCGGGCCGAGACAAACTCCTTATAAAAAGCAGCGGGAATTGAACCCCGGTCGCCAGTGCTTTGAAGCAACGTGTTAACCAGTCTGCTACCATGCCACGTCCCCTTCCCCCCATTAAAAGCAAATTGAGGTTGATGAAGTGGATCGAGGGTAAAATTTCACCAGCTGTAGACCACAGTTGTGTGTACAATGAGGGGTGGTAACAGAGCTCAGAGTGAGAAAGCAGGTGGCAGCTGGAAGTCAATGGGAAGTATGGTAGTAAGGAGCTGATGGGAGTTCGGGAGCTAAAATGGAATTACGGACATGGGAAATCCTTTTCAAATTTGCAGAGTAAGAGAGAAGGAGTGAGACAGAGAAATTGCCATACAAAGAGGAAGCTGAGACTTGATGGGTCAACAGGCTGCCTTTCTATGCCGTAACATCAGATCTTTAGCCCAGGTTACGTCTGGGCAAAATACCGTGTTAGCTGGAGTTATAGACTGGAAAGGCCATGGGGCAGGAGAATTAGGGGTGATTGTTTACGCCTAGCATAGAGGACCAAAGTGCCCATACTGTTGCTTCTAGGGTTTAAATGGCTAACCTTGCTTTATTTGTCCCAGGCATTTTGGAAGTCACATACCTTCGGTATCAGCTAACATGGAGTCTTCCATTTGCCCTTAGATATGGAAATGTGAATTTTGCAACCATAGTAACGTCATGGATTATCGGTGTAGCAAAGACACGTGCAGCGATGACCAGCTGTACATTCACATCCCAAACCCAGTGATCTCCACGGCTGTCGATGACCCGGTGGTTGTTTTCTGTGTGGACATCTCTGGCAGTATGAGTGTGACGTTCGAGGTAAGGGGACTGTGACGAAGGGAGGCCTCTCCTCCTCCCGGTGCCGCAGGTTATTGACAAACCGCGTGTGGGTCATGCATTCGGAGGGTAACGCAGCATGTTCAGCCCAACTCATCCATGCAGCCCAAGTTGCCTAATTCCATGTGTCTTGTGTTTGTCCCATATCCTTCTGGGACCTTCTCTACCCATGAACCTGCCTAAATGTCTTTGAACTGTTGTGATTGTACCTCTCGCCACCATTTCCTCTGGCAGCTCATCCCATACCTCCGTCACCCTCTGTGTGGAATAAGTTCTTGGGTCCCCTATAAATCTCTCCCCTTTCACCTTAAACCCTGGGGAAAAACGCTGTGCCTGTTCATCTTATCTTTGCCCTTCATGATTTTGTAAACCTCCATAAAGTCGCCCCTCAGCATTCTTCACTCCAGGGAAAACAACCCCAGCTGATCCAGTGTCTCCTTGCAATTCCATCCCTCCAGTCCTATGGCGATCTAAGAGTTCAGCTACAGGGTTATGCCTAGAACGGAGGTTGGGAAGAGGTTTCGCTGCACAAGATTGAGAGGGTTTAGAGTTGCTAAATGGTATTGGTCCGTAGATTAATAAAAGGTTGGGGACCCCTGACTTAGAGGGAGATTATGTGAAGACTGTTTTAAATGCTGGGGAAACCTTTGATGTGGTGGGCTAGTGGAATGTGAGGAAGATCCTTGTTTTAGCGCCAAGCTATAGGTCGAGCGGTGAAAACAGGCACTGAATGTTAATACTTAATAGAGGCCACTTGTTTGAGCTGACCCTCTCTACAATGAGCTCACTCCCATGCTCTTTTACCACATCCCTGCAAATTATTTTCCATCAAGTACCTAGCCGATTCCTTTGGAAAGTTCAGACCGACACACTGGGCCGATTTGCCTCATGAGCCTGTCGTTCTGATCTTTAACCAGGGTTTGTGCCACCTAGTTAAGGCTTTGCATTTGTAGCCAGTAAGCTGTTGGCAAGGGCTTTGTACAGATGTGTGACCGCCACACTCGTCATTCCAGGATGGAGGCCACTCTCCTGGTGGAGATAGCCCCCGTGGAACCCTGTGGATGAGGGCTTTCCCGAACTCTCCCTGCAGGAGAGTGCAATGAGGTCCATACTCCTACTCCAGAACGTCACCAGCAGGACTGACTGCACATCAAGGCCAACCCTGTCGGTACTACCCCCATCCCAGCTACCACCTGTGGAGATGTGTTGCGACGTACACTCGATCTGAATTATTCTGTGCCTTACTTTGTTCTGGGAGGGTTTTAATTCTGCCTCAAGGAAAGTTTCAATGATCCTAACTTTTTCTTTCGCAGCAGACGACTGGAAAGAGCAGCAGCAAATCCCTCTACATATCCAGGTTACAGGTACGGAGCTACCAGCCAGAAATGTGGGCCACACTGCTGCCCTTGTCCTCAGTCACAGTATCATACAGCACTGAAACAGGCCCTTCAGCCCACTCTGCCCATGCTGACCCTTCTTGTCCTGCCCAACGCATCTATTGATGGGATATCCGGGAGCCGGTGCTTTGACTGTGCTCTGATAGTTGGTCATTGGCTGGTCTGAGGCAATTAGCAGCATTGCTGGATGCCGAAGTGTCTGCAGTCTGCGTGAAAAGCTCACTCACTCTTCAGCCAAGGGTTCTCCGTCCGTGAGAAGCTGGAGACTGAGTTTAACAGGGTTGTAGGACTAAGTGGGTTGATGTATTTGGGTTTGTTCAAGGAGCTGGAACTACAGTTCAAGGTCAGCCATGATCTCACCAAGTGTGGGGAGGGACTGATGGCTGAATGCTACCTCGTACCTTTTCAATGGTCTGACACCTGCCTCCTGGGGCAGTGGGTGTCTGGGTGGGAAAATAAATGTTCAGGGTGGGAGAATATTTGCAGATAATTGAATGTAAGAGTCGGGAAACAGCTTTCCAATTGTGGGAAAAAAAACTTCTAAAGGAACTTGTAAAGCTAGAGGGAAGTTAAATGTGTGGAACAAATCCCAACGTCGTCAGTCTTTTTGTGTTTTATTTAATTTACCAAAATAATATTGAAGTTTCTACTTTTTTTTGTGAACAAGTGGTTGTCCCCGCAGTGAGAGCCTAGCCGTCGTGGAATGCCTTGAGCAGAAGTGCGGGAATTAGCCCAGGCCGTGGTCAGGACGTACGGAGCCTTGACCTTATGCCAGCTCGACCTGTAAGTGGTTACCATGGTTACCACTGGCCCATACCCTCCGCACTGATCTGGTGCCTCAGGGAGAAATCTCTTCAAAAGAAGTCCCTGTCCTTTCTCATAGGCAGAATTTATTACCTAGTCATTTTGGTAGCAACCGATCAGGGTGTGAAGGGTGAAGTACTAATGACAAAAGGAGCTGGGTCAGCTGTACTGTTGAGGTAGTTTGCCTGCCAACATCCATGTAAAGCAGTGTTTCTGATAATCAACCTGCTCAGGTCTTTGATGTTTTTTTGGCATTTACTGTGATTGCCCACAAGAAAATGAATGAAATGTATAGTGCTTTAAAAATAAATGTACTTTGAACTTTAAACATATCTCAGTTGGCCTGGGGTGGTGCTGTGCTCTGTTGCAGGCTGTCCAAGAGGCAGTGAACCAGTCACTCGACTATCTGCTTGAAACGTCACCCAGGACGAGAGTTGCTTTGGTTACTTTCAACAATGAGGTAGGTAAAGAGGAGTGAGCTGCCCAGATCCCTCCGCTGTAATGTCTGTTGGGAGGCACGCCTGCTGTGTGATCGTTGACCATTGCTCCCTCACCTCTTGACCACAGGGTTGCAGAACGAGGGCTCCTGCACACTTGGACAAAGGCTTTACTCTCTTGGAGCCAATCAGCCTGTTGAACTTGGCCGTGTGCTTCACACTTCCCTCTGACGTAGGAACATGTGGTTATGCACCGAGTCTGCAGGTTCTCCCAGAAGCTGCATTACTTCTCCCCACTGTAAATGCTTCCCTCACATCAGCCCACCCACAGTGGGCTTCCTTCTTCGCAACCAGTGACCCTGCCAGCCGGCATCGTTTTGGAATGTTAGAGGGATGTCTGGGGAAGCCTGTGTGTTCAGAGAGAGAACAATTCAAGCCCTCACAGACTGTGGCAGGGGTGCTATATCTTGTCAGGCAGCTGTGCTACGTGCCCACCCATGCAGATGACGCTGCAGTCCAGGTAGATGACCCGCTTCTAGATTGTGTCTGCATGGCCCTGCTGGGAGCTGCAGACTGCGCCGCGCTGAGGTCGTAGGTGGGCTTAAACAGCTGAGGTGTTTCAAGCTGTTCAGTCTGAGGTTAACCGGCGTGTGTTCCGTAACTAAGCGAAGTCTCCAGTGGCCTTCGACCAAAGTCACTGAAGATCAATCATCATGTCAGTGATGGAGACACAAGTGCAGATGCTGGAACCGGAAACGTGGACAGTCTGCTGTTGGAACTCAACAGAATGAGCAGCATTTGTGTTGAGACTTTCCATCGATACCCTCTCCCAATGTTGTTAGAGCTCCCCCTTCACCCTCCTGTCCCCTCACCCAGCGTCCTGACCCGCTGAATTCTGCAACTGACTGCTTGTTCCTTCAGGCAAGGGACAGATGAAACACATGGGCACACTGGAAGAGTTGCTGGGTTGTGAGCTTTCTTTTCTGGTCCAATTTGTAGAAAAGGAACCACAGAATTCACGTTGACCATATCCAAGGCTTTAGCCAAAAACTGCAAACCCGCCAGTGATTGCTGAAGGGAAGTTCTTGACCTGTCTTTATGATCAAAGCCACACATGCAAGGCTCTGAGCCCATTCAAACCCGCAGTGTGTTTGGTAGAATGGTAATGGTTGTCCATCATGTCCGACTTGTGTGGGATCTGTTGTCGAGGAGTGCATCGGAAGTCCAGGTCCAGCAGTGTGAACAGGCATCACAAGCTGGGGTTTTCATTGGTTGCAGTGAATGACCGTCAAGCCCTTCGCTCTCCGTGCAGCATTGTGCTTCCACCTTCCTAACTTTTGTAGATCCCATCTTCCCAGTCCACCAGAGCTGATTTTGCTTGCTCGGACAGGCATGACCGGGTTTATCCCACCTGTTGAAGTGGCATGGCTGCTGTCACATGCAAACAGGTACTCGGAGGCACGGGAGAGAGCTGAGTGACCGCTGGGGACCGAAGGTGGGTGGGCTGCCCCAGAATGGACATTACAAGCCCCTTCACCAGAGATGCTACCCCTTGTTGGATACCGCATGCACCCAAACTGGCAGAATAGAAACAACCCTGTGTAAGGGGGAGGGCAGCAAGATCTAGGGAGGAGATTCTAGGGCCCAAGGCCAGACCTTAGCCATGTGTAGTGCAGGGCCAAAAATCACCACTGTGTCTCAGGCAGAGTGATTCACTGCAGGGCTGGAGCTGGGGCACACAAATCTGAAACCTGGCCATTTCTGATCCCCTCAGGTGTTTGTGGTTCAGCAGGGCCAGAGCTAACGTTTCTGTTGTTTTCTGGAATAGAGTCTCTGAACTCTTCACGCTCACTCCTGCTGCTTTTAGTTTGAATCAGTCACACAGTAGGTGCAAATTTGAACACGGGCTGTTCCATCCAGTGGTGTCCTAATGCAGCTTTAAATGTATCGTTTAGGTTCCCTGTCCTCTCACCCTCCCACTCTACACACCTCAGAATCAGAAACAGGTTTATTATCACCGGCAAGTGATGTGAAATTTGTTAACTTAGCAGCAGCAGTTCAATGCAATACATAATCTAGCAGAGAGAAAAATAAATAAATAGAATTAAAATAATAATAAATGAACAAGTAAACCAATTACGTGTATTGAATAGATTTTTTTAAACGTGCAAAAACAGAAATACTGTATGTATATTTAAAAAACAATGTGAGGTAGTGTCCAAAAATTTAATGTCCATTTAGGAATCAGATGGCGGAGGGCAAAAAGCTGTTTCTGAATTGCTGATTGTGTGCCTTCAGGCTTCTGTACCTCCTACCTGATGGTGACAGTGAGAAAAGGGCATGTCCTGGGTGCTGGGTGCTTCCTCTCCCTTTGGTCCCCATTACCTTTCCCAGCACCAAACTGGCCCCAGCAGCATGTTTTCTTGATCAGAATCAGATCTAATATCACTGGCATATGTCGTGAAATTTGTTATGTGGCAGCAGTAAATTGCAAAACATAATAAACTGTAAATGACAGGATATTAAAAAAGTTAAATTAGTAGCGCAAAAAGGGAGGAAAATAAAAAAGTAGTGAGGTAGTGTTTATGGGTTCAAAGTCCACTCAGAAATCAGATGGCAGAGGGGAGGAAGCTGTTCCTGAATCACTGCGCATGTGCCTTCAGGCTCCTGTACCTCCTTCCTGACGGTAGCAATGAGAAGAGGGCATGCCCTGGGTGCTGGGTGATGGACGGCACCTTATTGAGGCATCACTCCTTGAAGATGTCTTGGGGGAGCTGACTGAGTTCACAACTCTCTGCAGCTTGTTTCGATCATGTGCAGTAGCCCCACCCACACTTGCCCCCTGCCCCTTGCCCGACAGTGATGTGGCCGGTCAGAAAGCTCTCCACGGTACATCTGTAGAAATTTGTGAGTGTCTTTGGTGACATCCCAGATTTCCTCAAACATAGTCGCTGTCATTTCTTCTTTGTAACTGCATCGATATGTTGGACCCAGGATAAATCCTCAGAGATATTGACCCTCTTAAGCTTGAAACTGCTCACCCTTTCCACTTCTGATTCTCGATAAGGAGTTTGAGCTCATGTCTTGCCCCTTCTGAAGTCCACAATCAATTCTTTGGCCTTACTGACGTTGAGTGTAAGGTTGACGTTGAAGTTGATTTGCTGGCTAAAGAAGTTTCTACTAATTTCTCTGACTCTGTCACTGTGGCTGCAGGGGGTTCTCTGAGGTGGTGTCCGGTCAGCTCCACTCGGTCCCGCAGACTCATACAACAAGGAAGCAGACAGTCTGGCTCAGCCCTGAATGCTGTTGCTTTGGCCCTGTAAATGGTTCTGCTTCCTCTCAACGTCCATCTGTCATAGATCTACCGACTTTCCTCTATCCTCCAAGCTTACCACCAATCCTTCTCGTGGTTCTCTGTTTCAGCTTTTCCATCATTAGCCTTGTGTTCCCACCCGTCACCCTAACACCCCATCCACTGCCCAGAGCAACGGGATCTCACTGCCCCTTCCCCATCCACCCAAACTGTTGGTGCTGCCTTCCTGACTTTAATGCTGCACCACGGGCACCCTACCCGTCTCGATCTTGCACTCCAGAAATCCCTCACTAATCCCTCCTCCCTCCTCCCGCTTCCTACTCTCTCAGGTGCTAGGATGAGGCCCCACCTCGGGGAGGAGGAACAACACCTTGTCTTCCATCTGGGTAGCCCCCAGCCTGATGGCATGAACATTGATTTCTCCTTACAATAAAAACAATTTTTCCACTCCCCACTGTGACCTTTTACTTCCTCTCACCTGCCTGTTACTTTCACCTGGGTCTCCTCCTCCTTCCCTTTCTCTGATGGGCCACTCTCCTCTCCTATCACCTTCCTTTTTCTCTTGACCTTTACCACCCACCTAGCTTCACCTAACACCTTCCAGCTAGCCTCTTTCGCCTCTCATCCCCCCCCCCCCACCATTTTATTCTGGCATCTTCCCCCTTCTTAGCCTTGGTCTCGGCCCAAAACATTATTCATTTCCGTAGAGGCTACCTGGCCTGCTGAGTTCTTCCAGCATTTTGTGTGTGTTGCTTTGGATTTCCAGCATCTGCAGACTTTCTTGCGTTTATTTACTTCAGATGTATTCCAAGATCATAATGCACAAGTCTCGACATTACCAATATCCTAGCCGTGTGGAGTCCAGGGCTCAGATGACCCTGCCAGAGTTTCCCAGCATGACATCTGCTCTCTGATGCAGAATCTGTAGAGCCATCCAATACAAGGGCCCCAGGATTCAGAAGGTCCTCTTGTATCTTCATATGTTTGTCACAGAGCTGTGCAGCATAGAAATGGGCCACTTGGCCCATCCTGTCTATACTAACCCCATCTCTCTGCATTAATTCCATGCCCCTCCATGCATTGCTCTTTCAAGCACCTACCTCGATGCCTCTTAAATGTCATTGCTGTCCCTGCCTCCACCATCACCTCAGGCACCTCCCTCCAGGTCATGTCTGCTCAGTGTGAGAAACTCGCTCCCCAAATCACTTTAAACCTTCTGCCCTTCGCCATAAACCTATATCTTCCCGTTTTAGATATGCCTATCACGGGAAACTGCCCCTGGCTACCGAACTTATCCGTTCCTCTCACGATTTTATCTACCTCGATCAAGTCATCTCACTTTCCTCCGCTCTGGGGAGTGTCTAATCTCTAACTGATAACCCTCCAGTCCGGGCAACATCTTTGTAGTTTAACCTCATCCTTTGCTGTGGCGTGGTTACCAGAATTCCACACCATCCTGTGATTGTGGCCAGTTTGTTACTGGCTTGACCCAAATCACCATGAATGCGAGTGCAGGTAGCTACTTGTCCCAGTGAGTCTGTCAGACAACTTCAATCCCCAATAAAATATCTCAGCCCCTTAACCGAACTCTTCTAAATTTGATGGACTTTTCAGGTAACAATCTATGGGGACGGGCTGGGCACTCCGCGGACCCTGGAGGACTTTGAGTTAATCGACCGGGAGTACCTGAAGACAAAGGGGGCCGAGGAGGCCCTGCCACAGTGTATCTCGGACAGCAGAGATGCTCTCCGTCGCCGAGTGCAGCTGTGAGTATCTGTCATCACTGGGAATTGCATCCGCGTCCCGCTGGAAGTGAGGATGACGGCTGTGGCCGCTATTAACACGGACGGATGAGACTGGGGATTTCCCCACCCGTCACCATCCACAGGGGATAACTGCTGTTGCGTATGATGTGATTGGCTTCCGGAAGAGCAATTCACCGCTCTTGGCTCTCGCCATTCTGGCTGTCCACCCTCTCTCCAACCCCGTCTGCTCTCCTTAGCCCCTGTGAACTTGCCGTTGTTTCTTCCATCATCACTCCACTCCTGACCTTCAGACCAACTCAAACCAATCCCACCGTCTCCTCTGCAGCAGTCTTCCCTTTAAAACAACACTGACTGTCCCCAGGCAGTAAATATTTTGCCAAAATGCTTTGATTCTCCAATCAGCCTTTGATCAAAGTCCGGGTAGGCACATTCCCCACAAGTTTGCATCCATCTTATTTCAATAATTCCAGAGATTAACATCTCAATTCAATACTCTATTACACAGTCAAAGAGTTGAAAGTAACATTGTCCGTAACTATGGCGATGGTTCATGTCCCTTGCTTTCTTATTTGTTGCGCTCATTTTCCTTCTGTGCTTCAGTGTGTGACCCATCCCCCTGAGAAGGGGGCAGGGGTGGGAGTGTGTGTGTGTTTGTGTGTGTGTGTGTGTGTGTGTGTGTGTGTGTGTGTGTGTGTGTGTGTGTGTGTGTGACCTGACCCCTGGTGTGTGTCTGTGTGTGTGGGGCCCCTCCCCCAGTGCAGTTTCAATCTGTATGTTTCGGGGGGGGGGCCCATCCCCAGTGGAGTTTCAGTGTGTGTGGGGCCTGTGCCCAGTGAGGGTCAGTGTGTGTGGGGCCCATCCCTAGTGAGGGTCAGTGTGTGTGGGGACTGTGCCCAGTGAGGGTCAGTGTATATGTGAGCCATATCTAAGGAGAGTGAAAGGGTGTTTGTGAAAAGTGAGCTCTGCCTTATTTAACAACGGAAGCAGCTTTCTCTGTTGGCGTCTCCATTTTAACTCTTTGCTTGTACCTGCAGATTGCAGGAATGTGGTTCCACCGCACTCGGCCCAGCTGCACTCGTATCCATAGCAATGGCTTCGCGAAAATCAGGTTCAAAGGTCAGTTGGGTTGCAGTGGATTTTCGGTGGCCCCACCTCCCCCCAGTGTATCAGTCCTGCCTAGCTAAACACCATAATGACCATCCCTCTGCGGCTCAGCTAACATCACACTCTCTGACATACTCCTAAATCCCATGCTGGTGAAAGATTTGTGTCAGTACTGCCGGGTGTATGTGGCCTTCGCCCTGGGGTCATCTTTGCTCTCCTGCATAAAGATCATGTCATCAGTCTGGTCCTTGACGCACTTTTCTCCCCTAACCCCTCTCCTCCCATTGTCACCTTCACTCACTGACAGGAGTGTGGTCCTGACGTACCACACTGGGCTAAGTCAAAGAGAGAGTCCCAGCCACGGCCTTGTGAAGCTGGTGCTTCAGCTGAAATGGTTAGCCAGCACTGGGGCAAATCGCAGCCCTGGAAGCAATAGTTGTTGCTGGCTTCCAACTTCATCTCCCTGCTTTTATAATCCCTACCTCTTCAGATGGAACTTACATTGAGAAACATTACCAGTTGCACTTTGACATTTGAGGAGTCTCAGTATTGCCCAGATGTCAAAGAGAGCTGGTGGAAGTGGCAGGAGAGGTGGCGAAGGCACGTTTGTTTGTAGGTTACCTGTGCTATGCGGCAGTAGAACAACCTGCTTCACTGACTGTCTTGTTGGCTCCCTCAACAGCCCAAAGGCTTCCAACCACCACCCCCCCCCCCACCGCCACAAGAAACATGCCATTCACTTGCCCTTAGCATAGCCACCCTTTGCAGCTCCTCCTCGTCAGTTTCCCCTCGTCCTGCTTCCGCCTCGGGTTTGGCGCCTTTTCCCCACAGTGTTTCCGCGTCTCCTGCCCCATGTAGGAAGGCCACTTCCTGGGTGCACTTCCCTCCTCCAGCGTTCGGGCAGGTCTCCGTATTCTCCTCCCCGGCCCACATTTCTCAGGAAGGGTCATCATCTGCGTCTTCGGGACCGGCCCGGAGGTACCCGTCCCACTCTGGTGGATGTTGTAATCTGCCAGGGAGTCAGGGTACGGGGACTAAACTCTTCCCAACAAGGCAGCCACATCACACAACCTGAGCACAAATCAGTCACGATGGGACAGAGGGAATATTGCAGTCAATGATCTGGCAAAAGCAGTGTCCAGAAACCTTTTATTTCTGTCCTACACATGGGGGCAATAGAACCAACTGAAAGCCTGCAAGCAATTAAGGTGGGGGGGAATTTTAAAGGAGATGTCAAAGACAATTTTTTTACAGGGTGGTGGTAAAGGCCAGTACATTAGGGACTTCTAAGGCTACGTTCTTGCTAGATCTGATAAATACGTAACTGAAGCTTTTGCTCTTCATTTTGACCCTCCGTCCACACTGAAACGGCGTTTTCCTCCCCTGAAAACGAAGCTTTTCTAAAATGCCCTCCAGAGTGAGTAAATTTGAAAACGCCGATTGGGCACAGCAGTGTGGACAGGGTAACTGGAGATTTCTGAAAACGTTGTCATGATGTGCCAGGACAGATGGCAGCATTTTATTGTTTTCTTGAATGCACCCCCCCCACACACACACACAGAACCTGACAATTTCAGAACAGACGGCAACGAGACTGAAGCCAGAAAAGTTAGAAATGTACTCACCAAATACTTTGACCCATAACTTACTGAATAAATAAGTATATTCACTTTGCTTTGTTTTCTGTCCTTGCTCGTATGAAGGTGGTTTACCTATTTATGCAAATACTTCTCTGACAATAGATGTGTAACAGCCTAATGTAAAATTGTATGGAAATACAAGATAACACTGATGCAGACATGTTTTATACATTTAACAAGGGGCTTTATTAATGCAACAGAGTGGGTCAGTTTTTCAATGTTCTTTGTCAGCTGGGTAATACTGTCCGTGAACTCCCTGTCGGAGCCTCCATACGCTCCAGTATGTTTTTTTTTAGTTTTAAGTCCTCCTGCATGAGAGCCAACAGCTGTCCATCATTTGGCAATTTGCTTTTAAGTTTTCCTGGTCTGTAACTGCACACTTTCACATGTCACTTGTTTTCTGTAGATGTGTCCTGCGCATGCCCAGTAGGAGGAGATTTGCCCAAATACCCATTTTAATGTTGACGGAGGTATTTTCAAAAATGCTTGGTGTGAACGCCTATCATTTTTAGGCAAAACTGGTATTTTCAAAATTATCTGGTCTAAGGTGGACGTAGCTGAAGAGACTTTTAGATAGGCACATGAATGTGAGGAAACTGATGTGGACATTGTATAGGAAGAAGAGGTTAATTTAGCTGGCCATTTGATTACTAATTTATTTGAGCAAAAAAAAACTCTCTCTCTCTCTCTCTCTTCCCCTCTCCCTCTCCCTCTCTCTCTCTTCCCCTCTCCCTCTTCCCCTCTCCCTCTCCCTCCCTCTCCCCCTCCCCCCTCTCCTTCCCTCTCTCTCCTTCTCTCCCTCTCCCTCTCTCTCCTCTCCCTCTCTCCCTCTCTCTCCTTTCCCTCTCTCCCTCTCTCTCCTTCTCTCCCTCTCTCCCTCTCTCTCCTTCTCTCCCTCTCCCTCTCTCTCCTTCTCTCCCTCTCTCTCCTTCTCTCCCTCTCTCTCCCTCTCTCCCTCTCCTTCTCTCTCCTTCTCTCCCTCTCCCTCTCTCCTTCTCTCCCTCCCTCTCTCTCCCTCTCTCCCTCTCCTTCTCTCCTTCTCTTCCTCCCTCTCTCCTTCTCTCCCTCTCTCCCTCTCTCTCCCTCTCTCCCTCTCCCTCTCTCCCTCTCTCCCCTTCCTCTCCTGGAGGAACTCAGCAGAGTGTGTTGGTTGGATTTACAACATCTGCAGATTTTCTCTTGTTACTAACTTATTTGGCTTGACACAACATTGTGGGCTGAAGGGCCTGTCCCGGTGTCGTACTGTTCTATGCTCTATTGGATTTTTGGGATCTGGTGGGTGTTAAAGAGGTTTTACCGTGAACATTGAATGATGTAAGATGGTTTGTTTGGTTTGAGGTTATAATCTGTACAGACGGCCGAGCAAACACCATCCTGGGCAACCTGGAGGATATTAAGGAAGATCAGATTTATCAGAAGTCCAAACTGTTCTACAGTCACCTTGCTGAATACGCAGTGAAACAGGGGTAAGTGCCCAGTGCAGAATTTTTGATTTTTTTCCAATGTTATTTATTTTATTGAGATACAGTGCGGAGTAGGTCTTTCCGGCCCTTTGGGCCATGCTGCCCAACAATCCTCCTGATTTAATCCTAGCCTAATCACGAGACGATTTACCAATTAACCTACCAACCGGTATGTGTTTGGATAGTTGGAGGAAACTGGAGCACTCGGAGGAAACCCACACGGTCACGGAGAGAGAACATACAAACTCCTTACAGGCAGCGGCGGGATTTGAACCCTACACTGCAAAGTGTTTTGCTAACCACTACACTACCACGCCTCCCCAGAGCAAGTCATCCAGAGTCACCTAGGCAAGAGAGAAAGTTCCATTCCAGCTGGAGCTGAATCCCCTGGTCTGACAATTGTTCAATGCTGGAATTTGATTACGTTGGAGAGGATGATGACTGTGAACACACGAAGTTTCGTAATGCTGAGTTTAGGAAGATGGGGGTCAGTTGGCAGACCCCCACTGGCTTGTTATTGAAACAGCTGAACAGAGTGACATCACAGTCAACCTGAGGTAACGTGCGGGCAAAGGTTGGGCGCCTTCTGTACAGAGCCACAACCAGGGGTGTTAACCTTTGAAAGAATGAGCGGCTAGCTCTCCACTATCCCCACCCACCCCGCCACCAAGATCTCTAAATTCCTCATAACCACCCCCCCCCCCGACCCCCAAAGCAAGCCCTGTTTAAACACTGGAGCGAGGGAACAACGTTTCACAATCCACCTGGACCTTTCTTTACAGGGTGATCATCTCGGTGTTGACAATTGAGGGCACAGATTGCAGATTACCTGAGCTGGGACAGCTGGCTGACAGAACAGGAGGAAAGGTGAGACGGCCTGTGGGGGGGGATCTTCGAGGGCGGGAGACAGGGAATCAGTGCTGGACACTAGAACTGAGGGCGGGACTGACAGAAACATGGCACAATCAGCTAAGCTGAGAGCAGCGTCTGTCCAGAGGCTGGATTTATGCCTAAATGCCCGCAGCTCTGGGTTGATGGGGAAATGAGATAAGCGGAGAGTTGCCAAGGTGGAGTGGAGACAGTGGGTTACCTGGAGGGTTATTATGAGAGGAGAAAATGAGAAAGGATGTGCAAGGATTGACTTTTGCTGCTTCTTCACCTCAGGTGAACATCGCCAGTCCAGCCAATTTATACAACGAATTTGAGCTCATTTTAGAAGACGATGTCATTGCCACGAATGTCACGATCACCTTCATTGCTGACGCTGGCCTGTAAGTGTTTGTGATCTGTGGTTTATGATCCAGGTCCTCGCCCAGGGCAAGACGAGGGATTCCGCCTGATCCGAGGTGGATTGGGACTGTTTCGGGTATATCAGTGACCCGGCAGAGCTACCCTGGCTCACTCAGCTGCTGGAAGAGTAAAGGGCACATTCAGGGGCCGGGGTGAGTGGGTGAGGTTACGTCAGCTGCTGAGCGATACCCAGAAATAATTTTGGTAGGGGAAAATACTGAAAAGCAAAGAACATGGGAAATGGAACCAGCTGATTCCACAGACTCCACCATCTCCACCGCAGCACTACCTTTCTGCATTTACCCCGTATCCTGTAATTCCCTTAATGTCAAAATATTCATCGATCTCCATCGTGGACAACATCGGTATCTGAGTGCTTGGAGGTAGACAGGTTCAAAGATTCAGCCCTCACGAGGTAAAGACATTTCTCCTCTTCGTTGTTGTAAATGGACAACCCTTATGGTGAGACTGACCCCCCCCCCCAACCACTGTCCTATAGACACACCAGCAAGAGCAAATAACAACTCTGCAGCCTCCTGTTGAGCCCCACAAGAATGCTGTAGTTCTAATGAAGCATGCCTGGTTTTTCTAAACTGAAGGGTAAGGCCTTTCTGGGACGTCCTTGTACAACAGTCCCATCTTTGAGGCAGCTTTCAACGCTCCATTGTAGCATCAGTTCCAATCCCATCATTCACTTGCTGTGCCATTTTGTTTCTACCACTTTGATTCTAATTAAGCCAATCCCATAGTCCTAGGAGTTTACAAGCATGAGGGGCGACCTTACCCATACATATCCTACCCTCGGGTGCCTGACTGGGGAGATGTGAGAGTCACGAGCAAGGGGACATGGTTGGAAAAGAAGAAAACTGGGTCGTCTAAAATTGGGCTGTGTGGAAATTTCTTTTCTCAGACCATGATGAATCTTTGGAATTCTCTCTGCTGAGGGCACTGGAGGCAGGACACTGAATATATTTAAGGCGGAGATAGATAAGTAGTTGAAAGAATGAGGAATTGAGGTTTAAAGATAGGAGAGGAGTTAAGGCCAGCAGAGATTATATTTAAATAACAGAACTCCCTTGAGGGGCTGAGTGGCCTACTCCTGTTCCTTGTGTGGAATGTTAACTTCCAATTTCCTTGCAGGTTTTTTAAGTATGAAGACAACATCAGCAACAAATACGTGAAAGAAATTGGGAACGTGGTCAGAGATATGGCCATCACCTTTGAGTTTGGAATCAAAGACACGGAGCGAGAGGGTAAGTGTGCCATTTAACAGGCAGAGCCCAGGCTTTATGGGACTGGGGAAGTCTCCAGTTCTCTGCCATGGACTGGGACATCTTGACAGTCCCTCGGAGTCAAGGGCGACTTCCTCACTCCAGTGCTGTGGTTTCCCAGGTGTGCATTGGGGTAGTGTGGGACCAGAACTGATGACTTGGCTAGGTAACTGGTGTTCTCCCAACGCTTGGCCTCCCGGTTCTCAGTGCTGTCTGAATGCTTCACTTCCTTTCTGAGCAGATGTGGTCTAAGGACTTCCGTGAGTCAGTCTCTTGCCAGGCCAGGAGAGCGTGGAAGAGGAAGTTTGAGACAATGCGGCCTGCAACGGTGTGTAATTAGGCCGTCAATCATGGTGATGTCAGCCTGGGAGAGGAGAGGACTCCGAGGCCGGGTTGCTCACCTGGCCAGTGGACATGGATTTCGGCTTTGAGTTGCTCCGAAGGGTCTGTGTCTGAAGGAGAGAGGTGGATGGGGATCACTGCTGGATTTGATGATCAAACATCCTGCCTCCTCAGGTGGTCCAAGACTACATTGACACGTTAGAGATGATGATGGATGCTAGCCTTCCCTCAGATTTTTGCTCACCCACTGCTAGGATCACTGTGGTCAGATGGCAGTGTTGTATAATGGGGTCAAGTTGTTCCAGGAACCTCGTTTGGCAGATGTTTAACATCAGGCCTCGTACACTCAAGTGGACATGAAGTGTGCACATACAAGCTTCTTGTTCACACCACAGCTTCATTACAAACCATGGTGTGACGTTCCTTATGGAGATGTCAAGGGTTGAGCTGTTTTCCATTTGCCCTGGAGATCCAATCCACTCCTTCAGTGAAGAGCCTCAGACAGGGGAGGGAGGCTCGGCCAAGTGCTGGGTCCCCGTGGCCTTGCCTGAAAACTGGCTCTGACAGGCTGGTGCGGCAAAATGAAGACATTTTGTAGCGAAGGGAAATGCGAGAAGGATATATTCCACAGTCTCGCCCTTAGTGAGGTGGGGAAGGGCCCGCGTCACAGTCGGTACCGCTCCTCTTGTTCCTCCCGAAGTTATCCTGTGGTGAAGTCACGCTCACTCTGCCTCAAGACGCACGCTGCCACTGGGGAGTGAGTGTCCGGTCCAGCTGCAGAGATGCTGTGGCTTGTAAAACAGCGGCAGCGCTCAAGTCAACACTAACAATGTTGTTGAGAGGCATCAGTGGTTCATCAGAAATTCAGGTTCTGGAGGGATTTGAGGAGAAGGCTTTGTGCCGGCTGCCCCTTAGGGTGTAGGCTCGGGTCGTCTTACAAACAGAGTCAGGATGATATTCACCCTCAGCCTTAAAAGCAGACCTGAAGACGAACAGTTCTGCAAAGTGAACCAGTTGACAGGCGTACGTAACACTGAGTTCCTTCAGCAGATGGTTTCTTGCCCCAGATTCCAGAGTCTGCAGTGTCAACCGCAGCCCAATCTCAAATCAAAGCTGGAGACTGAGGAGGGTGTTCATTTTCATGTGTCAGAATTTGTTTTAATGCCCCTTCTTCTTCCCCAGAACTTCTGAAGAAAGCTGCACTCCCCTTCCAACTTCAGCTGGGCTTTACACTCCCAGACGGTCGCCACGTCTACAGGATCGTCACTCAGGAAAAGCCGGCGACCAGCCACAGGTAACTGGAGCCGAGCGCTGATGGCAGCCGCTGTGTACGGGCAGAGAGCTCTCGTAGCACATGGGAGGAGCGGGAGCCCCCATCCTGCCCCCGTCACACCGTTCTTTGCTTCATCCAGAGACTCTCCGTCACCTTGAGCTCCCAGCTCACTGACCAATGTTCCTCGTGATCCAATCCCTCCTCCAGTTGCCATGCCACTAAGGGGCTGAGACTGTACAGCATCACAACCCTTGAGGTCGGGCAATGACCTTCTCCTCACAATCAAACATCCCTCACATTTAATGTCTCTATTCTCCCTATTACATCATTCCTTAATTTATCGCCACAGACTGAAGTGAAGGAAGACCCCCATGTGTATTGGGGGTTGGAGTCCCCCAATACAGCACAGCACAGCACAGAAACAGGCCCTTCAGCCCATCTACTCCATGCCAAATTATTGAGCCACCTAGTCCCATCAACCTGTACCATGGCCCTCTATACCCCTCCCATCTGTGTACCTATACTAGCTTTGTATTTCTGGAAAACCCAGTGTTTCTGGTGATTGTCTTGCTCATGACTGCCTCCAATATCCAATAAACCCATCCCTGCAAACCCCTCTGCCTTTACAAAGACCAAGTCTAATCCGTCTATTAGCCCTCACAGCCGTAGAATATTTGATCCAAATCCAGTCCAGTACCTACATTGAACATCACCAGGCCTTGTCCAGAGGAGCTAGCCATTAAATGACCTGAAGTTGGAGTACTCCAGAGAGTTGTCTCCCTTGAAATGGTTCTGTTGACCATCCTGCAGATTTCCATCAAACTCGATGGAAGCATCTGTCTTAATTCTCCCTATAACAGAGAGTGGTGAAGTTTCACAGGAGTAATGACATCACAGTTGCGACAATTTGAAGTCAAGTCAAGTTTATTGTTGTTTAACTACATACATGAATATAACCTATATAAGGTCTATAAAAATAATTTGTTTCTCTGAACAAGGATGTATACCACAGTAGTACATGTAACACAATAACTTATGAAGGTACGGATAAGATCTACAGTTGACTGACACATAAATAACAAAGCATAACATATCAATAGCATAAATGGCCTCGAGCGGTATCCTGGAGCCATGTTTCCGTCAGGAAGGGCAAACTGCAGTCTTTCATCTCATGCTGATTCAGTTGCAGACGCCGGTACTCAGGTTACTTTCTAGCGTGAAAGCAGAATTGATGGGTCAGCTGAGCTGTAGGGTTTTGCACAAGTACCGTTTACCGTGTTTCCATTTCTGATACCTTCTACCCCAGGTGGCACCACATGCAAAAACCCATTATGCGCAAAGGAGCAAATGGCCCAAATGGCCCACTCAGCCTATCGAGTCTGCCCTGCCATTCCATCACAGCTGATTCATTATCCTTCTCAGCCCCATTCCCCTGCCTTCTCCCTGTAACCTTTGACACACTGACTAATCAGGAAGCTATCATCCTCTGCCTTAAATACACCTAATGACTTGGCCTCCACTGTTGTCAGTGGCAATGAATTCCACAGATTCACCACCCTCTGGCTAAAGAGATTCCTCCTCATCTCTGTTCTAAATGGATGTCCAACTCTAACCTGAGGTGTGTCCTGTGATCCTGGACTCCCAGACTATATGAAACATCCCCTCCACATTCACCCTACGTAGGCCTTTCAATATGTGATGGGTTTCAATAAGATTTCACCCTGCCTCCATTCTTCTAAACTGCAGTGAGTACAGGCCCAGAGCCATCAAAAATTCCTCAGACTTAACCTTTCATTCTTGGAATCATTCTCATGAACCTCCTCTGGACCCTTTCCAATGCCAGCAAATCTTTTCTTGGATAAGAGGCCCAAAACTGCTCACAATACTGATGAATGCCTTATAAAGCCTCAGAATTACTTCCTAAATAACATCTTCACTATCCAGGAACTCACTAGTGATGTAGACTTGCAGTGCGTGGTGTACTTAATATCCAGTCATGTCTTGTGATCCTAAGAAAGAAGGAAGGGGTGATCATTTACTGCTTTAAAAAAAAGCAGTAAATGGAGCACGTCACACTTGCTCCACCTGGCCATGCCCCACCAACTTTCCAGTTGATCCATGTCCACCTGTACTGTTAGATCTTGTTTCTCCTTGACCATGACTCCACCAACTACCATGCTAATGGGAAATATACTAAACAGAACCCCTACATTCTCATTTATACAGTGAGTTTACAGAGCTGGAAGGAGGTCACCATTGGAGTGCCCAGGAATCGGTTCTTGGCCCTCCAGTTTCTATTACTGCCTTGGATGAGGAGTGAGATACAAGGTTCCTGGTCTGCTAGTGGTGCAGAAGTAGGAAGGCTGTGGTGCGACAAGGCCGCTGTGAGCTTGCAACAGGATCTAGAGAGAGTGAGTAGGCAAACGCCTGGCAAGTATTGTTTAATTTGTGAGGTTGCAACAATGGTCTGTGGAATCCAAGGCAGATACAGAGAGATCATGTGCAAGTGACATTCAGAGGGCTCTGGGTGTTGTAATGCAGGAATTATGAAAGATTCATAGGCAAGCCCAACAAATGGTCGTTGAGCTTTAAGGTAAATCAGGAGGTTTTGTTCCAGTGTACAGGGTGCTGGTGGGTAGTCACTTGGAACACCAGGCACAGAGTTGATCCCCTTTGCTAAGCAAAGGGAATAGAGGCGCTGGATTGTCCTCTTGACGGGCGTTGAATCACATAATCCTCTGCCCTAGATCATGGGATATATCTGAGGTGGAGGTGGATAAATATTTGAAAGGTCAAGGAATTGAGGGTCATAGTGAACTGGCACAGACAAGGAGTAGAGAACTGTGTAGATCAGCCATGATCATACTGGCTGGTGGAATGGGCTTGAGGGGCCGAGTGGCCTCTCTTGCCATGGCTAGTGCCTTTTGCATGGGTGAAATGGAGCAACCTACATTAGGCTAACTGAGCTGGATTGGTGAGATTCAGAGCCCAGGAGACCGGTCGGTCCTTGGGTCCATGCTGGGCCATAGCAACTGTTCTCACAGCCTTGGCCTTTGTGTACAGCCGGACAGGTTCAGACTGTTGTGCGGGTTTCTCCCTCTGCCACCCCCTCAGGCCATAACCTTCAGATTAATTAACCAGAAACCAATTAGTTAATCAATAAAGACTATCCTATCTGGATGTATCACAGCTTGATCCAGCAACTGCTCTACAGGTGACAGCGAGAAACTGCAGAGAGTTGTGGACACAGTTCAGCAAATCACGGAAACCATCCTCCCCACCCCCCCCATGGATTCTGTCTACATTTCCCACTGTCCTAGTAAAGTAGTGATCATAAACAAAGACTCCACACACCCCAGACATTTCCCCTTTAACCAGAAGATACAAAAGCCTGAAAGAACCCACCACCAGGCTCAAGGATAGTTTCAACCCCACTGTTATAATACAATTGAATGGTTCCCTAGTACGATAAGTCAACCTCTTGACCTCACAATTTACCTCAATATGATTTTGCACCTTATTGTCTACCTGCACACCACTTTCTCTGGAGCTGTTGCACTTTATTCTGTATTCTGCTTGTCACGAGCCCTTCGGGGCTGTGCAGCTAACTGTACAGCATAGACCGCTGAGGTTTCGAGAACACCTGTAGTTGTTAATTGTTGTCTGAACTAGAGTCTTCAAGTCCTTGTGATCTCTGTTTAATCTTGGCAAGTTTATTTTGACTGGCATGGGTTTTCCGCGTTCTGTAATTATTTAAAGCGGACTCCTGCTTAGCGCTTATCACGAGGTCTTTGTTTTGAGAATGATTCGTCTTGTGGTGTCGCCCCATTAAGCCACCGATATTCAGTTGGAATTCCTATGAATAAACTCCTGTTTACGTCTCTACGTGTGAGTCTGTTGTTCCTCCGCACCTGGGCTCAGTCGTTACCAGTGCTCACCTCAGTGTACTGTGTAATGAATCTGTAGGAAGCTTTTTACTTTGCTGCGTGTGACAGTAATAAACCAATTCAAATTCCAAATCCAGAGGCATCGATTTAGTTATTAAGGGAAGTGTCCTTTCCCTTCTCCATCTGGTTCTCTCAGGCCTGTCTCCCTTATTCAGCACTGCCAACAACTTCTTCATCAAGTCAAGTTTATTGTAAATTAACTGTGTTTTAGTACATCATCCAACGAGACGAGGTATCTCTGCACAATAGTACACAACACACAATAACTTATGAAAGTAAGGATAAAATCTACAGATGAATCATACATAAATAAACAAATTAAACTGCATTAATTAAATATTGTAAAGTACAGAACAGATTAACCAGTGGCACTTTGAATACAATGCGGCGGGGTGTTCAGAAGCCTAATGGCCTGGGGAAGAATTTTTCCCATCCTGATATTTCTCATTTTGGTGCATTGCAGTCTCCTGCCTGATGATAGAAAGTCAAAGAGGATGCAAGACGAATGGTGGGATTGTTAATAATACTAAAATCCCTGCATGCACAGCGCTCCTGATAAATGTCCCTGATGGATGGTGGGGAGACTCCTATGATCCTCTTAGCCGTTCCCACAGCCCTTTGCAGGATTTCTGGTCCGATGCTCAGCTGCTCCCATACCGGGTGGCTATCAATCCCCTGTGCACAGCCAGTCACATCCTTCCAGTGGAATCCAAACCAGGAAGCAAACTACTGGCCCTAAACATTTTTTTTAATCTTTCTAGTGCCGTTGTTAAGGAGAACATAAACCTCAGTGTTCTCCAGATTCACGCTGCACAGACCAGTGCCCGCCTGGCCATGGACGGCAGGATGCACGATGCTCAGGAGACTGCCTACACCCAGAAGGAACTGATGGAAGACGTTCTGTGAGTACCAACCGCGGCCGTACGGAACATCTGGCTGATGCATGGCGTCTGGGACTGCCCCTGCTGGCATCTAGCTGGCATACTGTGCCAGTGACTGCTTCAACCAACACTTGGCTAATGTATCATGTGCGACTGCCCCTGTTAACATCTGGCTATTCCAGTGTGCCCCGGACAGCCCCCGCAAACAGCTGGTCGACGTACTGTGCGTGGGGCAGCTCCTGCTAACTCCGTACCTGGTTCAGCCACCACTACCTGGTACCCTTCACGTGCCTCTTGTATGTAGTAACGTGAGCCAGCTGTACCCTGAGAACGTCAGCCAGTTGTTTCACAGAGCACCTCTGGGTGAGCTAGCTGAAGGGAGGGGTGGGTGTGGTGTTCTGGACTGACTTGAGAATAGGGGAGGCTGCTTGTTTTGTTTCTGTTTGGGACTTGCCTGGTGGGCAGAGAGTGAAGTGTGCACTGGCTCTCAGCTGTCACACAAAACAAACGTTCCCCAAGTAGTCCCGGGGACAGCGTCAGCTCAACAGCAGTCATAAATTCTCTACCTTCTGCAGATCCCGAAGGAACGACGTGGAGCAGGAGGCGATCTACGAAAGTTGGGTGCAGTCCATGAGCCCTATTTACAGTGGTCTCAACCACCTCCGGCAGGTAATCAGACCCAGCATGCTGTTCTGTTCTTTTCTCAGCAGGCGAAAGCCAGGCCCTGTCTCAACAGTCCCACTGAGTACTCCAGCCTGAGAAGGTATTGAGGGCAGGGATTGATCAGGGGTGAGCACAGGTCTGTTGCTGGTAGATCTCATCAGTGTGATCAAATTGAATGCTTCAAAGAACAAACAAAATCACTCAACCAGTGGAAACGGGCTTCCAGTGAGGCCTTTGGCAATGTCCTGCCTGGAAGGTTAGATCCACAGTTGCCTTGGTAACCAAGGTCAAGGCGAAATGGTGGAGGGTTACCTTTGCAATCACCTGTGTTCCTCGGGGATTGGTTGTTTTAGGATTGTTATTGCCTGTCAGGTGTTAATGCTTTGGATGTGAAAGAACTTTGCAAATGATGGGGAAATGAATGGTGGTGTTGGCACTGAGGGTGATGATGAGTCAGAACACTTGTGATTGATTGGCTGATAAAGTGGGCAGAGCATCAGCGGTTGGAATTAAATCCTGATTAATGTGAGATGATACATTTTTGGGAGGTGTATTAGGGGAGTATTAAAACCACAAATGTTAAGACCTGTACAAATCTATTGGTCCCTAATAATGGTGCAGAAGGCTTACTGGATGTCGTCCTTCATTCACCAGAATGCAGAATTTGATATCAGGGAGGTCGTGGTACAGAACTCTGGTTAGGACGTGACGGGAGCTGTGTGTGTCGTTCTGGTTACCACATTATGGAAAGGATGTAGCTGCCCTGGAGTGCAGAGGAGATTACCCAGAGGTCTGGAGTAACTGGATGGGTGAGGTCTGTTCTCCCTGGAGTGGAGGAGACTGAGGGGGGTCCCAGCAGAAGGGTACAGTGAGGGTGGGTAGTGAGAGAATTTTCACTGTAAAGGAGGTCTAATGCCAGAAGGCAAAGGTCAAAAGTGAAGACAGAGGATCAGAAAATGATGTTTATTTCACCCAGACAGAGGCTGCAATCAGTAATGTATTGCCTGAGGGGGTTGTCAATATACCTGTTCTGTATCTACTAAATGTTTACCAAAATTAACAAAAACTGAAGACTCTCAGATATTGCTGTTTCAACGGCTTTCCACCATGTACTTTAAATCAAGTCATATTAAAATCAGCATCAGGTTTATTATCACCAGCATGTGACGTGAAATTTGTTAACTTAGCAGCAGCAGTTCAATGCAATGTATAATCTCGCAGAGAGAGAGAAAAATAATAAATAAAATAAATAAAAAATAAACAAGTAAATCAATTACATATATTGAATAGATTTCAAAAAACATGCAAAAACAGAAATACTGTTTATTTTTTAAAAAGTGAGGTAGTGTCCAAAGATTCAATGTCCATTTAGGAATCGGATGGCAGAGGGGAAGAAGCTGTTCCTGAATCACTGAGTGTGTGCCTTCAGGCTTCTATATCTCCTACCTGATGGTAACAGTGAGAAAAGGGCATGTCCTGGGTGCTGGTCCTTAATAATAGATGCTGCCTTTCTGAGACACCACTCCCTGAGTCCTGGGTACTTTGTAGGCTAGTACCCAAGATGGAGCTGACTAGATTTACAACCTTCTGCAGCGACTTTCAGTCCTGTAGTAGCTCCTCCATACCAGACAGTGATGCAGCCTGTCAGAATGCTCTCCACGGTACATCTACAGAAGTTTTTGAGTGTATTTGTTGACATGCCAGATCTTTTCAAACTCCTAATGAAGTTTAGCTGCTGTCTTGCCTTCTTTATAACTACATCGATATGTTGAGACCAGGTTAGATCCTCAGAGATCTTGACACCCAGGAACTTGAAACTGCTCACTCTCTCCACTTCCGATCCCTCTGAGGATTGGTATATGTTCACTCGTCTTACCCTTCCTGAAGCCCACAATCAGCTCTTTCGTCTTACTGACATTGAGTGCCAGGTTGTTGCTATGACACCACTCCACTGGTTGGCATATCTCACTCCTATATGCCCTCTCATCACCACCTGAAATCCTACCAACAATGGTTGTATCGTTAGCAAATTCCCAGATGGTATTTGAGCTATGCCTAGCCATACAGTCATGTGTATATAGAGAGCAGAGCAGTGGGCTAAGCACACACCCCTGAGATGCACCAGTGTTGATCGTCAGTGAGGAGGAGATGTTATCACCAATCTGCA
Source organism: Hypanus sabinus (assembly GCF_030144855.1). Lineage (NCBI taxonomy): Eukaryota > Metazoa > Chordata > Chondrichthyes > Myliobatiformes > Dasyatidae > Hypanus > Hypanus sabinus. Next base: position 20,295,816 of record NC_082734.1, read on the forward strand.
CAGATTGTGGTCTTCCGGTTAGGAAGTCAAAGATCCAATTGCAGAGGGAGGTACAGAGGCCCTGGTTCTCCAACTTCTCAGTCAGGATTGTGGGAATGTTGGTATTAAATGCTGAGCTATAGTCGATGAACAGCATCCTGATGTAGATGTTTGTGTTATCCAGGTGGTCTAAAGCCATGTGGAGAGCCATTGAGACTGCATCTGCCGTTGACCTATTGTGATGATAGGCAAATTGCAGTGGGTCCAGGTCCTTGTTGAGGCAGGAGTTCAGTCTAGTCATAACCAACCTCTCAAAGCATTTCATCATTGTAGATGAGAGTGCTACCAGGTGAAAGCCATTAAGGGAGCCGACATTATTCTTCTTCCGAAGAAGAAGAAAGCCCTTAACTCCAGGTAGAGTCATTGGGACACCATCATGACAGCATTTTTTTTTAGCAGGCTTTCTTATTTTTATGAGGTCGAGTTGCCAGCTGGACACTCAACCCAGCACTGATGGAAAGCGTGCTAGGGAGCCGGCTGGATTCGAACCTGGGAGCCTTCGCTCCGAAGCCCGGCACTGATGCCACTACGCCACCAGCCGGCGTTTATTCTTCTTAGGCACTGATATAATTGTTGCCTTTTTGAAGCAAGTGGGAACTTCCGCCCGTAGCAGTGAGAGGTTGAAAATGTCCTTGAATACTCCCTCTAGTTAGTTGGCACAGGTTTTCAGAGCCTTACCAGGAACTCCATCAGGACCTTCCGCCTTGCGAGGGTTCACTCTCTTTAAAGACAGCCTAACATTGGCCTCTGAGACAGAGATCACAGGGTCACTGGGTGCAGCAGGGATCTTCACAGCTGTAGTTATATTCTCCTTTTCAAAGCTGGCATAGAAGGTGTTGAGTTCATCTGGTAGTGAAGCAGCGCTGCCATTCATGCTATTGGGTTTTGCTTACGTTATCATTATCAGACTCCCCTGATGCCTGGAGTCCTCCTATACAAGCAGTTCCTAAAATCAGACCCACCCAAGCTGTGTGTGAGAGGAACAAGGAAGCTTGCCTGCTTGCATTGTGTAAACAGTCAAACAGCAAGCTGTTTGTTCCCCTCAGAGTTCATTGTCGAAGTTCTTTCCTCAACAGATAAGGTTTGAACTCCAGACACTGTCTACAGAAACACAGCAATAGCACGAGCCAGCAGTGCTCAGTCACACTAGTGCCCCTCTGGATCCGGTCAACATCCACAGCTGTCTGCCTCCTCTCCAGCTGTTTTGAGACCCATACAGACATGAAATGCACGAAGTAAGTGTGGATATAAATGAATCTCCCTCCTCTTCCAGGATAACGCAGCAGCACATCCCGTGTACGAACCAGTGCACGCCAAAGGAGACAAAGACTCGGTCATTAAGGTAAGGAGACGGCCGAGGAGCCAACGCACGGGTTTCTGTGAACAGCCCGAGCCAGCAGGATTAGCCTGTTGGTTTGCTCACAGCTGGGGAAGTTTCCATTATTTCCCAGGCTGTTCAGAAGTGTGAGAATGAGGTGCAGGCTCTGCTCCCCCCACCCCCGAGTCTGCCTTCCCATTCACAGGATCTTGCCTCGACGTTATTGTCCTGTCCTGGCCTGGCATCCCTCTACTCTTCCAAAGCCCATCAGTGATGAATTCAATAACTCAGCCCCACAGCTTTCCAAAGATTTACTGCCCTGAGTGAGAATGTTTCTCCTCCTCTCAATCTGACATACCCTTTCCCTTCTGTTTAGATTGTCACTCCTATTTCTAGATCTATAGCCAGACAAATAACTTCCTTGTTTCCTCTCTGTCAAGCTCTCTGTGAACGGTTTCGACATCTTAATGGGGTCACCCTTCAGCGTTCTAAACTGCAGCTGAGAAGGGTCAAGCCTTTCCATTCCACCATGACGTGTGCACCAACCCCAGAACCAGCCTGCTCAATCCCCTTAAAGCAAGTACGTCTTTCTTTGGTGAGACATCCAAAACGCATCTTCCTGGTGTGGTCTCACCAGTGTGCTGTGCATCTGCTAATTATCCTTGTTTCTGCACTCCGATCCTTTTACAATGAGCACAGTTTGCTTTCTACCCAAGTACTGCCCCTGTTAGTTACCCTCCGGTGATTTGTGAGGGAGGATACTCTTTTATACATCAATGTTCCCAAGTCTCTCACCATTTGAAATGCTCAGCTCTTCTGTGTTTCTATCGATGGCTCAGCCCGCTGTTATATACTCCATCTGCAATCTTGTTGCTCACTCATTCAGCTGGCCTTTATCCTCCTCATGCCTCTTTTCCACTCATCACTACCAAACATCCCACTCAGTTCCCCGCCATCAGCAAACTTGGAAGTGTTACCTTTGATTCCGTCAGCCGCCTGGCCTGAGACCTCCGTCGGTCAGAGTTGACCGTGGATGTTGCATCCTAGCTGTCTGGATACGCGAGCCTGGGCAGTACGATATGGAGAGCGAGCTGTTGCCCCTGTGGCAAGCTCCCCCTCTCCACCTATCTGACAAACCCAAAGGAACGGCAGAGGCCGTTACAGTTTGGTATCAGTAGCCTCGCTGGAGTTCAGTCAGCATTGATCTCAATGTAGGAACTCCAGCTCTGGATTTTTCGCTCGTTGTTTACTCCCAAGCCTTCCCCAAGGGTGGGTACAGCGGAGGTTTGAGATCAGACATTTCCTTCTCCTAGGTGAGCTACCATGGCTGACGAACCCCAACTGCCCTAAGCAACTGGTTTTAAGATGCCAGTAACCTGCCTTTTCCCCTTCTCCTGTCAGTAGAAACAGTTCCACCAGGCTTAGTAGCTGAGCCACACGTGAAGGCCGGGAGCTGGACTTGGTTGTCAGAGGCTGTTTGAGCCACATGCCATTGGGAGGATTTAATTGGGAATGGGAGCTTGTCCCCATTACCACCCCCTTTAGCTGTACCGTTAACGTAAATTGTGAATGATTCGGGTCCAAGCACCAGCCCTGCAGTATTGCACATCGCAGTCAGCTCTCGTCCCACACCTAAAGGTCCCCTCCAGCCCATGTGCTCTCTGTTACGAGCCTCCTGTGGGGGACATTACTGAAAACCTGCAGAGAGTCCTTTGGTTTCACCTCATTAACCCCCACTAGATCAGTCAAGCTCATTGCCTTCCACGCTGACTCCACTGAATCAGAATCAGGTTTAATATTACTGGCGTATCAAATCAAATTCAAGTTTAATTATCATTCAACCATACATGAATGCAGGCGAATGAAACGCTGTTTCTCTAGGGCCAAGAGCAAAACATCCAAAACAGCAAAAAAAACTGTTGTGAAATTTGTAATAATAGTTTAAAAACTATAAATTAATACATATAAATAAAAATTAAATAATTTGTGCAAAAAGAAAAGAACATATTGAGGTAGTGTACACGGGTTCATTGTCCATTCAGAAATCTGATGGCGGAGGGGAAGAAGCTGTTGCTGAAATGTTCGGTGTCTTCAAGCTCCTGTACCACCTCCTTGATGGTAGCAAGGAGAAGGGGGCACATCCTGCGGGTCTTTAATGATGGATGCCACCTTTTAAGTCATTGCCTTTTGAAGATATCCTAGATGTTGGAGAGGTAGTGCCCATGATGGAGCTGGCTGAGTTTGCAGCTCTCTGCAGCTTTTTCCGATCCTGTGCAGGGGCCCCTCCATGCCGCACAGCGATGCAACCAGTTGGAATGTTCTCCACGGTACGTCTGTAGAAATTTGTGAGGGCCTTTGGAGACATACGAAGTCTCCTCAAACTCCTAACGGAATATAGCAGCTGTTGTACTTTCTATTCATTTTTCTCTTCGTCATTTGCTCCTGTCACAAGATATTCTTTATTCCAGATTGCAACAGTCCCCGCTACAAGGCTCGGGTGGTTTTCCTGTTTCCTCGCCCTCTTTTAGTCAGTATGGGGGTGGGGGAGGGTTACACCTGCTGCTTTCTGGCTGGGAACTTTTCCAGAACTCCGAAAGGTAATAACCACTAACTTTGTTGTTAACTCTTTCAAACCTCTGAGACTGACTAGTGAGTTTGCAGATGCAGAACAATTAGTGGATAGTGAGGAAGGTTGTCAGAAGAATTAGAGGGACGTAAACAGTTTTGAAACTTGGGAGGAAACCTGATAGATCAAGTTTACCCTGGACACGGTGAAATGTTGCACTTTGGGAGGTCAGATGAAAGATTAAAGGAAACAGTAAATGGCAGGACCCTTGGGAACATTGATGAACTTTGGAGACTTGGGGTGCAAGTCTATCGTTCCCTGAAACTGGTTGTAAAGTAGTTTATAGTGTTGTAAAGAAGGTGTGTGGCGTGCTCTCTCCTTTGATTAGGGCATTGACTAGCAGCATATGTTTAGCACTATGCTATGACAGCACCAGATCTCGGGTTCAATTCCTGCCACTGTCTGTAAGGAGTTTGTACGTTCTCCCTGTGACTGCGTGGGTTTCCTCCGGGCGCTCTGGTTTCCTCCCACAGTCCCAAGGCATGTAGGTTATAGATGAATTGGTCACATGGGTGTAATTGGGTGGCACGGGCTCACTGGACCAGAAGAACCTTTTTACCTTACCGTATCTCTTAATAAAAATACATAAAAGTTGCAAAGTTGCAGCTGTGTGAAACTTTGGTTCGGCTGCACTTGGAGTACTGAGTGCAGTTCTGGCTGCCCCATTACGGGTGGGAAGTGGAGGCCTTGGCAAAAGTGCAGAGGAGGTGCAGCAGGATGCTGCCTGGATTAGAGGGTATAACCTTTCAGGAGAGGCTGGACAAACTGGGGTTGTTTTCTCTGGAGGGGTGGGCACCTGTCAGAAGTTTGCAAAACTATGAGCAGCGTAGTTAAAGTAGACAGACAGAAACTTCTCGCCACCCCCAAGAGTGGAGAAGTCAAATACTACAGTGCTTAGGTTTCAGGTGTGAGGGGGAAACTTTTAAGCAGATTTGTAAGGCAACTTTTTTTACATAGAGTAGTAACTGCCTGGATTACGCTGCCAGAGGACCTGATGGAAGCTGATATTATTTCAAGACAGGCACACGAGCAGGCAGAGAATGAATTGCGTGCAGGCAGATGGGCCGGAGTCTGGTGACAGGCTGAAGGGCCTGGTCTTGTGTTGTACTGTCGTGCATCCTCCTGATGTGTATCCGAACCCTTTGCGTTACTGCTCTCCTCCTGCTGGTCAGTCACCTCTGAACAGCAATATTACACCTGTGCACTTTCTTGCTCAGGTACAAATATTTACATCTTGACCAATGAGGGATAAACTCGGGGTAAAATGAGGGTAAGTGAGAGCATTCCAGTGGGCTGCGGTTCATTTGTCTGTAACTCTGCTCCTGAATGAAAGGGACAGGTCTGACTTGTTTCATCGGGCAGGGAGATTTGTTCTGCTCCGTGTTTCATACCAACTACGTCAATGACCCACATGCCTTAAGAATGTCGACTTTGTTGTACCCAGCGATTTGGCCAGGTAGCACAAACGATTCTTTGTTCTCAGGGCGATCAGGCACACTGTCCAGAGCAGGGGGTTCCCGACCTTTTTAACGCCATGGACTCTTGCTTTAGAGGAACCCAGGCACATCCCCAGTTTGTGCCTTTTAACTCAGTCGAGGGATGTGGGCTTCACAGACTGAGCCGGCATTAATTGCCCATCCCCAGTTAGAACACAGAACATGGAAATCTGCAGCACGTTACAGGCCCTTCGGCCCACAATGTTGTTCTGACCGTGTACCCTACTCTAGAAACTGCCTAGAATCTCCCTACCACATAGCCCACTATTTTGCTAAGCTCCATACACCTACCTAAGTGTCTCTTAAAAGACCCTACCACCTTTATCACCTTCACTGGCGGTACATTGCACGCACCCACCACTCTGTGTGGAAAAAACTTACCCCTGGCATCCCCTCTGTACCTACTTCCAAGCACTTTAAAACTGTGCCCCTTCACGTCAACCATTTCAGCCCTGGGAAAAAGCCTCTGGCTATCCACACAATCAACGCCTCTCGTCATCTTATTAAGTTCTCCTTGAGAAGACGGTGAATGCTGCTTTCTTAAAACCGCTGCATTCTGTGAGTTGTGGACACACCTACAGTGCAGTTAGGGAGGCAGATCCAGGATTTTGACCCAGTGACGGTGAAGATATGGCAAGTCAGAATGCTGTGCTGTTTTGAGGGCGTCCTGCAGACAGTGTGAACTACTGGTGGAGTGGTGACTGGTTGTGGATGGCGAGCAGTCCAGCTGGGCTGCTATGTCCATTGTGGGGTTGGGCGTCTTAGGTGTAGTTGATGCTGCACTTGACAAGTGAAGAGTGTTCCATCATACTGATACAACCCTGTAGATGGTGGACAGGCTTTGAGGAGTTAGGAGGTGAGTTAATCACCACAAGCTCCCCAGCCTTTGACGTGCTTTCATAGCTACGTTGTGAGGCTCCTCCAGGGTCAGGTTTTGGTCAACGGTAGCCCCAGAATCGTGTCATAAGACATAGGAGCAGAATTAGGCCATTCAGCCCATCATTCTCCTGCCTTACCCCATTAACCTTTGACGCCCTTACTAATCAAGAGCCTGTGAACCTCTGCTTTAAATGCACCCAATGGGTAGGCCTCCACAGCTATATGTGGCGATAAATTCCACACATTTGTCAGCCTCTGGCTTTAAAAGAATTGCTTCTCTGTTCTAAAGGGACATTCTTCTATTCTGAGGCTGTGCCCTCTGGCCGTTGATTCCCCCATTAATAGAAACATCTTCTCCATGTCCACCCTATCTAGGCCTTTCAATATTTAATAGGTTTCAATGAGATCCCCACCCTCCCCCGATTCTTCTGAATCAGAGCAAATACAGGCCTAGAGCCATCAAATGCCCCTCATACATTAACCCTTTCATTCTTGTGGGTGTCTCCAGGACCCCGTCTAACGCTAGCACTTCTTAGATAAGGGATCCAAAACTGCTCACGATACTCCACGTGCAATCTGCTTTAAATGTAAGCCTCAGCATTACATTTTTTGCTTATATTCTAGTCCTCTTGAAACGAATGCTAACGTTGCATTTACCGTCCTCGCTATCGACTCAACCTGCAAGTTAACCTTAAGGGAATCCTGCACTCAAACTCACAAATCCCTTTGCACCTTTGATTCCTACAGCTTTATTTTATCTACCAAAGTGCATCACTGTACACTTCTGTACAGTATGTTCCATCTGCCACTTCTTTGCCCATCTGCCTAATCTGTCCAAGTCCTTCTGCAGACCTCTGCCTCCACAACCCTGCCTACCTGTGTATTGTCCACAGACCTGGCCACAAAGCTATCGATTCCAACGTCCAGATTATTGACATATAATGCGAAAAGAAGTGTTCCCAACACAGATCCCTGTGGACCACCACTAGTCACCAGCAGCCAACCAGAAAAGGCTCCCTTTCTTCCCACTCTTTGCCCCCTGCTAATCTGCCAATACTCTATCCATTAGTATCTTTCCTGTAATACCGTGGGCTCTTGTCTTCTTAAGCAGCCTCATGTGTGGCACTTTGTCTGCTGAAAATCCAAGTAAACAACATCCACTCCCTCTCCTTTGTCTATCCTACCTGTTATTTCCTCAAATAATTCCAACAGATTTAACAGGCAAGATTTTCCCATCAGGAAACCATGCTGACTTTAGCCTATTTTGTCATCTCTCTCCAAGTATCTGGAAACCTTAATAATGGGTCTCAAGTCAGGCTAACTGGCCTATAGTTTCCTGTCTTTTGCCTGTCTTCCTTCTTAAAGAGTGGAGTGGTGTTTGTAATTGTCCAGTCCTCCAGAACATTCTGGAATCTACATACCAATTCCTACACAATCTCTTCAGCCGCCTCTTTCAGAACCCTGGTCTAGGTGACTTGTCTACCTTCAAACCTCCCAGTTTCACAGCACCTTCTCTTTGGTCATAGCGACTCCACTCACTTCTGCCCAGTGACACTCTTGAATTCCTGGTGTACTGTTGGTGGTTTCCACAGTGAAAACCGGCACAAAGTACTTATTGAGTCTGTCCACCATTCCTTTGTTTCCCCCATTGCCAGCTCTCCAGTGTTCCAATAGTGTCTCTCTTTTACCTTTTATATATCTGAAAAAAACTTCTAGTATTTATATTATTGGCTAGCTTACCCTCCTATTTCATTTATTTCTCCTTATTGCTTTTTTAGTTGCCTGATATGTTTTTAAAAACCTCCCAATCCCCTACCTTCCCAGTAAATTTTGCTATATTGCATACCCTCTCTCTTGCTTTTATGCTGTCTTTACTTCCTTTGTTAACCACAGTTGCCTCATCCTTTCCTTTGAATACTCTTTTTCATTGATATAAATCTATCTTGCACCTGAATTGCTGCCAGAAACTCCAGTCATCAGTGCCTTGCCATCAATCCTACTAGTGTACAGTACTCCCTCCCCAGGAACGTGCTGCAGTTTCTCCAGATGTACATCATCTCATTATCCCTGCCTAGGATATCTCTGCACTCATTCCCCCATAATCTGGCTTGTCTCCAGCTTTTTGACCCACTGATTATTGCCAGCAAGGGAACAATAAGCAAGATGTAGTCGTACAATTGTGGCGGACAAAGATACTTGGCGAAAGGAGCTAGAGAAAGAGACTGGGCAGAATGGCCTGTTCCTTATCTGCCTATCAACTTCATCTGGGTCCCCTCCTCATTCCCTTTCTCCAATGGTCCACCCTCCTCTCCTGTCAAATTCTTTCCTCTCCAGCTCTTTACCTTTCCCGCCAACCTGGCTTCACCTATCACCTTTTAGCTGTCCTCCTCCCCACCCCCACCCCCACCTTTTGATTCTGCCACCTTCCCCCTTCCTTTCAAGTCCTGAAGAAGAGTCTCGGCTCAAAATGTCAGATGTTTATTCTTTTCCATAGAAACTGCCTGACCTGCTGAGCTCCTCCAGCATTTTGTGTGTGTTGCTTTGGATTTCCAGTATCTGCAGAACCTCTTGTGTTTCTGATGGTCTGTTCTTGTTGAATGAAGGTTAACTGCAGATGAGACAGAATCCTACAAATTCTCCTCCTTGTGTCTATCCACCTACTGACTGCATGCACGTCTCTGTTTCCAGTCTCTTACAGACGACGTTGCCAACGTGGTTTATCGGCTGAAGAACGCAAAGAAGAAAATGTTCAAGAAACCAAAGTTCCTGGTACCCATCTGACACTTGCGGACGGAGTTTACCAGAACTGAACACTGCGGCAATCCGAGGGGCCTTTCTCTTCCACAGTCAGGGAGAGGCAATATATTCTAGCTGCGTCTGATCCCAAAATTATCCACATTATTACCAGTGAGCGTCCAGTGCCAAACAGGCTAAAACAGCCTCCATAAAATCCAAGCAAATTTCCAGTTTCCCATCGTCTCCCATTTGCTGGAAACTATTGGATAAAGAACACCATACATCCAACTCAAGACATGACCTGGCTGAACTGCTGACTCAGGAAGTCATGGGCTTGAGAGATATCTCAGGACTTGATCTCACAAAATTTGCAGAGCTGGGAGAGTTTGTTCTGCTGTGCTGTTGAACATTAAATGGGATTATGTAGATGGATAGGGTGGGGTGTGGACCGCGTGGGGCTAAGGGTCTGTTTCTTATCTGTATGACTCTGTCTCCTTGATGTGGGTTTGGTTGTTAAGGTGTAGGTTAAAGATTCCTTGTCAATATTCTCCGGTGCCAGGACTTTACTCCTTCTTACCAGCTCTCTACAAATTCATTCAGCTGATTGTACCTATACTGATTAATTGTCCCTGAGTTTCAGGGGGCTGGGGGAAGGTAGATGCTTCTTAACTACAAGTCTGTCCAGTGGGGAGTCTGGATAATATACAACAATAGAGCGATGCCCAGCTGCCTGTACTCACTATTTGAGCGGTGGGTCCTTTCTCCTCATCAAGGGGGAGATGCTTCACAGACTACAAAAAAATTCAAACACAGATACAATCCTTGCAAATTAAAAGAACGTACGAACAATTTGTAGACAAATGAACTGTCCAGTGCAGACACTGAAGGTTGAATGAATTCTAGTTCTTCTGTCTTTCTGTTGTTTCCCTTGTCACTCCCAACGATCCCGATGCTTTCTAATATTTATACTGTTTTGTCATTATTTGCATGTGATGTTTCCTCAGATACCTTTGCTGGGACAAAGTAATTCACGCAGGTGGTCTAAAAGCTTCTAGGGACAGAGCTCTCGTTGCTCAAATTAATACTATCAGGGACGATCTCCGAGTACACAAATATCCCAACAGTTGATTGGTTATACCTGTGACCATTTTTGATGTGGTAACTGACAACATCAGGTCTGCAAGTTTCCTTGAACTAAATAACTTACCCAGTGTCAGCCAGTTTGATGCAGGCCAATTAACATAACCCCATTATCTTAAACATGGACTCATGGGCCAACAAGACCATACTGTTTACCTGGGCAGGGAATATTGGTTAGAAGTTTAACTTTGTCACAACCAACTCTGACCCTTTGGAAAGGTAATGGTCCTGTGCTAGAAAGCTGAGATCAGCAATAAGCTTGTCGGGCCCTGAAAAGTAAATTTCCATTCCAGTGTTCTGTATATACTAATGGCAATGCAGGAGATGTAAAGGTGAGTTGTTGTGAGTGAGGAGAGTAGTCTTTGATCATAGCAGGAGATTGATCAGCTGGTAATCTGGGCAGAGTATGGAATTCAATCATGAAAGATGCATTTTAGGGGAACAGATAAGGGTAGAGCATATATCACATATGGTAGGGGCTCAGCTAGTATTGAGAAGCAAAAGGGCCTTGGTGTACAAGTTCATAGGTCCCTGAGTTAGCACAGGTAGATCAAGTGGTGCACATGATTAATGCCCTTGCCGTCTGGGACATTGAACATGAGAGCAGAGAGTTTCTGATGCAACTTCATGTAACACTAGTTTCCACAGCTGATTACGTGGCGCAGTTCTGGTCACCACACTCGAGGAAGGATGTGATTGCATTGGAGGGAGTGCAGGGGTTCAATCGGGAGGGGAGGCTGGATGGATGAGTTTTAATTTCTCAGAGTTGGAGGAGGCTGAAGAAAACCTGATAGATGTGTGCAAAGTTATGACAAGCACAGAGAGGATAGACTGAAAGAAGCTTTTACCCTTGGCAGAGGGTTCCTAGAGCAGAGGGAATAGTTGTAGGGGGAGGAGTTTTTTAATTCATTTACGGGATGTGGGCATCGCCAGCTAAGCCAGCGTTTATTGCCTGTCCCTAGTTGCCCTTGAGGAGGTGGTGGTGAGCCGCAGTCCCTGAGGTGTTGGTACACCCGAGGGAGGGAATTCCGTGATCTTGACCCAGCGACAGTGAAGGAACGGCGATATGTTTCCGAGTCAGGATGGTGAGTGACTTGGAGGGGGACTTCCAAGCAGTGGTTTTCCCAGGTACCCTCTGTTCTCACCATTCTAGACGGTGGTGATGGTGGGTCCGGAAGGTGCTGTTTCAGGAACGTCGGTGTGTTGTTGCAGTGCATCTTGTAGACCATACACTGCATCTGTTTGTCGATGGTGGGGGGACTGGATGCTTGTGGAAGGGGTAAGAGAGTTAGTGAGGAGCTGCTGGTTGTGATCTAGAAGGTATCTCCTGAGAAGGTAGTGAAGGCAATTGTTCTCAGAACATCAGACATCTTCACGAGCATTTGAGTGGTGACAGTGGCATGGAAGGCAGTGGAGTGAGTGCTGGTAAACGGGGTTAAATAGCGATGGGTACTTGATGGTCAGCGTGGAGACTGGGCTGAAGGGCCTGGTTCAGGCCTGTACGACTCTCTGTCTCTATTCGAGGACTAACACATTGTCACAAAGGGAGGGATTGTATTAGTGAATGCATCTTCGAAAGAAATATCTTTCCACTCGAAAGGTGCAGGTAGGTGCCACAGCCACTTCACAAAGAACAGAACAATCAAAGTGAAAAGTGCCGGAGATGCTGCTCGGGCAGTGCGAGTGGAGATCGGACAGATTATCCCTGGCAAACGATTGATTAATATCACTCGCTTACTCCAGTAACCACAGATCCGTTGGTTTGCTTCCACCCATGGTGTATGTACACCAGGCTGGAACTGATCCTGCATTGCCACAAAGTCTCCTCTTTAAACATGTGCTGGGGTTGTAAAACAAATGCTTTGCAAAAAAAGGGCTTTCACTGAACTTTCCATTTATAAAAATGCAAAGAACTGATCTTTGCTATTTGGCCAACCACACCGATTTCCTAATTCCTATATGAAGAGCATCCTGGATAAGTTTGTTAAATCTTTGCACACCAAGTTTGCTGCACGGTTTGCTGTTACAAAGGAAGAATCCGTTGTCAAGCACTTTCACTACTGTAATAGAATTAATCTGACAAGTGGCTGTCTCTGAAGCACAAATTCCCAACCTGGGGTCCACGGACCCCTTGCTTAATAGTTGGGGTCCATGGCGTTAAAGGTATGATTCACTCGTCTGCTCTCTTCTTTCTGCCTTGAGGGTTTAAACCGCTCATAAAGAAATGTTCAAAAGAGTAAAGGTGATAAATATAGTGTTCCTTCCCTCCAAAACAACTATTGTGTAAGTGGATGACGTGTGACATAGTTGGCATTATGAAAGGTGACTCACGGGGCCAGTCAGCTGTTGGGAGGTTTCTTTTTACATATTTAAAGAGAGTCCTGGAGGGTGCAGATCTTAAACAACTTGCCGGAGGACTGCAGGCAGATAATCAGCTGTACCGGTGGAAACTCTCCCCTCCCAGTGAACGGTGTTCGGTGAAATGTGCACAGTGAAATTACAGTTAAACCTGCGGGAAAGCATTAAAGTGTGCAGACTGGATCAATGCAAGTTATTCCAGAAAAACCATACATCTTTCCTCTCGTATTTTGTACTGCCGTTGGGAATACCTTGTATTCTATTAGTTGCAGAAGTTATTGGTCAATTAAAATAAAAGTTTTGCTGAAACTTGAGTTCTGCTGCTCCGCGGATCGGTTTCACGCGACGCGGGGGGGGTGGGGTGGTGGGTTCAGGTTGAATTCAGAGAATAAAATTGCCTCACAGATTCGATTGATTAGACCCGACCTGTGCCATTCTCAAACCTTGTGAGAAGTTAAGGAAGAAATGGCGGAGGCCCTTGTAGAGATTTCTTTCTTCATCTCCAGCAACAGCTGAGAATCCTGGGAACTGGGCGGTGGCTTCAGAAGGGAAGCAAAAACAAACCCGGACGCTGAGGGCTGGTGAGTCTGACATTAATGGTGGGTAAACTGCTAGACAGGATTCAACAGTAACCTGGGTCTCCGATTCCTGATCCCTCTCCCCCTTCTGCTTGTAGATGAGGGTGATGATGCCCTTCCGCATGGATTCTGACATGCTGCCTGCCAGCAGCGTAGCGTTGTACACTTCCAGCAGGTCGGGGCCCATCCGGTTCCACAGAGCCGAATACAACTCGACCGGTAAGCCGTCGCTTCCGGGAGTCCTACCCGACTCAAAGGAACGGACGGAGCCAGTCAGCTCGTCCAGGCTCAGTGGCTGCTCCAGACTCTCCCGCTTCCCATCGTCTGAGACCTGTGTGATAGACGACAGGAAGCTGCGGGAGGCTGTGGAGTCTGTGGCCTTTTCTCCATACAGACCGGCATAGAATGACCTGCAGATCCTCAGTATGTCTGTCTGCGAGGACGCGACTGAGCCGTCCTCTTCCTTAAGGTTGTGGATCACAGAGCTCCCCCCGTGCACCTTTTGGAAGAAGAATCGTAAGCACATCTCGTCCTGCTCCACGGTTTGGACCCTCGATCGGAAGATGATCTTGGAGGACTTGGCGGCAAAGTGCTGGGCCTGCCGGCCCTTCACCTCCCCCAGTTCCTCCCTGACATCCACCCCCCTCGACTGCAGAAGGAGGAGTTGCTGCAACTCTGTCTGGAGTTTATGCAGTTCCCTCTGCCCCTGCCTTGCTCTCTGGATGCCCTTGCAGATGAAAAACCTCTTGATGTTCTCCTCGGTGGCCTCCCACCAGTGAACCGGGGAATCAAAGAAGGCTTTCAAGGTTCTCCAACCTGTGTACTCCTTCTCTAGTTCCTCAATGTTCTCTGGGGTCAGCAGCTTGACATTCAACTTCCACGTCCCCCTCCCTGCCTTCCAGTCCTACCGTAGGTGGCAGGTGGCTCGCAGGAGGCAGTGGTCAGAGAAGAACACCGGCGTGACGTCAGTGGTTCTGACCGTGAGGGGCTCTGACAGGAAGAGGAAGTCGACCCGGGAACGGGCTGAGCCGTCCGATTGTGTCCAGGTGGCTTGCGGCTGAGCTACACCTGTGGGGGCGCCAAAGGTGTCGCGCAGATTGGCTGACTTTACCGTCTCCATCAGGAGTCTGGAAGTACTGTCCAGCCTTCCGTTGTCACTGCCAGAACGACCAGCCGGGACGTCACCAGCAGCAGTGGGAGCCGCTCGCTCTGCAAGGGGGAGTTGTACACTTTGATCAGCCGGAGCAGAGTGCCCCGTTATTTGACGTCTGCTACCAGGAGGCGCCAGGAGGGTGACTGAGAAGCTGCTTCTTCACGGCAGAATCCCCAGGCCGGAAGCTCCCGGACCACACTGACAGACCCTGGGTCCACCACCGCGGCCACCTTGATAATTACAGATGTGTGGTTATCCACGTTGCTGTAGAGATGTCTCATCAGCACTGAGCGAGAAACTGCAAGGCAGGGCTCGGTGTTCTCCACGCGGCACGCGATGGTGCGTGGGATCTTCATATACAGCCTCCTAGGTTTTCAGTTGAAGCCGGGCGTTGTCAGTCAGTCCACACGCCGGCAGCTCTGCAGATCTGCTGTGAGATCCTCCGACTGGTCTTCCCCAGGGGGTGGGCACCTGGGGTCAAGCTCAGAGAGTTGCCGAGGGGGAGGTCAGCCTGTTTCCCTGCTCCCTGCACCCACATGCACACCTCCAGATACCAACCGCTGTCATCCTGACCATCACCTCCCCCAGCCCCCAGCTTCCACCAACTCCTCAGTGGCCCCGACCTCACACGTTATGAACACCCTAAAGGGGCTGGTCCTGGCTCACCTCTGACGCCTGGGCAGATCAGTCCTCGATCCCCTGCCATTTCCCTACCAGGAGCACATTGGATTCGACAATGCTGTCATCTGTCTGCTGAGCAGAGCCTATCCCATTTGGAAAAGCAGGGCAGCACGGTGAGGACCATGTCTTTTCATTTCTCAAGTGCCTTCCCACACAGCCCTCACTGCTGGGGGAAAATCTCCATTCAGTGCAGGTTGGCACTTCCACTGTATCCTGGATAATGGACTACCTGACTGACAGACCACACTTTGTGCTGCTTCAGAGCTGTGTGTCAGACCTGGCTATAAGCAGCACTGGGGCCCCACAGGGTAATGTATTGGTTCCCTTCCTGTTTACCCTGTACACCTCAGACTTTAGATACAACACTGAGTCATGTCATCTGCAGAAATTCTCCGATGAATCGGCAGTAGTTGGGTGTACACGGGGAGGTCAGGAGGATGAATTCTGGGCCATGGTGGAGGACTTTGTCAAATGGTGCTAAATGAATCATCTGCAGCTCAACATCAGTAAGAGACAGGAGATAGTGATGGACTTTAGGAACACTGAGCCTGCATTGCTCCCTGTTACTGATCGTGAGGACATGGATGCTGGGGTGCACCTGGATTACAGACTTGAGTGGAGCACTAACACAGAGGCTGTGTACAAGAAGGGCCAGAATCACCTCTACTTCCTGAGAAGACTGAGGTCCTTTGGAGTGTACAGGCCTCTTCTTCACACGTTCTACTAGTCTGTTGTCACCAGTACAATCCTCTATGTGGTGGTGTGCTGGGACAATGGCATCAACATGAGTAATGTCAACAGGCTCAATAAACTGATGAGAAAGGCTGGCTCTGTCATAGGAGTCAAACTGGACACACTGGAGTCTGTGGTAGAACAAAGGACCCTCCGGAAAATCCTGGCAATTCTGGACAATGTTTCTCACCCTCTGCGTGCCCCCTTGGTTGAACAGAGGGGCACTTTTAGTAACAGACTAAGACAACAGTGTTGCTCCAAAGAACGCGATATGAGGTCACTCTTACCCTGAGCCATTAGGCTCTATAATGAGTCAACCTATGGCCGGGGAAGTGATCCCACCCCCCCTCCCCGTTAGACAGGTTTGAGGTAACTTATTTTTTATTCTTTCTTTCTTCTCTCTAATATTATCTATCTGTGCACTTGTAATGCTACTGTGACGCTGTTATTTCCTTTGGGATCGATAAAGTATCTATGTATTATCAAGGAACTATATCCTCATTTGGTGCTTCTACATTCCCACCTTCTACTCCCCCTTGACTGCTGCTGGACACTAGAACACAATGAGGCACAGTACAGGCCTTTCAGCCCTCGATGTTGTGCCGACCCATTATTCCTTTGAAAAAAAGTACTAAACCCACACTACCCCATAACCCTCTAGTTTTCGTTCATCCATGTGCCCGTCCAAGAGGCTCTTCAATACCCCTAATGTTTTAGCCTCCACCGCCATCCCTGGCAAGTCGTTCCAGGCACCCACAACCCTCTGTGTAAAAAAAAAACACTTAGCCCTGATGTCCCCCCTAAACTTCGCTCCTTTAACTTTGTCCGTGTGCCCTATACACATTCAGGTGCAGTACAGCTTAGCATGGCCGATGCTCCGCCCAAGGCCACAGAAAATTGCAGGGAGTTGTGGACACAGCCAGGTCCACCTCGAAAATCAGTCCCCCCCTCAGTAACTCCGCCAAGATTTCCTGCTGCCTCAGGAAAGCAGCCAACATGATCCCAACCCCGTCATTCTCTCTTCCCCCCCACCCACCCCGGCCAGAAGATACAACAAGCTTGAGAACACATACCACCAGCTTCTAACCGCTGTCATGAGACCCCTGAAAGGATGTCTTGTACGACGAGGAAGAGCTTTTGACTTCTCGACCGACTTTGTTGTGACCCTCGCTCTGCACCCCCTCTGTAGCTGCAACCCTCTAATCTGCATTCTAATATCACTTTTCCCTTCTGTGTCACCCCAACGTACGTGTGTATCAAGTAACATGCAAAGCTTCTCGCTGTGCCTCTGACAATAACCAGCTTCCAGTCCTCCCGCTTGCCACATCTCCTGTGAACCAAACTCCCAGCATCTTTAGGGTCACTTGTCATGTGTCGTGGGTGATCGTGGTCTTTCCGTGACCGCGATTGTTCTTGGCAAATTTTTCTACACAAGTTGTTCTTCTTTACAATACGGGTGACCCCAGCCACTATCAATACTCTTCAGAGATTGTCTGCCTGGTGCCGGTGGTCACATAACCAGGATTTGTGATCTGCACCGGCTGCTCATACGACCGTCCACCACCTGCTCCAGTGGCTTCACGTGACCCTGATCGGGGGCTAAGCAGGTGCTACACCCTGCCCAAGGGCGACCTTCAGGCTAGCGAAGGGAAGGAGCGCCTTACGCCTCCTTTGGTGGAGACGTATCTCCACCCCTCCACCTAACCAAGCAACGTTAGGCTGCACAAAATGGCACTTCACTGAGTCACTGTAGGAGTCGAAGTGCACCAGCCGGAACCCCTCCCTTTCGTTCACCATGTTTTCAAACTTATTACAACTACTCTGTTCACATGCTACGGTGCTCATCTCATTGTGTTCCTTATAACTTCAATACATACCAACAGACGTCTGCATATTCCAAACAAAAGTTCGTTGAAATTGCCGTTCCGAAACAAAACAATCTCAAGTGGGCCGCAGTTGCATTTCTTACCACCAGGTGTCTCTACACTCTAATAACTTCCTGAACCTGGTGGTGAGGGACCTGAGGCTCCTGTACCTCCTCCCCGATGGAATCAGTTCAGAGTTGAGGTTATCCCCTCTGGTTCAGGAGCCTGATGGTTGAGGGGTAATAACTGTTCCTGAACCTGGTGGTGTGGGACCTGAGGCTCCTGTACCTCCTCCCCGATGGCAGCAGTCAGAAGAGAGCTTTGCCTGGATAATGGATGCTGCGTTCTTGCAGTGATGATTCATGTAGACGTGCTCAGTGGTGGCGAGGGCTTTCCTTTTGATAGACTGGGCTGTATCCACTACTTTTCTGTCCTTGGGCTGTGATGTAACCAGTCAATACACTCTCCATTGCAAATCGATAGAAGTTTGTCAAAGTTTTAGGTGACTTGTGTAGTCTGTGCAAAGTTCTAAGCAAGTAGAGGGGCTGCCATAGTTTGTTGTTAGAGCTGGTCCCAGAATAGATCCTCCAACGTGTTAATGCCACAAATTTAAAGTTAGTCCCCCTCCACTTCTGACCCCCTAATGAAGACTGGCTCGTGGTCCCCGGTTTCTTCCTGCTGGTCAGCTCTTTGTGCTTACTGACATTGTGTGAAAAGTTGTTGCTGTGGCACCATTTAACCATATTTTCAACCTCCCTCTGCAGGCCAGTTTCTCACCAACTTTGATCTGGTTGGATAACATTGTTTCAGAGAATCGAAGTGTTCAGTGGGTCAAGTTGTCTCCCTTAGGTGATCACGGATACATTGTCTCCCTTAGGTGATCATGGATACATTACCAAATACAAATTCAAGTCTAATTGTCAATCAATACAGCCAAACTAGACAGGGTTCCTCAAGATGCAAAACACCAAAGCAACAGTCACACACAGCACATATAGTTCCTGGCATGTCTGAAGAGGCCCTCTTTAAGACTATAAGACCTAGGAGGATTGGAACATTGGACCCATCGAGTCTGCTTCCCTGTTCAGTCATGGCTGAGTTTCTGTTATCATCCTTGATTCTTCCTCCCCGAGCCCTGTAGCAATCAACGTCAATACACTCAATGACTTGGTCCCCACTGTCCTCCGTCGATTCTCCACCCTCTGGCGGAGGGATTCCCTCCTCACCTCCCTTTCACAGGGGCATCCCTTTATCCTGAGGTTATGCCCTGGAATCGGAGGCTATCCTGCTAGTGGAAACATGTTCTCCATGTTCTCTCTGTCCGAATGTTCCCCTTTCACCCTCTAGTTCACCCAACTCTGGGGAAAAGACGCAAGCATTAGTACATTCACTCATCTATTATTCCCGCAACTCTCTGCAATCTCCCTACACGCCCGTTCCTCAAACTCCCATCGAGCACTTGAGGGCTCCCACTTCCGTTCCAAGGCGTGGGTCACCTTGTTCCTGTACTGGCTGAATTTGCTTTGAACTTCTAACTGTCCCAGTCCAGTGTAGCTAATTTGTCAGGCCTCTCCTTGCAGCCTGCCATGCTGAATTCCTACGCTCCATCTGACTCGCTGCTAGTCTGGATCCCAGCTCCACCCTGGGTGCTGGCGTGCAGATGCGTCTCTAAAAAGGAGGTGAATCCGTGGGAATAGGTGGTGGGTATGAGTAGCTGGTGCATAGGGCAAGTCCTGGTTATGCAACCACCGACACCCATAATCTCCAAAGAGTTTTGACAATGGCTGGGGTCACCCATCTTGTAAAGGCACTGCCCAGGAGAAGGCAATGGCAAACACTTCTGCAGAAAAATTTGCCAAGAACAATCATGGTCATGGAAAGACCACGATCGCCCATGTCATATTACACGGCACATAATGATGATGTCGTATGTCACAGCACATAATGATGATGTCGTATGTCACAGCACATAATGATGATGTCATATGTCACGGCACATAATGATGATGTCATATGGCACAGCACATAGTAATAATATTGAATAGCATCACTAAATCTCCCCCCCAGGATGTGGCTCCTTTCCAGTTCAGGTGCAAGCCATCCCTCTTGTACAGGTTGACTCTGTCCCAGAACAGATCCCAGTGGGCCAGAAGTCTGAAACCCTGCCCCCTGCACCAGCTCCTCAGCCACACGTTCATCTGGCCTATCTCACTAGCACGAGGAATAATCTAGGCGTCTGAACAGTCACCACGGTGGGTGATAGAAAAGGCAAGTAAAAAGGGCAATGTTATAATAATCATGGGGGTTTTCAACATGCGAGAGAAGGAATTTGTAGAATGCCCACGAGACGGCTTTTTAGAGCAGCTCGTGGTCGAACCCACTAGGAAAGAGGCCATTCTGGGTTGGGTGTTGTGTAATGAATTATATTTGATTAGGGAGCTTAGGATAAGGAGAAGGTGTTCAGGAAGCTGAAAGATCTGAAGGTAGATAAGTCACCTGGTTCAGATGGACTGCACCCCAGGGCTCTGAAAGATGAGGCTGAGAAGATTGTGGAAGCATTAATAGTGATCTTTCAAGATGCACGAGATTCTGTTCTGGTTCAATGTGGCCTCCATGGGAACTGTGCCTCTGGTGGTCACTGGGAGTGGCCTCTCCAGGGCACAAGCCAGGGCAGAGTTGATATGGAGATCCTTCTGTTGCCCATGCGGTGGGATTTCCCTCTCCATGCTGACGACAGGTCCAAAGGAACGACGAGAGTCGATACGGTTTGGTGCCAGCAGCATCGCAGGAGTTGCCGTGCTGGTGCCGGGTACAGCCGTCAGCCGCCTTTGGGACTCCGACTCCGGATTTTTCCTCAGGGTTCATTCCCAAAACCTTTCCCGTGAGCGGGTGTAGCCGCAAGGCAGCGGAGGTTTGAAATCGGAGTTTTTCCTCTCCTGGATAAGCTACCATCTGCGGTTAACGAGCCCCATCGGCCTGGAGCATCTGGCTTTAAGGTGCCAGTGGCCCGCCTTTGCCCCTTCTCCTGTCAGTGAGAACAGCTCTGCAGGGCATAAGAACCATGCCACACGTGAAGGCCAGGAGTTGGACTTGGTTGTTGGGGCTGTTTGAGACGCACGCCGTGAAGAGCATTTGTTTAGCAGTGGGAGCTCGTCCCCACCACCACCCTCCGTCTCTGTCAACCCTTGGAGCTGGAATGGTTCAGAAGACTGGAAAGGTTTTAAGAACCTTTAAGAAGGGATTAAAGCAAAATCAGGAAACAATTTTTGTCCAATTCGTCACTCCCCACTGATCTTCCTCCTGGTGCTCATCCATGCAAGAGAAGCAAGTGCTACACCTGCCCCTGTGCCTCCTCCCTCACTACCATTCAAGGCCCTAAACAGTCCCAAACAGTCCTTAAAATCTGTTGGAATTCTTTGAGGAAATAGCAGGCAGGCTAGACCAAAGCAGAGTCAGTGGATGTCGTTGACTTGGATTTTCTTGAAGGGCTTTGACTAGGTGCCATACAGGAAGCTGCTTAATAGGATCAGAACCCTTGGTATTACACAAAAGATACTAGCATGGATAGAAGACGGGCTGACTGGCAGGAGGTAAAATGTGGGAATAAAGGGGACCTTTTCTGGTTGGCTGCCCATGAATAGATGTGTTGCATGGGAGTCAGTTTTGGGACTACTTCTAGACAATGTTATCTGTGAATGATTAGGATGAAGGAATTTCAAAGTTCAAAGTAAATTTATTATCAAAGTACATAAATGTCACTACACACCACCCTGAGATTCTTGTGAGCATACAATAAGTCCATAATAGAACCAGTGCAGGGCCACACCATCTTGGGTGTTCAGCCAGTGTGAAAAAGACAACAAACTGTGCAAATACAAAACTAAATAATAATAATAATAATAATAATAATAATAAATTTGCAATAAATATCAAGAACATGAGATAAAGAGCCCTTGAAAGTGAGTCCATAGGATGTAAGCTTATTTCAACGATGGGGCGTGTGTAGTTGAGTGAAGTTCTCCCTACCGTATTAACACACAGTAACTGAATATTAAGGAAAATCAGGTTCTGCAGGCTTACCCGATCAACGACTTGCTCGATAACAAAGGAGCTGGTCTTATTGCATAACATTGTTGTGTAGCAACGGAGCGCGTTCCACAAACAGAGTGAGAATTGTCTTGGATATTTTTGTTGTGATTGCATGTCCCTGTTGGACATTGAAAATGTGGAATGCTGCAAGTATAGTTCACTGGTTCATGGTGAGACTGATAATCGGAGAAACTGCATTCTCTCTATTGTTGTATGGTCAATGTCCTCATGCTGTGGTGTTACCTGCTGCATCAGCCCAGGAAGAGGATGCAGGAGGTAGTGTGAGAGGGAGGAGAGGCCTCTGTGTGTGCGTTGGAATTGTTCATTTGGCATTCATAGCAAAAGGGTTTGAGTACAGGAGCAGGGAGGTTCTACTGCAGTTGTACAAGGCCTTGATGAAACCGCACCTAGAATATTGTGTGCAGTTTTGGTCCCCTAATCTGAGGAAAGACATTCTTGCCATACAGGGAGTACAAAGAAGGTTCACCAGGTTGATTCCTGGGATTGCAGGACTTTCATATGAAGAAAGACTGGATCAACTAGGCTTATACTCACTGGAATTTAGAAGATTGAGGGGGGATCTTATTGAAATGTATAAAATTCTAAAGGGATTGGGCAGGCTAGATACAGGAAGATTGTTTCTGATGTTGGGGAAGTCCAGAACGAAGGGTCACAGTTTAAGGATAAAGGGGAAGTCTATTAGACTTTTAGATGAGGAAAAACTTCTTCACACAAAGAGTGGTGAATCTGTGGAATTCTTTGCCACAGGAAAGAGTTGAGGCCGGTTCATTGGCTATATTTGAGAGGAAGTTAGATATGGCCTTTGTGGCTAAAGGGATCAGATGGTATGGAGAGAAAGCAGGTACAGGGTTCTGAGTTGGATGATCAGCCATGATCATACTGAATGGCAGTGCAGGCTTGAAGGGCCGAATGGCCTACTCCTGCACCTATTTTCTATTTTTCTATGTTTCTATGTTCTGGGTTGGAAGCTTGCTCCTCCCATTTCTGCCTCTCCATTGTTTGCCCAGAGCTGCCCTCCCATCTTTACTTGGTGGAAGAACAAGCTGGACCAGGGAAACATCCTTGCCACTCAGGGACTTAGGCTGTATGATTATGCTGTGTGATTGAATGCTTTTCTGCCATAGTAACCATATGTGCTGTTGGTAATGTTTTTTGCACCTGTTTCATTTGTCTGTGTTCGAGTATAGTTGAATGATAATTAAATCTGAACTTGAACAAGAGGAATGACCTACAGCTCGAGTTTAACCCAACAGATGTCTTGGTTAATAATGCAACAATCCAATAGATGTCTCTGTGAACACACAAGTAAGTCAGACGCAGTTCTATTTTCTACCGCCAGATGTCTCCAGCATCCCTCACGTCAGGACAAGGTGCCGTTCCACTGTCCACCACCAGATGTCTCCATCATCCCTCACGTCAGGACAAGGTGCCGTTCCACTGTCCACCACCAGATGTCTCCATCATCCCTCACGTCAGGGCAAGATGCTGTTCCACTGTCCACCACCAGATGTCTCCATCATCCCTCACATCAGGACAAGGTGCCGTTCCACTGCCCACCACCAGATGTCTCCATCATCCCTCACGTCAGGACAAGGTGCCGTTCCACTGCCCACCACCAGATGTCTCCATCATCCCTCACATCAGGACAAGGTGCCGTTCCACTGCCCACCACCAGATGTCTCCATCATCCCTCACGTCAGGACAAGGTGCCGTTCCACTGCCCACCACCAGATGTCTCCATCATCCCTCACGTCAGGGCAAGATGCCGTTCCACTTTCCACCAACAGACGTCTCCCTTATCCCACCGACCAAGGCAACACGCAGTTCCAATTTCGACCAACAGATGTCACCATCATCTCACAGGTCAAGGCGACCTGCAGTTCCGCTGTCCACCAACAGATGTCCCCTTCACCCCATGGACCAAGGCAAATATCTCTCATAATATACTGGCAATCATAATAGTCACTTCCAGTTTAAGTTATAAGACATAGGAGCAGAATTAGGCCATTCGGCCCGTCGAACCTGCTCCACCATTCTATCATAGTATTAAATGGATGTCCTTCTATTCTGAGGTTGCTGTCTCTGGTCCTAGATTCCCCCACAATAGCAAAACTTCCTTTCCACATCCTCTCTATCTAGGCCAGGGGTCAGCAACCTTTACCACTGAAAGAGCCACTTGGACCCGTTTCCCACAGAAAAGAAAACACTGGGAGCCGCAAAACCCGTTTGACATTTAAAATGAAATAACACTGCATACAATGTTTTTTTTTTGCCTTTATGCTATGTATAAACAAACTGTAATGTGTTGCATTTATGAAATTGATGAACTCCTGCAGAGAAAACGAAATTACATTTCTGCATGCAACAAAAACATTTTGAACTCCGAAAAAAAGACGTTGGGTTGAAGGTTACTTTTAAGTAAAATACTCAATGTCTATTTGAGTTCTTCTTTTATTTATGAAAAACGCTGAACTTAAATTTTCCGCCAGCAGCAAACCAAAAATAACGTCAGCCAGCTGTCAACCTGAAAAATCAAAGGACTATTTCACTGAACAATGAAAAAATATGAATATTCCTAAAATAATAGGCAATTAAAATATGTATCATACTTGGTTAATGGGATTTCTGCTCCTGGACCTCAGCGCACAGCGTCTGCACATCAGGGCTGTATGGCGTCACCTTCATCTTTACACAGGATCGCAAGCTGTCATCTGTGAGGCATGCGC
This sequence comes from Hypanus sabinus, assembly GCF_030144855.1. Taxonomy (NCBI): domain Eukaryota; kingdom Metazoa; phylum Chordata; class Chondrichthyes; order Myliobatiformes; family Dasyatidae; genus Hypanus; species Hypanus sabinus. The sequence continues at coordinate 20,320,253 of NC_082734.1, forward strand.
GATGTTTGTTTTTAATAAAGTTCATGTTGGAGAACACCTGCTCACATACATATGTGGATCCAAAGATCGACGGGACTCCAAGCGCATACTTTTTAATGTTTACATAAATGTCGGGGATAACATTCCATGTTTCGAACACAAGTTTGTCCGGTTTAGGGAGGTTTTCAATACCACTCCATTTGTGATTCTGAGCAAGAACGGCCTTCTGACGGGCAACATCTTCAAGGTCTGCTGTCAAGCGTCTAAACTTAGACACCCATATGTCTTTGTCGGCTATTTCGGCCAGTTCCATCTCAAGATCAGGTTTACTCACACCTGCCAATGCAGTCGTATTCAGTAGAGATGAATCGATGCTTAGGGGAGTGACCGGGAAGGATAATGTGTTTTTTTCCTCTCTGAACTCACAGAAGCGTTTCCCAAACGATGTTTGCATTGCAATGATTGCAGAATGTAAATACTCCGAACTTCTCATGTCGTGACCTTGTTTGAACTCTCTCAAATTGGGGAAGTGAGACAAAGTGCCTTTCTGTCAATCTCTGGCAAGCACTGTCAACTTGCGCTCGAATGCCAAAACTCCTCCAACATGTGTAGGGCTGTACGTCCTTTCCCCTGAAGAACTGTGTTCAGCGTGTTCAGATGTGCTGTCATGTCTACCATGAAGTGTAGCTTTTCCAGCCCTTTGCTGCCCAGGAAAGTTTTCACTTCTTCCAGACACGCGACAAAGCGTTTCAGCACCTCCCCTCTGGACAGCCACCGGACTTTGTTGTGCAGCAGATCAGAATATGCGCTTTCCAGCTCGTCCAGTAACAAACGGAATTGACGGTGATTTAAACTTTTTGCCATTATTTTATTGACAATCTGAATGACAACATCCATTACTTCTGTGCATTCCGGAGGAAATGTTTGAGCGCACAGTGCCTCTTGGTGCAAGATGCAGTGAAAAATCAGCAGCTTTCTGTCCAGCGACTTCTGCAGTAAAGCCACAATTCCCTTGTGCGTTCCCGTCATATTCGGTGCCCCATCAGTAGCTACTGACACCAGGTGGGTAGTCTTTATTCCTTTGGCTCTTAAACAATTCAAGAGAGCCTCACAGATGTCCTCCCCCCGTGTTTGGTCTTTTAGAGGTATCAACTCAATCAGTTCATCCTGTGGCCCGGCAGAGTTTACATACCGGCAGAACAACGCTATTTGTTCAATATCACCTTTGTCTTTAGACTCGTCACAGGCAATCGAGTAGGCCACAGCTGAATTGATGACTTTAATTTGCTGTCTTGTGATGTCTTCTGCCATTTTTATGGTTCTGTCTTTGACAGTCTTTGCAGAGAGGGGCATGTCCCTGATTTTCTGCACAATTTCACTCTTGTTTTTAAAGTCCGTGAATAGATGTTCTGAAATCTCAATGAAAGATTCTTTTATATATTCACCATCTGTAAACTGCTTCCCGTGCCTGACTATTTCCTGAGCGGCAATATAACTAGCGTATGTCGTTGGTTTTCCGGACTTCATCCATTGCTTGAAATGATTTTTGCTCAGATCAACCTTCCGCATCAGTTCCGAAACGGCTTTTTCTCTCTCATCTCCATCCAGATATTTTTGAGCAAAGGCTGCGTGTTTATTCTGGAAAAGTCTTGCGATTTTTGACTATTTGTTGTTTGGTAGTTTCTCATTGCACATTAAGCATACCGGTAAACCAGTCTCGTCAGCAGTGAAAGCAAATGAATCTGTCCACTTATCAGTAAACGTTCTGTTTTCTTCAGTCACTTTTCTTTTTTTAGAATTCTCCATAGTTGGCCTACCTTGGATCGAAAAATTAAAGAAATCGTGCACTGACGGGTGTCAGGTATTGGCAGTGGTGACGTATATTAATAGCGATAAAAACACGTTGTAGCGGTGTGCTCACGCAGTCAGTAAACTGCAGTCGAATAACTTTATTCGAACTAAACAGCCTTGCTTTTAAGCCTCCCTCAACCTGGCCCCCATGGGCGCGGATGCTGCAAAAGACCAATTATTTCCCAAAGCAACAGGGAGCCGCAGCACAGAGGTAAAAGAGCCACATGTGGCTCCGGAGCCGCGGGTTGCCGACCCCCGATCTAGGCCTTTCAGTATTCAACAGATCCCCCTCATTCTTCTAAACTCGAGTGAGTGCAGAACCAGAGCCATCAAACTTTCTTCACATCGTTGTTGGGATCATTCTCATGGACCTCCTCTGGATCCTCTCCAGTGCCAGCATGTTTTCTTGAATAAGAGGCCCAAAACTGCTCTCAATCCTCCCCACCCTGGTTGGTCCTGCTGAAGTACAACATCTTGCACTTGTCTGCAATAAATTCCATCTTCCGTTTATCAGCCAAGTTTTCCAACTAGTCCAGGTCCCTGTGCGAGCCATGGTAGCCTTCCTCGCCGTCCACTACACCCCCCCAGTCTTGGTGTCATCTGCAAATGTGCTGATCCAGTTTACCACGTTACCATCCAGATCATTGATTATAGATGATCAATGGACCCAGCACCAAACCCTGGGGCACTCCCACCACTCACGGGCTTCCTGTCAGAGAGGAAAACCCCTACAGCCACTCTCTGGCTTTTCCCATAAAGCCAACGTCCAATCTAGATTAACCACCTCAGCTTAAATGCTGAGCGACTGAAGCTTTTTGATCAACCTCCCATGCGGGACCTTGTCAAATGTCTTGCTAAAGCCCAGAACTAAGGCGATATCCTCCTTCAAAGAAAGGGGCTTCCCCTCCTCCACCGTCAATAATCAGCCTTCTACATTGTATTTATCATGGGAATGGATAAAATACGTGCTGAGGGAAAGGTTACACCCGGCGGTGCAAGTCAGGTTGGCACCTAACAACAGCAGGTTCCTTTCAGACCCGAGCAGCTCCACTGCAAAGATCCACAAATCCTCTCAGCTCGGGCCTGGGAATGGGAATGCAGAGCCGTGACCCATTCGATGGAAAGGATTCGAGAGAAACACCCTGAAGACGTGCATGTCCTGTTTAAAAACCAGGTGCCTGACAAATCTGTGGATAGTACAGCCCAGCAGTGCAGAATAGTATCATGAGCTGGCGACGCAGATCGGAGAGAGGAGAGTGCTCACAGGGCAGCTGCAGTAAGTCTTGTCCCTGTACAGCGGAGGCAGAGACAACCAAATCTCAACTACATGAGATAGGTGCGAGTACAGGCCCCTGTTTATTACCAGTCTCCCCTAAAAACAAACTTAAGCTTAGTTGCTGCAGCCTGTCAGAACACGACCCTGTTGGACGTGGGTAATACAAACTACTGCAAGTCCACTCCATTGGTTCATTGGTGAGATCAAGTTCGGGGGAGCTGCGTGGCCTCGGCTTAGCATAGCCCAGGCCCTCGTGCTGCAGGGTCGCCAGTCACAGCTACCCAGAGGAGGAGGCTGTGGTCGTGGTGCGGGAGAGAACGGAGGTGCGGTGGGGGCACTGGAATCTGTGCCGGTCCCTACGGCCTGGCCCTCCCGTCACTGCAGGTCTCCAGTGTTTGCACACTGGAAAACGAGCTGGATTGCCTTCATCTGTGGCTGACCCAACGCGACATAAGGACCTGCAGCGTGCTTGTTCTTGCAGAAACGTGGCTCCAGGACAACGGCCCGTGCACCATCGATCTTCAAGCCAGGCCGCTCAGCAGTTTGCGCTAATATTATATTGTGTCTGTATGTGCTGTTTGCTGTGTGTGACTGTACAGACTGTGTTTTGGACCTTGACCCCGGAAGAACGCTGTTTCGTTTGGTTGTATACGTGTGTGTGGTTGAATGATAATTAAACCGGAACTTAAACTTGAAAAATACTATCCTGAGAGTCGATATACACAAGGAGACGGGGGCTGTCATCTGCTCAGGAAAGTGAGATTTAAGAAGGATGCGTTAGCACACAACCCGTTCCCAAACCGTAGCCGACATTGCTGCAGCCCCCTGATCAACAGGGAATGGAGCCGGGACAGGATGTGGGTTACTCTGTCTACGGTTGTCAGTGTGGACCAAACACAAAGACTGGGAGCTAAAAACCCGCTTACAAAAGAAACACCTTTAAGCCTGATTCACTAGCAGCCAGTTACGGTTTAGTGAAAGAATTAAAACAGCAGGGGATACCAAGAGAGATTTCCTGGAGTCAAGAAACCAGACAGATCTTCCCCTCAGTAAGCCCATGTCACCATCTCAATAGCAGGAGGTGTGGTAGACTTCCAGCATTCAGGACTGTGTAAATACGCATACACATTGCTAGGGTGCCTGAGACTTTTGCACAGTCCTGAAGCAATGTTATGTATTGCATTGTAAAAAAACCCAAAAGTAATTACATACGTGAGTGATGATAAACCTGTTTCTGATATGGGTCTCTGTTGTGGACTGAGAGTGGGAAGGGGGCAGGGAGAGGGGAATCATGGTTGGGAAAAGAGAAAGGGAGAGGGGAGGGAGCAGGAAGTATCAGAGAGACATTCTGTAATAAACCAATTGTTTGGAACCAAATGACCTTGTTTTGTCTCAGGGCTGGGTGTGTCTGCACCTCATCACTGGGACTCCTGTCTACTATCTGACCCACCTCCCTACCCCCCCCCCCCCCACGTGGTCCTTCACCCTCACCGTTCTCAACGTCCTTTGCTCCCTCCAGATTTACAAACTCAGCCTCCAATCCATGTTGACAAATACAGTGCTGTGCAAAAGTCTTAAGCAGTCTAGCTATATATATGTGCCTAAATATTTTGCACAGTACTGTATGGGGCAATAGCAACTGATGCTGGAAGACTCCCACATATGTAGCGGCATTTGAGGGGCTAAGTTCATCTCTTATACTAACCCTCATTCCTAAATAAGCCCTTCTCTACAATGTCAGAGGGGAGTCACAGATCCGACTGCCTCTCACACAGCCCCTCTCTCTCTCTCTCTCTCTCTCTCACTCCCTCCCTCCCTGTCCCTCTCGCTCTCTCTCTCTCTCTCTCTCTCGCTCATTCCCTCCCTGTCCCTCTCGCTCCCTCCCTCCCTGTCCCTCTCGCTCTCTCTCTCTCTCTCTCTCTCTCCCCCTCTCTCTCCCTCCCTCTTGCTCTCTCTCTCTCTCTCCCTCCCTCACACTCTCTCTCTCTCTCCCTCCCCCTCTCTCCCCTGCCCCTCCCTCCATCACTCTCTCTCTCCCTCCTTCCCCCTCTCCCCCTCCCTCTCACGCTCTCTCCCTCCCTCCCTCGCTCTCTCCCCCACTCTCTCTCTCCCTCACTCTCTCTCTCTCCCTCCCTCTCGCACTCGCTCCCTCCCTCCCCCCTCACTCTCTCCCCTCCCCCTCCCTCCCTCACTCTCTCTCTCCCTCCCTCTCTCCCCCTCTCCCTCTCCCTACTCCAACTTGTAACAGTAGCACCAGTTGTGACCGAGCAGAATGCAAAGCTCTCCCCACCACACAAAGAAAGCGACCATTTTTAATACCCTTTTAGATTTCTTCAGAGCCTGACAGAAGTATCACCCCGGTTTTTTTCCATGCCTTGGTGGTAGCAGCTGCTGCCCCTGATCAGCCCAGACACACAATTGAAGAAAACAATCGGTTTGTCAGGAGGAAAACATTGTCATTATCTGATCTCAGGGATTTGACCACCACCACATTCCAAGCTGACACCATCTTGTCTTCAAACTCCCATTTTATTTTGGAACGTAAAGGAGGAATCACAATTAACCCTTTCCTTACAGGGTGTGATTTATCAGTGGAATTAAACATTTTTTAATAACTACAACACAACACTTTAAATGCAAAATAGTAGTGTTCTGGTTACTTTGGACGACCTGAATTGCCCACCAGAGATCAAACTTGGTTAATAATCTCGAGTCTGAAGTCTTCAGTCAGAATGACCAGCGGTGCTCATTAGATTGTGGGAGATCTGCCAGGCTGTCAGCCCACACGCAGATGAGCCCTCCTGCCCCATCTGACAATACGATCTCCAATTCCCCGTCCGTGCTCACCCTGTTTAAAGCACATGGGCTGTAGCTTTCTTTACATTGGCAACTCCAATACTTGTCTAACCCTGCCTGACTCCAGACTTGACGTGCAAGCTGCCTGTTTCAGTTGAAGTCGTTGACGAGAAGGGCCGGCAGGGATGTCAACAGTGGCAGTGGGAGCTGCTCGAGGATGGCCTGTAGCTTCCTCAACAAGGGCCAGGCATACACATTGAGCAAGCAGAGCGGAGCGTTATAGTACATTTCGCCTGCCTTGTGGAGATGCAAACCAACCACCCCTTTGCTCCCATCTCCGTAGCAGAATCCCCAGGCTGGAAGCGCGGTGATCGTTCCCCACCCTGACCGAACGGGGCCCCCATTGCAACCACCTTGCGGAGGTGTGGTGGCCCTCACGTCGGCACTGACCTTGGCCAGGTACCGTAAGGCATCTCACAGTTCTCCCTACTCTGCACAACGACGCCTGTTTGAAATCAATGTCCATTACTTGTCCTTAGTGGTCACTCAGCCTGAGCCGTCATGCCCACGGCCTTCATGAGGATAACCCTCCCCCGGGGGAGGAGGCACTGGAGGTGTGACTTTGGGGTGTGGGGGATGTTGCTCATTGGTTCTCCTACATCCTGCAGTGGCCGACCAGCACCCTCCACCTCCCAGAGCTGGGCTGCACCAAAAACGTGTTTGCCCCCAGATTATCAGAGCTGGGGGGGGTGGGGGAGTGGCTCCCGGATCTGGGGGCCAGAGGCCACTGCACAGCTCCTAGTGTCCGGGAGCTGGATTTGGCCGGGCACCCTGCTGCTCTCAGCCTCCCAGAGCTGGAGTGTGGTCAGTAGATCTCCTCTCCCGTCTGTACTTTCCTGCTCTGCCACGTGCTTCCCCTGGCTGGTTGCTGCATCCTCCAGCGGGGATCGGTTGTCATCCGCTGTTCCATGGACTCCTCCTCCTTTTCCTGTGGCGGGCCCTGGAGGGTCTGCGAGGGAGTGGGGCTCCTGCTCTGCTGGTGTCTACTGGCGTTTCGGGCGCCACCTCAGCAGGGGTGGCGGGTATATCCGATCCTGCTGGGGCCCTTCCAGTGCCAGCACCTCCCCTGGTCGCCTGTGCATAGGTGCCAGCATGTTTCGGACAGGCCCTGTACAGGTGGTTGGTGTCTCCGCGGAGATTGCTGGACTTGGCCTGCGTACAGTCCTTGGTGAGGTGGCCCTCCACCTTACAGTTTTTGCATATGAGAGCCCTGCACTGGGCTGTGACTTGCCCCGCCTTTCCACAGTTGAGGCACACCCTGGGCTGCCCGGCGTAGACCAAGTAGCCTCGGTTCCCTCCGATGGCGAAGACTGAGGGCGGGTGGATGACGCAGCCATTGGAGTCGACCTTCAGCTTCACCTTCACCTGCCGTTTGCTTGTCCAGACAAGCTCCTACACTCTCCACATACCAAGCGAGGAATGTAAGGACGTCGGCCACCGGCACATACGGATTGAACATGTGCACGGTGGCAGTACGTTGCTGCAAAGAGGGGCTGTGCTTGCAGCAGCAACAGCGGCGCCTCTCTCCACTTCTCCTGGAACAGCTGGAGCAACTTCTGCCACCCTGCGGGTCGTCGGAAGGTGACGTCGAAGAACCCAGCAAAGTCCTGGACACAGTGGATGTCGTCAATGGTAAATCCACAGCAGTCCATCAGGACCTTCTGCATGAAGGTCACTCTCGTGAATCCGTTGCCCTCGCTCTGGCGTCGCACTGTCAGCCGGACAGTGTTCTTGATGCCCAGGCCTCAGGCCGATGCGCTGTTGTCTTCAGCCATCCTGTTCACCGCTGTCGTCACTGGAAAGGGGTGTTAGATTGGGAGCCAATCAGCATTAGGATCCACCCCTGCGTCAGCGGGAAATCCTCTCCTCTGCCTCCGATCAGTGAGTCCATCTCGATACTGCACTCGATCTTAGCCAAAAAGCTGAGAAGCAACAGCTTTAACTCTAGCTCTGAGCACTAGTCACGTTCCAGGCAAAGAAAAGATTCCTCTCGCACACAGAAATTGACTCTTTTTATACCCTTAGAGACCATTTTCTATCTCATGCAACCTTCGGCCAAGACAAGCCAAATTAGAAATGAAAGGAAAACATTCTTCACCAGTGTCTGAGCTTAATGATGTGTATTCAAAATAGAGACAAAACATTGGGCGATTAGAGGGAAGCTGACCATCGCCACGTTCCCAGCTGACATCGTTTGGTTTTACACATTCTAGCATGAGGAATAAAACTTAACTCTTTCCTCGTAAGACCACAGGGAATTGTTCTGACATATGACAAAAGTGACAAAACAGACCTGTCCTGAAAACAAAAGCTATCCAGAAATCCAGAGCAATACACACAGCAGGTCAGGCAGGTTCTTTTCTATGGAAAAGAATAAACAGTCATGTATTGGGCCGAGACCCTTCGACAGGACCCAGTCCAGATGCCATCTGACCCGGCAAGTTCCTCCAGCGTTTTGTGTGTGTTGACCTGTCCTGAACTGTATTTTAAAGGCAGGTTTACATGGCAGGAGATTGTCACTTAGTGCTTTCTCTGGCCTCATCCTGAAGTTTTGTGTGATCTCTGATTAACACATCAATTGCCTTCCCCTGTGTAGTTTCAGTGGAACAGAAGCAGGAAGTCCCACACCAAATGATTGGTTACTCCAGCCACAAAGTATCCGCTGGGAGATAATACACGGACAGATTTTATTTCCTAAAAACTGGCTCTCATTTAGTTGATCCACAATTGTGCAATCCATAATTCCATAACTCCTGAATGATCCCTAACAGTCTCAAAAGAAAGAATGACCTTCACCGAGTTGATGGTCAGCAACACGTGTGTGTGTGTGTGTGTGTGTGTGTGTGTGTGCGCGTGAGAGAGATACGTCCATCCCTGGGAACAACCTATAGATCACAGAGTCTCTGATACAACGAGCAGGAGAGTGAGCTCTCTGATCTCAACCAGGTGCGGTATGGCTGTGCTCCCCCGGTAGAGGGTGCTGAAGGCATTGATCAATGTGGCATTTTTAACCATTTCCATCAGGAACCTGGAGGTTCTGTCCATTCTGCTATTGCCACTAGTAGACTTTGCTATTGGTGTCTAGTGATGTTCCACAGGGGTCTGTGTTGGGACTGCTTCTTTTTACATCATATGTCAATGACAGATGACAAAATTGATGGTTTTGTGACCAAGTTTGCAGATGACAGAGGGGAAGGTAGTTCTGAGGAAGTATAGAGGCTACGGAAGGTCAGGCAGTTTAGGAGAATGGACAAGGAAGTGCCAGACTCAACGTTGGGTTGAGTCAGTGGTGAAGGAAGGCAAATGCACTGTAAACATTCATTTTGAGAAGACTAGAAAGCAAAGATGTAATGCTGAGGTATTGGTGAGGCCTCAGTTGGAGTATTGTGAGCAGGTTTGAGCCCCTTGTCTTCGAAAGGATGTGCTGACACTGGAGAGGGTTCAAAGGAGGTTCATGAAAATTATTCCAGGAGTGAAAGGCTTGTCATATGAGGAGCGTTAGATGGCTCTGTCCTTCTACTCACTGGAATTCAGAAGAAAGAGGGGTGACATTGAAACCTATCAAATGTTGAAAGAAGTCAATAGAATGGATGTGGAAAGGATGTTTCCTGTTGTGGGGAGTCTAAAACCAGAGGACACAGCTTCATAACAGAGGGTGTCCTTTTAGAAGGGGATGAAAAGGAATTTCTTTAGCTAGAGAGTGGTGAATCTGTAGAATTTGTTGCCAGAAGTAGCAGTGGAGGCCAAGTTGTTGGACATACTTAAGGCAGAGGTTGATAGATTATTGATCGGTCACGGCAGGAAAGGCTACGGGGAGGAGGCGGGAAATTGGGGCTGAGAGGGAAATGGCCTAATTCTGTTCCTATATCTGCCAGCCAAGTCGATGGTTCAGTTGAAATTATCGGTCAGAATGACTGACTGAGTTGCCACCAGCAGCAGTGGAAGGTGCTGGACGATGGCCAGTCGCTTGCTCCTCACGGCCAGTGCGGAGTACTACGATACATTATTCATACCGGGGGAGACACCTCTCCCAATCATGTGTTTGACTCCAGTGATTGAAAAACTGGCTCCCTGAAGCAGGATCCCCAGATCAGGAGTGTGACTGTCATTGCCCCCTGACCAAGGATATCACGTCAACCTTGAACTTGGCAAGGCGTTGACGCTCTTCACACTGCGCATGGCCTGCAATTAGAATTCTCGTTCACCATTCCTCATGCCTGCAGCCTTGGTGAACTGCCTCACTGCTTGTGGGCAGGTACTGAGTATGGTCCTCCCCTGGACTGGATGGGTCGATGCTCGTGTTGTCCCTGGGGGGGGGGGGGGAGGTTAGTCTCCGCTTCTACTTCTGACATCTTGCTCTGGTTGACCGACACCCTCCCCCGTTCCGAGCTGGGGTGCGTCGTCTGTTAGTCTGTTCTGCTCACAGTCTCCCGGAGTGGGGCCGTCTGCTCCTGTGCTGCCCTCGATCTCCTGGAGATAAGAGGTGGCAGGCGGAATCTTTTCCTCACCCATTTGCGTCTGCTGGCTCTCTTTCTCTTTGTCCGCTCCTTTCTGGCACTTCCTCTGCCTGCGTTATCAATTTCCCCAGTTGCTTCATCCTCTGACGGTGAGAGGTTGCTGGCATCTTTCTGCTGCCCTGCCCTTCTCTTCCCATTCCTTTTCTCTGAGCAGCCCGTTGTCTCTCCGGGGGTGCCTCTGGGAATTCCCCTTTCCACCACCGGCCATTCTTTCTCTTGCTCATCTGCTTTCCACTCCTCCACTTGGAGAAGGGCCTGGAGTCTCAGAGCTGAGGGCTGGGAGCTCGAGGCAGCCGGCCTTTCCTCAGTTCAGACTCTGCTAAGGCCGCTGTGCTGGTAGTGGGGGTGTCACCGTTTCCCTGGGGGTTCTCAGTTCCAGCTGCCCCTCTTGTCGCTTGTGCGTAGATGCCGTCATGTTTTGGCCAGACCGTACAGAGGTGGCCTGCCTCTCCACACAGGCTTTGCTTTCCTTGCAGTCCTTTGTCCTGTGGCCTTCCTGTTTTGTCGTTCTTGCAGATCCTCGCACTGCACTGGGCCGTGACACATCCAGACGTGTTGCAGTTACAGCCTGGGGTGACCGGCATGAGGAATTAACCGCCGTTCCCTCTGACAGTGAAGGATGAGGGAGGGTGGATGATGGCATTACTCGCATTCGCCCTCAGCTTGACCATCACCTGGCACTTACTTGTCCAAATCCCAAACGTGTCCTTGATGTCTATGCAGTTTTCTGCTCCCGTGGCGTGATGGGTAACGAAGGTGAGGACGTCCATTACGAGAATATGGGTTGAACCTGTGCACTGCGATCACACGGTCCTCTGGGTGGGGACAGACAAGAGCGGCTGCACCTTCAGAAATCACAACAACATCTAGTTCTCCTAAAAGTCCCACAGCAAAGTCTGCCACCCCACCATATACTTGAAGGTGACGGTGAAGAAGCCCTTACCAGTGACGTTTTGGACACAGAAAAGGTTCTTCACCTTGAACTGACAGCATTTTGGCAGGACCTTCCGAAGAAAGCAATCCATAGTGAAGGGTTTTCCCTCACTTCCCTGACTGTGTCTCGAATCCCCGGTCCTCTTGCCGATGTGTTACTGCAGCCCCCCTGACTGATCTCAGGTGTGGCACAATTGCTGGAAAGGGGTGTGACATTGCTCTCCCAATCTGCATGACCAAGTTAGGATTTATCAGCAACCCCTTGCCTTCCTTCCTCAGTGTCTAGATAGATCACTGGGTCACACGTTATTCTGGGATTCAGGCAAAGATAAGAATCCAGAAACTATTGATTGCTGCCACCTACAACCATGTTTGATATGCTAAGTGACAACATCCGTCTGGCCTGCCAGCTTATGCTCAAGTCGCAATGATGTAAATAACGTTTTCTTGTTGCCTGCTTTGATTAAATGCATTCACACAACCCCACTGCTTTAATGTTTGGCTCTTGTATATACCGTCTCACGGTCTGTGGAGCAGCCTATGGTTTTAACTTTAACTTACTGCTTGTAATTTACAAAAAATTACTAAAGGTTATTTGCAAGCATCCAGAACTTACTTACATTATTTATCAAAAAGGCACCGTTGGAGTTTAAGGATCCCCACCACCCAGGACATGCCCTCTTCTCATTGCTACCATCAGGAAGGAGGTACAGGAGCCTGACGTCACACACTCAACGATTCAGGAACAGTTTCTACCCTTCTACTATCCGTTTTCTGAATAGACATTGAACCCATGAACACTACTTTCTGTTTTTGTACTAATTTAATTTAACTATGCGATATACATATACTATATATATGTAAAGGGGGTTTCTCCTTTTTTCTTTATTACTGTGTATGTAATCAAAAGGGCTTCTTTGTTTTGTTAAAAGCAGGAATGCTTCTTTGTTGCGAGAGAGTGCTGGAAGCTTGTTTGGGTTAAAATTTACTGATAACGAGAATTGTATTCCTTTGCAAACCAAATGGGGATTAATGTTCTTTCTTCTGAGACTGTAAGCTTTTGTTGACGGGCTTTTGGGCAGATCGGCGCGAGGGGGTCGAGAGAGAGGACGCAATGCTGTAAGCTGGGCGAGGAACAGACCCCAAGGCCAGGAGGTACTCTGAGGAGGGGGGGATGAAGCTAGATGTGCTTGGTTGACCACTCGGAGGGTCCTGAGCTGCGAGTCGAGGAGTTCGGAGGGGATCGAATGGTGGCCCGAAGACTTCAGTAATTGAGCTCCAACGCTTGTGCATGAAGTGGTTTGGACTTTGATAAGTTTGGCGCCTTTTCTTTATTTTTTATCTTCATATATACTGTATCATTATTAATCACTTAGTTATAGTAGCCTTTATAAATTGTACTCATTTAATCGCTTATGGTGTACTGTCTGTTTTTGGGCGAGGCGGGGACATCACACAGCATCCACACCAGCTGATTACCCAGTTTGGCGGGGCCGAAGGCTGCTCCCCCTAGACGAGAACGAGCTGAGCGAGCCTGAGGTGACCCAGGGGGTTACATTGTGAGGTGCTCGTCTGGGATTAATTTCTGTGGAAGCTGTGTGATCACCCTCTTTAAATTGTGTCTGCGGCAAAGAGCTGGTGTGCCTTTGTGGGTGTGCGATTGCTGGTTATCACTGCATGTGTGTTGGGTGGGGTGGCTGCTGTTGGTAGCCTGGAGGTCGTTGTTCGAGTTCCGACTAGTGCTGAAGAAATGGTGGTGGGACCATGGGTTGTCCGTACTGTTTGGAGAGCGAGGAGTGACAGGTTGGGATGTTTCAGCAGTGGTGGGCTCCGCCCGGTTGTTGCAATAATGTCCAGCCCTAAAGGGGCGGAGGCGTGGGCGGAGCGGACCTCTCAGTTGTTGGGTGAGTGGCAGTGCTTGGCTGAGGGAAAGCGACAGGGACGGGTTGAAAGTTTGAGTAGGCGGGCTGGTGACTTTGTTAGAACTGTCAGGCGCAATTACCTCGAAGTGACCGCTGCCAGTTCTGGGAAGGTGTGGGAAAATGAATGTGGTTTGACTGGAAGTCAAATGCCGCAGCTGGGGGGCTTATCATATCCGTGGCAGGAGATTGGTGGAAAGTTTTTAGGGTATCCCTTTTGCCTAGGGGGGGCAGATAAATTGCTTGTGGTGCCAAGGGGATCTGTCAAGGGGATCAGTTGTTCTGTTGATTCGAGAGTGTCGGGAAACTTAGAGGAGGCCCAGTGGGGGAACGGCTTGGGGTCTCTGGGGGAGCACGTTCCCAGTAATGTACCAACGAACTCCTGAAAGGAGCAGACCCTATTCCTGAAGGCTTAGAGGGACCAAGCGCACAGGTGTTGTTACAGATGGATGGAAGTCAAGTTAAAGCCATCCTCGGCACTGGGGCGCCGGTTAAGTTGCTGTACAGTTTTTTTTATAACCGTTATTGGAAGCATTTACCCTTGACGACATGAGGACACTGGAGATTCGGGGTACCAGTGCCGGTGGTTATCCAGACGACGGTTGTTGGTCAGTGAAAATGGAGTTCTTAGAGGCAAATGTGGAGGAGACTGAGGTTCATGAATCATTAATGCTGATGTGTCCAGACACTGTTGAGACGGGCAGCGTTTCTGTTCTAGAGAGAACCAATATCCTGCTGGTGCGCTTGGGGGCCTGCCCGGAGGAGGTGGGTGAGCGCTGTTTGGAGGCATTGTCGATGCACCCAGAGTTTCGAGCTGCTTGTGTGGACGTGTGTAGCAGCATTGGGCTGATACCGAATTCAAACAAGAGCCAGTGGTGGTACGGCCTGGGGGAAGTATCTGAGGGTGAGACCCTCTTAGTGGACGCTGCAAAATACCACGAGGGAGGGGAGTTGACTGCTGAAGACACCTCGGAGAGAGAGAGGTTGCGGCGACTGGCCCCTGAAGCCGTGGAAGACGTAGGCAGCGTGTGTGTGGATTATATTGCGCTGAAGAGGTGCTCTGTCAGTGACCAGAATATGGCCCTGAGGGCCAGAGAGGCGAAGGCCTGTCTGAGTGGTGTGAAGTGGTTTAAGGTGCTGGATCTGAGGAGTGGATGTTGCCAGCTCCCGATGAGTGGGGCCGACAAGGATAAGACGGCCGTTATAAATTCCCTAGGAGTCTTTGGGTCTGAAAAGCTGCCACAGGGCATATCTGGAGCCCTTGCAACCTTCCTGCAGGGCAGGTGAAAGACCATAGGGGATGTGGAGGCGTTTGGAGTTTTGGTGTATGTGGATGATCTCTTGGTGTTTGGATTTTCCTCAGGAGAATATGAAGTGAGGTCGTTGCAGGAGCAGCTGGGAACTACAGAGTTAAAGTGTTTTCTGGACACGTGCCAGGGCTGATGAAGGTCGCAGCTCGTGAGTGATTGTCTCTACGGAATCAAGTTTGAAATGAAGATGGAGAGACTGGAGAAAGTGATCTGGAACCATTCAGAAGACTTACAAGTTGGAGAGAATGAAGAAAGTTGTCTGACTGAGGGCAATAGCAAACTGAGAACCTGGAGAGGGGAGTTTGCAGAGGTGAAGAAATTACAGACAAATCTCAGAAGAGAGAAGCGGAAGCTTGAAGGGAACCTGAAGATGACCATCGACAGTTCAAATGAAGTGCAAAACCTGAAAGTTGATCTGGAAGAAGTCATGAGGAAGAAAAAGCTGGAGAGAAGTGCAGTGAATACTGAACAGGAGGCTGAAGAGACTGTACGAGCAGTGCAGGCCACGTGTTTCCGTTTGGAGAAGATCAAACAGCAGCTACCGATCGCAGAAATGAGGAAGAATACAGATTCGATGGATGATGTGCTGGATGTGTGGTACATGCTGCCTCTTGCTGACTTTCCCTCGAATGAGTCATGTGTAGCGGGGAGGGTTAGCTGTGTGCAGTATGGGGCATTAGTGAGAGGTTGAGAGAGGAGTTGGTAGTGGGCCCAAGGTTGTGCATGGTGGTTTGGACTTTGATAAGTTTGGCACCTTTTCTTTATTTTTTCTCTTCATATATACTGTATCGTTATTAATCACTTAGTTATAGTAACCTTTATAAATTGTACTCATTTAATCGCTTATGGTGTACTGTCTGTTTTGGGGCGAGGCGGGGACATCACACAGCATCCACACCAGCTGATTACCCAGTTTGGCAGGGCCGAAGGCTGCTCCCTCTAGATGAGAACGAGCTGAACGAGCCTGAGGTGACCCAGGGGGTTACAAATACATTTCTAATGCCCTTCCCTTGGACAACATCGGTGGTGTGGAGAGGGGAGACTTGCAGCCTGGGCAACTGCCGGTCTCCCATAAAAAAAACCCTGCCCAGGCTTGTGCCCTGGAAACTTTTCAAGGCACAAATTCATGGTCTATCCAGACTAACAGAGGCCTACCTAGATATATTTACTGTTAATCGCAGTTTTTTTTACCCCTAAATTATTAGGCATTGCATTGTACTGTTGCCGCAAAGTTAACAAATTTCAGAACCGGTGATATTAAACCTGATTGATTCATTTACAATAAAAAACGAAGCCTGGTTCTTGTTTGAATTAATCCTTGCTTTATTCACATAGTCCAGAATACTCCCCAACGTGACCGGTGGAGGGTTACAGCAGTCCACACTCCTGCAGGACGATCGGGTCTACATTGACCATAGAGCCTCACTCTCTGCAAACAGGAAGCCCTTCAACACAAAATGACCTGAGGGACCAAGCTGCTGACCTCAGCTAGTCCTATTTACATGCAATCCATCCACATCTTACTAAACCTGCTCTACCCACGTACTTGTCCAGATATCTCTTAAACTTCATCACTGCACCCATTGTTACCACTTTCTCTGCCACCTTGTTCCATATCTGTACCACTCTTGATTTTCCTTGTTTTAAAAAAATCTCCTCTCACCTTAAACCTGTGTGGTCTGGATTTAGAATCAACTATCAGAAACCATTTGTGACTGCTCAAGTTATCTATGCTGTTTATAATTTATAAACCTTTGTCAGGTCGCACTCCAGCCCCCAGTTTCAGGTAACTGCTCGCCTTTGTCCCTTTTCAGTCCTCCTGATCTACTGAGTTGATTCTGTAGCCACCCCAGACTCTTCACCCACTGGGCCTGCTCATTGCCAACCCACTCCTTCCCTCCCCTGACTCTACCAATCTGTCCACCCCACCTCCATAATTAGTTTCATCCTCCTTTCCGATCAGGTTCTGTCGTCTGCAGGCCTTTGTCACCTTTCACCTTCCAGTCTATATTGTGATTTCTATTCTTCCCCCCCTCCACCTATCAATCACTCCTCCTAAATGGACTCAGCTGTCACGAGTGTAGCTCCTGCTTCACCCCTTCCTTCACATCTTTATATTGTCTATTCCCCCTTACTCATCAATCTAGATGAAGGGCCTGGACCCAAAACATTAACTGCCCGCCTCCTTCCACAGACGTTGTAGCATATTGACTATAAGGTCCCTCAGGTTGTCATTGCTGGGGGAGGTAGTGGGGATATACTCCCACTCCTAATGGCGTTCATGTCAAATTGCTTCTGACAACCAAGTCCAGTTCCTGGCCTTTACGTGTGGCTCAGCTACTAAGCCTGGTGGAACTGTTTCTACTAACAGGAGATGGGGAAAAGGCATGTTACTGGTGCCTTAAAACCAGTTGCTTTGGGCAGATGGGGCTTGACAAACATCGTCATTTAGGAGAAGGAAAACTCTGATCTCAAACCTTTGTGACTATACCCACTCATGGGGAAGGCTTTGGGAGTAAACCCCAAGGGTAAATCTGGAGCTGGAACCCCTGAGGCAGTACTATGTTGAGTTCAACGCTGACTGGCAACTCCTGCAACACCACTGGCAACAAACTGAATAGGTCTCTGCCATTCCTTTGAATTAATCAGCTGCACCGAGAGGGGAAGCCTGCTGCGTGGGCAACAGCTTCCTCTCCATATTGTACTGCCCTGACTTGCTTATCACATGGACAGCTAGGATGCAACGTCCTTGGTCACCCTGACCAAAGGGGAGGTCAAATTGACGGGCAGCGCACAGTATTTAAGGTCAATCCAACTGTTGTCCTGTCTGATGACAGCAAGCAGGTCACACAAGCTCATCATCATCTTGTCTACCTGTCTCAGCACTTCCAAGTAACTGTCTATTTGTATACCTAGGTCCTTCTGTTGTACAACACTTCCCAAAGTCCTGACATTCACTGTGTATGCTGTGCTGTGGTTTAACTTCACTAAATATATCACCTGACGCTATTAAATTCTATCTGCCATTTCTTTGCCCTATTTTCCAGCTTATAAAGATCCAATTCTCATTGTAGACAGCTTTTTTGTTTCGCTGACACACCGATTGTTTTGTTGTTCACAAACTCACTAGTTAGGCCGGTTAGATTTTCATACACATTGTTAATATGGCAACCCAGAAACCCAGTACTGATCACAGGACTTCATAGAACATTACAGCACAGAGACAGGCTTTTTGGCCCTTCTTGGCTGTGCCGAACCATTCTTCTGCCTAGTCCCACTGACCTGCACCATATCCCTTCATACACCTCTCATCCGTGTACCTGTCCAAGTTTTTCTTAAATGTTAAAAGTGAGCCTGCATTTACCACAATCTGATTAACAACCATCCTCTGTCTCCCTCTAACTCCTACCCCCGAACAAACTTTGCATTCAATTGTCTATCTTGCTCTGAATCCAACAATTTTAAATAAGGATTCAAGGCCCATGTTTTCTGAGTGACCCTTTATACACGTAGCAGGAAACAACGTCAGCATTATTTTAGAACAATACAGGAAAATGCCTTTTGTCGACTGGAAAGAAGAAGTCCCATTTAAGAAAGATGGACTCCCTACAGACCTGAACAGTTTTGGATTGGTGTACTTCACCATCAGGCATTTAAAGAGGTCGCTACCTTTGCCCTTACTTGCCTAATAACCTGTCAGTAATGCTGTAGTTGAGAGAATATTTTCTCTTGTATCCTTTGTTAAAACGAAGGCAAGAAACAGAATGCAGCTGAATCTTCTTGATGCTATTGTGAGAATCAGGGCAGAATTATTGCTTTCAAGCAAATGTTGCAAAGACTTCATTGCATCTCCAGAAATACGAAAAAAAACCTTCACATCAGACAAGGTTTATGCTGCATATTCCACTCATTCCTCATTCACTGCATATCCTCAGTGAAGAGGATAGTAATGACCTGGATGGATCTGGAGCTTTTCATGTGCTGTATGAAAAATATATTGAAATGTGTTTGGCTTTTTTCTAGTTTTGTTTGGCTTTAAACTACAATTTCAATCTGGCAACCCTCCCAGGTGATCTCGGTTCATGAACCCGCCATTGCTTGAGGCATTTCCCCGTTCACCCGCTGAGGGTCCGACGGCAATTTTGCTCCCTCCCCTCAGATTTAGAGAGGTGTCTCTCTCTTCTCCCTCTGCTTCCCGGTAACAACGAGCACCCCGACAAATTCCTCCTTTAACCAACAGCCGCCATTTCGGCGCCGCGAGCCCGCGCGACCCGCGAGGAAAACCGTTGATAAAAGCCCGGATGGGCAGCGCGTGCTCTTTCACTTCCCGCCGTTTTGCGTCGAACCCGGTTTGGGGCAACACAAAGATGAGTTTTGAATGTGTGGCCAGGGGCTCGGGAGCGGGCGCTTTGCAATGAGACAAGTGTTCATTACAGCCTTCCCTGTGAAGCGGCTCCATCCAAACTGACGATCCGCGGCGCTGTGGCCGGGTGATGTTTGCCGGAGGGAAACTGAGCTGAAGGTGAACCACGGGCCTGGCAATTGTGGACATGGCGGACAAACGAGCCAGACCAGGTAGGGTCAGTGTTCCACGTCGTTGGGCTTGAAGGAGAGGAAGAATGGGGGTTCCAGTCAAGCAATGGTTAAAGTTAAGGATGTAAATGTACGGGTGCCTTTCTATAAAGCCATAATTACAAAGTCTATTCGATCACGAACTGGGGAGAAGGGGAAAAAGGACGCAATTTATATAAAATTTAGAGGATGACGGGCATTCAACTGAGAGTCGGTTTAAAAGGAGGGAAGACTTTATGCTCACACCTTTGCGTGTTGGACAATAATTCCTTGTTCAGAATTAATATGCACGATTCGGCATTTGTAGGGAGTGCAGTTGTCGAGAGCCGGGGCGGCTTGTGTCGTTTGAATTCAGTTCCTCTGAGCGGCACAGGAAATGTCTAATTGCTCAATAAAGATCCTTGGGACAGAAAGATGTAAAATTGGTCAAGATAAGACATCAGATATTATTTGAGGGGTGAAGGGGATTTCGTGGGTATTATCCTCGCCCCTTTGCTTCACTCCGCAATTCCGTAGGTGGCGGGAATGCGCCTCGTGTTTGTCGGTCGCCATTAAACTTTGCAAGAAGGACTGTAACACGTTTGAGTGAGAGGCCTTGGAAACTGATTATCTGGCGCCGCCATCTGAAGAAAATCTTTGGAGATTTATTTTGCGGCTGGAGATGGGTTGCGTTGCTGTGTGGACATCTGAGACCGTGGAGAAGGGCGGGTTCTGCCCTCGCCGAATGCTGAATGTGTTACTGAGGAGGGGCTTCGGGGCTGGGGTGGGTGGTGGAGGTGCAGATAATCTTCACAACGCTGCCTTCGCAAGATGCATGTCAGTCCAAGTTTTTGGCCGAGGGAGAGTGAGCATCTGCTGCCTGGCGGAGGGGAGAGACGAGGCCAGGTAGACAGAGTTTCCCTGGCGGTGGGGCTCTGCGCTTATTTTTCTAGCTGATCAGTGAAGTCTCCCCTGCCGTGTGGGTGGGGGTCACACCCCTGCAAAGATTCTTCCAGGCACCGACTCCAGTCTGGAAATATCAATCCAAGGACAGGAGAGGGCAAGAATTGAGCGGTCTGTTTGCAGTTCCTGTGTCCTGCCGGGGTGCGTTCTCCCTGCAAGGTTCCCCAAATTCGGTTGCTGTGAGGTCTTAGGAAGGAGAAAGGGATTTCCGATCGATAGATTTTTGTAAAAAGCAACAATAGGTTTGTGCTTTCACAGCTGGAGAGTCAGTTGCTGCCGTTCGCATCGTTTTTAATTTTCTGTGCGATTATAATTGAGCGGTTTGCTGGATTTTAAAGATTTAAGCCATAAACTTGGTTTCCACAGGTTGTCAGATTGTCACCTTAATTTGTTTCGTTCAGTCTGTGCTTTTCTCTGACTTTTCAAACATAGCAACTCAGTGGCTTGGCTCACCGCCTGGCTGGTTGTTATTCTGCGTTGGCCGCAGAAGCGAGGATGTCACAGAAATGTGTGCCTGCTGAGAAGTTGTAGGACGGCATGGGGAGGGGAGCAACTTCCCATCTCTGGGAACTGGGGTCGGTTGTGCAGCAGAGCAGGAGCGCTGGTCACTTCTGTTGGGGTGATATTTATGGGCAAATTGAGTGATTAGCCACTTGACATCACTGTAAATGGGTCCAGGGCTGGGTGCGGTTAAATGTAGCATTGAGTGAGTGGCTTTTGATTTCCCTTGACAATATGAAACTGACCCCACTCCTCACCTCCCTGCCCCCATCTAAACTAAAACTCCTACCCAAGGGTTAGGATCAGGGGTGTGGGACCTGTTGTTTCTTTCTGTGTTGAGATTATTGTATGTCTGTGTGGGATTGAGATGATTTTCTGTGGACGGTGTGTTTAGTTCTGTAAAGTCTCCCTCGCCTTGTCGGAGGGTCACACCTCTGTAAAAGATTCCTTTAGACACTGACTCGATTCCAGAAGCTCATCAAGGGAAAGGAGAGGGGCAAGAATTGCGTGGTCTTGTTTTCAGTTTTTGTGTACTGCTGAGGTGGTATCTCTTTATTTAAGTCAAGTCAAGTCACTTTTATTGTCTTTTCCACCATAACTGCTGGTACAGTACATAGTAAAAATTACACAACGTTTTTCAGGATCATGGTGTTACATGACACAGTACAAAAACTAGACTGAATTACATTAAAAAAAAACAACACAGAGAAAGCTACACTGGACTACAGACCTACACAGGACTACATAAAGTGCACAAAAACAGTGCAGGCATTACAATAAATAATAAACAGGACTGTCAGTCCAGGCTCGGTATTTTTTTAAATAAACTTTTTTTATTGAGTTTTCAAATAGGCTCGGGGTGTTGAGGAGTCTGATAGCTTGGGGGAAGAAACTGTTAATAGTCTGGCCATGAGAGGCCATAACAGAATAGTCTGGCCATGAGAGCCCGAATTCTTCGAAGCCTTTTCCCAGATGGCAGGAGGGAGAAGAGATTGTATGAGGGGTGCATGGGGTCCTTCATAATGCTGTTTCCTTTGCGGATGCAGCGTCTAGTGTAAATGTCCGTGATGGCAGGAAGAGAGACCCCTATGATCTTCTCAACTGACCTCACTATCCGCTGCAGGATTTTGCGATCTGAGATGCAGGTATGAAATATTCTGTGGCTGTGTTCGCCTCAGAGACGCTGGTTGGCCTGGATTTAAAGATTTGCGCTGTGACTGCACAAGTTCTTGCACTTTTTTTTAACAAATCACTGTACAGGTGTCTTCACTTGTTTTTAGCATCGGCCTGTTGCTCCTCTGCTCACTGCTGAACTGACCCTGGTTATGGAGTAGGTGCAGAACTATGGGGGTATCGCAGAGTGATCTGTGGCACGGATGATGGTGCAGGGTGCAAGCGGGGCGGGACTAGTTTCAGATCCCGGTTTTGTGCAGCACAGGAGCTTCCTCCCTCAGGATTTAGTGCTTGTAATCCCAATGCCTTCTAAGTCTGAATTTGCCCACCAAGTGTTGAATTGTTTCCGTGAAATAATTAATCTCAGGAACCAGTGGACCTTCTGGTGTCTTGTCTATGGCTGGTGCAGTTATCCTTGGCCAAGGTGAAGACCTGACCGACTCTTGGCTCCTTTCCCTTTCTTTTGTAACAAGGAGCAGAGAGGAGATGTGTGCACAATCGGCCTTTCAGCCCACAGTTTTTGGAACGCTCTTGATTTAACTTGTACATCCATGTTTGATGTGAGGCTGCAGAACTCCCTCATGGCGGCGGCCTACCACTCATGTCTGGCAGCAGGCACCGACTCAGATAACTCTTCGGTTGAGCTCTTTGTAAACTCAGCCCCAGGCCAGTAGATGGGACCTGTGTGACCATTGGGCCCAAGGCTCTTAGTGGTTGGAAGGCCTGGGGCTGCGGGCGGGGACAGCTGCAAGGGAGCACTGCATGCAGCGTGGGGCTTGGAAGGGAATGAGGTAGTTGAGCTTTTGGTAGTCTGGTTGCAGCTCATCTGCACTGCAGAGCTATTGGTTCTGTTGCAAAGATTAATTTGCATTTCACTCAAAGCTGGAATAACTTTTTAAAGGGAATAAGAGAATCTCATCTGCAGTAGCAACAATGGGTGTGCTGTCCAGCTGAAAGCTGAGGTGCAGCCATTTACACCTCTAGCCTTTTTTTGATGTGCAATTACAATTGTTCAGGTGCTGAGCCTCTCTCTGAGACTGAGTTTTAGATTTTGTCTCCACAGCTTATTGGACAGTTCCCCCCCCCCCCACCTTTTAGCATTTCGGTTTGTCCCCTTGTCTTTGATACATACCAAATGATTGACCAGTGGCAGAGTAATGCACTCAAAATGCTGGAGGAACTCAGCAGGTCAGGCAGCACCTGAGTCATGAGAAGGGTCCTGGTCTGAAATGTTGATTTATTTCCATTGCTGCCTGACCTGCTGAGTTCCTCCAGCATTTTGTGTACTTATCTATGGAGAGCAATAAGATTCGATGTTTTGGGCTGAGACCCTTCATCTTGATCCTGTGCTCACTATTGAGCTAACTCTTGTAGGGCAGCAGATGCAGAGATAGAGATAGAAGGGCATCACAGAAACCTGTGCTGTGGACTGCCTGTGAAGGACACAGTCAGGGAGAGAGGGCTTGTTTAAGATTACTGAGTACCAGGGTTGGTTCTCCAGCATGGGAGCAGGGGCTTTTGTGATTTGGTGCTGGCACCCAATTGCTTTGCAGTCCCATATTTGCCCACCATGTAGCGAATGCCCCCTTTTAGCCCTGCTCAGGGAGCGACATACAGATGGTAGATTTCATTCAGTGTTGCTCCCTCACCTCTCTAGCAGATAAAATTGTTCTCTAAATTAGAGAGCTGCCTCTCTTCTGCCTGTCCTTCTCAGTGACAACAAGCACAGGGAGCAGTGCTTCACATGAGCAAGTGTTTACTCAAGCCTATGCCCACACTTTTAGGATCTGCAAGTCTGTGTAAAAGGCTCTGTGACTTACCAAGAAAACAGCAATTTATAAAAGCCCCGATTTGCCAGATTTTCAGCATGTGCTTTTTATTTCATTTTTCACCATTTTTGTTTACAATCTGTTAAAGATGGTTTGGTTTTGGTAGATGAAGATTTGGGTTACCTGCTATAGGCAACACAAAGATTAGTTTTGAACTTTAGTGCTTGTGCATGTGTTGTGAGGGGTTTGGGAGTGGGTGCTGTGGAATAAGCCTAGTGTTAATCACAGCCTTTCTTGTTAAACAGGAAATGTTTGAAAGGACAGGGTGCAGCTCCATCAAATTGCACCATCGGTCAGAGAAATTATCGAAGTCCCAATTCGTGTTGCTCTGGAAGCAGGCAGGTCTCGTCGCGGTGACGTGTGTGGGCAATCTGAAGGGAAACTGAGCGGGACCTGAACCGCGGAGATCTGGAAATCTGGACATGGTGCGAACGTACGACAGTGGCCAGGTATGGATAAGTATAAAACATTGGCGTGGAAGGAAACGAGGTGACAGACATTTTAGCCAAGTAATCACTTAAAATTGTAGATGTGTCTGTAACGGTGCCTTTGTATAATGGGGAGGTGAAAGTCATAATTAAAAAGTCTGCTCCATAACTCTGGCAATGAAGTTTGGAGAAGGTAAAAACGGGAGGGCAATTATATAAAATTCACAGGGTGGTGGGAACTCAACTGGGATATGGAATAAAAGGAGGGAAGAGTTGTGAATTTGACCACGAAGCTTTTTGATATTATGAGCTTTCCAGGGGGGGGGTGGGGGGAGGAATTTAGTGGGTGTATTTCCTTGTCTCTGCTGCACACTCCAATTAAGCTGGTGGCAGTAATGCACCTTGTGTTGGTCTGTAAACAGCTGTTAAACTTTACAAGAAGTGTGACTTCTTTGAGTGGGTGGAATTGGCAAATGATTATCTGGTGGTGCTGTCTGCAGAAAATCTTTAGAAAATTACTTTGGGGCTGGAGATGTGGGGAATGTTCTGCACTGCTGATGTGTATTGGGACGTCTGAGACAGTGGAGAAGGGGTGTGGTTGTGTCAGTACCAATGCCTGAATGTATTACAGAGGTGGGGTTACTTTAATGAAATTGAGGAGCATCACAGCTTAATCTGCACTGAGGACTCCGGTGAAGTGACACCTTCAATCCCCAGGGCACTGGACCCTGTTTTGCAGTGTAGGAGCTTTGGGCCCTTGAGATTTGGCATTTGTGCCCTTTTGCTCTGCAGGTGTGTATTTGCCTGCTGTCCCTTGAATAGTTTCTGTGAATGCCTCCCTTTTGCTCTGCTCAGGAACCACTGTACCTGAATCAGCAGATTTCATTGACCTGTGGTGCTTTGTGTCTCAGGCTGGTGAGATTGCCTCTCCAGAACAGAGAGACATGACCGATTCTCTCTCCCTTCCTTTCTCAGTAATGAGGAACAACAGCAGTCGAGCTCAGGAATGAATTTAAGCCCCGTGTTTGCGCCGAACACAATGCTGATTTAAACTTGCACATCTGTACCTGCACGTAGTCTGTACTGGTCAATTGTCTGCTGGTTTCTCATTCTCTGTCTCAGTCTCCTCCCTGTCACCTCAATATCTTCTTGATTTTATGCTACTTCTGGCATGGGAAGTAGATTTTGACCATCTGCCCTATCCCAGTTTCTTGTATTGTTATATCCGTGTGTCAGGGCAAACCCCAGCTACCCTTGCCTCCACGTGAAGCAAGCGTAGCCTATCCAGTCTCTACCCAGAACAAAAGTCTGCCAGTACAGGCAGCATCCTGGTGAATCTCGCCTGTACCCTTGCTACAATGCAGCGAGCAGCACAGCGTGTGGATTTCCTGGGTGTGGCCGGGCCATTGTCTCAAAGTTGCAATGTGGTATCCCAGTCAGTGAGCTGGCCCATGAAGGTGAGCCTGCCTCATTCCTTCGAGCTGTGTTGCCACTCTTGTCAAACTACAAAACCCCATCCCCATCTGACTTAGAAGAGCGAATGACCTCATACTATTGCACATGGACAACTTCCCAACTGATCCGTACAATGCCCTGGTGACGACATTCCTCGCCATCATAACATTGGGTGTGCTCTCCAAGCTGAAGCCTGAAGAGCAGCTGTTCACACATCATGCTTTATTTGATGCACAATTACAATTGTTCAGTGGCTGAGCTTCCCTCATGGCGGCTGGCTGAGGCTGGTTTTTAAAAGATTGGAGTCATAGACTTATTGTCTCCACAGATTATAGAACAGTTCTTCCCACTTATTAAACAGTTCAGTTCATCCTCCTATATTGATTCATATATGTACCAAATAATTTAGCAATGGCAGAATAACACAAAAAAATGCTGGGGTTCTCAGAAGGTGAGGCAGCATCTATGGAGAGCAATAAAGAGTCGATGTTTTGGTTTGAATTACCATCTTGTTCCACTTCTCACTGCTGAGCCGACTGTGGTTATGCAGCAGCTGCAGAAATAAAGGCATCTCAGAGGGATCTGTAGTTTGGACCAATAATGCTGTTCACAGGCAGGGAGGGGCTGGTTTAAGATCCCTGGGCACTGAGGTTGGTTCTGCAGTGTGGGAACAGGACCCATTGTGAATTGGCTGAAAGACTGGTGTGCCTTAAAATGGCAGATTTAAATCAGTTTTTCTTCTTTACTCTCAGGCTGATAAAATTGCCCTCTGAGTTAGAGGGTTGGCTCTCTTTTTCCCTATCCTTTTTGGTAACAATGAGAATGATGAGTAGAACTTAACATGAGCAAGCCCTTATTTAAACCTATACCCTCTGCTTTTGGGCTACCCAAGTCTTCAGAACAGACTGTGACTTAAGAGGAAAACAGCAATTTATAAAAGCCCAGTTTGCCACATGTTCATTATGTGTTCATTTTTACTTTTCACCATTTTGGTTTGGAATCTGTTAAAGATGATTTGGTTTTGGTGATGGAAAAGGGGCCACAGTGGTTGACAAAGGAAGTCACAGATTGCATAGCATTTTTTTTAAAAAAAGCGAGTATGACAGAGCTAAGGTGAGTGGGAGGACAGATGATTGGGAAATTTTAAGGAACAACAGAACTTAACTAAAAAGGCAATACGGGGAGAAAAAATGAGGTAGGAACGCAAGCTAGCCAGGAATATAAAGGAGGATAGCAAAAGCTTTTTTAGGTATGTGAAGAGAAAGAAGATAGTTAAGAACAATTAATTGGGTGAAATTGTTATGGGAAACAGAGAAATGGCAGAAGAATTTAATAAGCACTTTAGATCTGTCTTCACTAAGGAAGACACAAGCAATCTCCCAGATGTATGGATGGGCCAAGCACATAGGGTAACAGAGGAAATGAAACAGATTGACATTAGGAAGGAAATGGTGATAAGTAGACTGATGGGACTGAAGGCTGACAAATCCCCAGGTCCAGATGGTCTGCAACCTAGGGTACTAAAGGAGGTGGCCCTGGAAATTACGGATGCATTAGTAATCATTTTCCAATGTTCCTTAGATTCAGGATCAGTTCCTGAGGATTGGAGAATGGCTAATGTTATCCCACTTTTTAAGAAAGGAGGGAGGGAGAAAATAGAACTATCGACCTGTCATCCTAACATCAGTAGTGGGGAAGATGCTAGAGTCCATTATTAAAGATGAAATAGTGGCATATCTAGATAGCAATGATAGGATTGGGCCGAGCCAGCATGGATTTACCAAGGGTAAATCATGCTTGACTAATCTATTGGAGTTTTTCGAGGATGTAACCAGGAAGTTAGACAAGGGAGATCCAGTGGATGTAGTGTACCTCGATTTTCAGAAGGCATTTGATAAGGTCCCACATAAGAGATTGGTGGGTAAAATCAAAGCTCATGACATTGGGGGGAAGACATTGACATGGATAGAAAACTGGTTGGCAGATAGAAAGCAAAGGGTAGAGATGAATGGGTGTTTGTCGGAATGACAGGTGGTGACTAGTGGGGTGCCACAGGGCTCGGTATTGGGACCACAGCTGTTTACGATTTACATCAACGATTTAGGTGAAGGCATTGAGAATAACATCAGCAGCAACTAAAACCAACTAACACCAGCAACTAAGCTGGGTGGCAGTGTGACATGTGATGAAGATGTTAGGAGAATTCAGGGTGACTTGGATGGGCTGGGTGAGTGGGCAGATACTTGGCAAATGACGTTTAATGTGAATAAGTGTGAGGTTATCCACTTTGGGAGTAAGAACAGGAAGGCAGATTATCATCTGAATGGTGTAGAGTTGGGTAAGGGAGAAATACAAAGATCTAGGAGTCCTTGTTCATCAGTCACTGAAGGTGAATGAGCAAGTGCAGCAGACGGTGAAGAAGGCTAATAGAATGTTGGCCTTTATTACAAAGGGAATTGAGTACAAGAGCAAGGAAATCCTCTTGCATTTGTACAGGGCCCTGGTGAGACCACACCTGGAATATTGTGTACAGTTTTGGTCTCCAGGGTTAAGGAAGGACATCCTGGCTGTAGAGGAAGTGCAGTATAGATTCACAAGGTTAATTCCTGGGATGTCAGGACTGTCTTACTCAGAGAGGTTAGAGAGACTGGGCTTGTACACGCTGGAATTAAGGAGATTCAGAGGGGATCTGATTGCAGCATATAAGATTATTAAGGGATTGGACAAGATAGAGGCAGGAAATATGTTCCAGATGCTGGGAGAGTCCAGTACCAGAGGGCATGGTTTGAGAATAAGGGGTAGGTCATTTAGGACAGAGTTAAGGAAAAACTACTTCTCCCAGAGAGTTGTGGGGTCTGGAATGCACTGCCTCGGAAGGTAGTGGAGGCCAATTCTCTGGATGCTTTCAAGAAGGAGCTAGATAGTTATCTTATGGATAGGGGAATCAAGGGATATGGGGACAAGGCAGGAACCGGGTATTGATAGTAGATGTTTAGCCATGATCTCAAAATGGCGGTGCAGGCTCAAAGGGTCGAATGGTCTACTTCTGCACCTATTGTCTTTTGGAAGATTCAGGTTACCCACAATTGGCAAAACAAAGATGAGTTTTGGATTGTTAGTGCCTGCGCGTGTGTTGACAGGGGTTCAGGAGTGGGTGCTTTGTAATAAAATTAGTATTGATTACAGCTTTCCTTGTGAAACAGGAAATATTTTAATGGAAAGGAGGCAGCTCCTATGAAATTGTGCCATTGGTCCGGTTCATCTAAAAATCACAATTGGCAGCACTGGAAGAAGGCTGCTATCATCAGGATGATGTTTGCTGGAGGGAAATAGAGCTACATGTGAACTGCGGCGACTTGGCAATCGTGGATGTTGCTGCCAGAGTACGAGCCAGATCAGGTAGGTCTCATTGTAACCTGTTAGAGTTGAAGGAAAGGAAATGTAGACATTCTTGCCAAGCAATCAGAGATTGATGGGTTCTTGATTGGACATGGCATCGAAAGTTACAGCTAGAAGGCCAGAAACTGGGGTTGAGGAGGAGATTGAAAAAAGGATCATCCATGATTGAATGGCGGAGCAGACTCGTTGGGCCAGATGGCCCAATTCTGCTCCTATGTCTTATGGTCTTATGGACAATCATTAAAGTACAAGATGTAAATGTGGTACCTTTGTATAAAAGGGAGGTGAAATCCTTAATTTAAAAAGTCTTTTCGATCACTGTGACAATGAAGTTGCGATAAAGAAAAGAAAGGACAAGTTATACTCGCACATTTGTGTATTGGACAATTCCTTGTTCAGAATTGATGTGCACGATTTGACATTTGTAGAGAGTGCAATTGTCAATAAATGGTGCAGCTTGTGTTGTTTGAATGTTGTTCCTATGAAGATGAGAGGAAATGTCTAATTGCTAAATTGAGATATTTGGTACAGACAGAGCTGAAAATGGAAAATTTGTTAGGATTTCACTTTATGAGACATTTGATATTGTTTGAGTTTTGTGGGTGAAGGGAATTTGGTGGGGATACTTGTTTGCACAACACTGTAGTTCAGTAGGTGGTGGTAATGCACCTTGTGTTGTTCTGCCAACTGCCTTTAAACTTTGCAAGAAGAACTGTTACACTTTTAAATTAGTTGCCTTGGAAAATGGTTATCTGGCTCTGCCACCTGAAGAAGTTCTTTGGAAGTTTATTTTCTGGCTGGAGATGTGGGCAAAGCACTGCACTGCTGATGTGTAGACATTGGAGACAGTGGAGAAGGGCGGGTTCTGCCCTTGCCGATGCCTGAATGTGTTACTGAGGAGGGGCTTTGGGGCTGGGGTGGGCAGTGGAGGTGCAAGATGCATCACAATCCATGTTCATGGCTGAGTGAATAGTCAACTGCTGCCTGACGGAGGGGATGGTTGAGGCTAGGTAGGCAGAGTTTCCCCAATGGTGTTGCTCAGTGCTCATTTTACAAGCTGCTGTGTATAGTGTCTCTTACTCAATTTGCAGTTTTTTCAGGCACACTAGCGCCTGGAAATGTCAATCCGAAGATTGGAGAATTGCGTGGTCTATTTGAAGCTCCTATATCCTGCTGCGGTGGTGTTTTCCTTGCAAAGTTCCCAAAATTTGGTGGATATTGAGATCTTTGAAAAGAGAAAGGGGTTTCCACTGGACAGATATTTGTAAAAAAGCAACAGTGGTTTGTACTTTCCTAGCTGGAGAGTGAGTTGCAGCCTTTCATACCCGTTTTTTAAATTTTCTGTGAGATTATAATTAGGTGTTTTTGCTGGATTTTGAAGATTTAAGCCATAAACTTGGTTTCCACAGGTTGTCAGATTGCCACCCTAATGTGTTTTATGTTCTCTCTGTGTTTTTCTCTGTCTTTTCAAACATAGCAACTGCAGCGGTTTCTGTGACTGCTTGGCTAGTTCTTATTCTGCATTGACTGCAGAAGCGAGGATGTCACAGAAATCTGTGTCTAGTGAGAAGTTGTAGGATGGCAGTGGGGAAGGGGAACGACTTCACATCCCTGGGAACTGGGGTCAGTTGTGCAGCAGAGCAGTGGTGCTGAAAGTAGTTACTTCAGTTGGGTTGATATTCACTGTACATGTAGATGTATGGCTGGGTATGGTTAAATGTAACTTTGAAGTGAGTAGCTTTTGATTTTTTTTCCTCTTTGTCCATAATATCATAAGACATAGGAGCAGAATTAGGCCATCTGGCCCATCGAATCTCTCCACAATTCAATTGTGGCTGACCTTATTTTTGTCTCCTCCTCAACCCCAATTCCCGGTCTTCTCTCCATAATCTTTGCCATGTCCGATTAAGAACCTATAAATCTCTGCCTTAAATACACCCAACAAACTGGCTTACACTGCTGCATGTGGCAACAAATTCCACAAATGCACCACCCTTTGGCTAAAAAAATTTCTCTGCATTTCTGTTTTTGAAAGGGCACCCCTCTATCCTGAGGCTGTGCCCTCTTGTCCTAGAATCTCCCACCATAGGAAATTCCATTCCACAGTTACTCTGTCTAGGCCTTTCAACATTTGAAAGGGTTTCAATGAGATTCCTCTCTGTCCTTAATTCCAGCGAGTACAGACCTAGAGCCATCAAATGTTCCTTGCATGATAACCCTTTCATTCCTGGAATCATCCTTGTGAACCTCCTCTGGACCCTTTCCAATTCCAGCACATCTTTTCTAAGATGAGAGGCCCAAAACTGTTCGCAATACTCAAGATATTGATCTTATTAATAAGGCCTCACTAGTGCCTCAGCATCACATCCTTAGCCCTTGTGTTCTAGACCTCTTGAAATTAATGCTAACATGGCAATTGCCTTCCTCACTGCTGACTCAACCTACAAGTTAACCTTTAGAGTGTTCTGCACAAGGACTCCCAAGTCCCTCTGCATCTCAGATTCCTGGATTTTCTCCCCATTTAGAAAATAGTCCGCACATTTATTTCTACTATCAAGGTGCAGGACCTTGCATTTTCCAACACTGTATTTCAATTGCCACTTTTTTGCCTATTCTCCTAATCTGTCTAAGTCCTGCATCCTACCTGATTCCACAACACTACCTGCCCCTCCACCAATCTTCATATCGTCTACAAACTTGGCATCAAAGCCATCTATTCCATCATCTAAATCAATTATATAGAGCATAAAAAGAAATGGTTCCAACACCATCCCCTGCAGAATAACACTAGTCACTGGCAGCCAACCAGAAGAGGATCCTTTTATTCCCACTTGCTGCCTCCTACCAATTAGCTAATGCTCTAACCATGTTAGTAATTTTCCTGTAATACCATGGGCTCTTAACTTGGTAAGCAGCCTTATGTGTGGCACCTTGACAAAGGCCTTTGTCAATCTGAACGCACTCCCCACCTCCCTGTCTGCATCTAAATTAAGATCAGATCAGATTCAGTTTATTGTCATTTAGAAACCACAAATGCAATGCAGTTAAAAAAAAATGAGACAACGTTCCTCCAGAATGATATCAACAAAGTACATGACAAAATAGACTACACCAGAAAATCCACATAACGTTTGGCAATCCCCAATCCAGAGTCCGGAGAGGCTGCTGCATATTAATATCATGCTATCATCTTAGAGCGTTCCCTGGAAAGGAGCTCCAAATCCACCAGACAAAACAAGACCAAAAACTAAAGCTACAAGACCTGCACAAAACCACATAGTTACAACTTACAGTTATAACAGTGCAAACAATACCATAATTTGATAAAAACAGACCATGGGCACGGTAAAAATAGTCCAAAGATGTTAAAAGACTATAAGTTCGAAAGAAACCACCACACAGTTTCCACAAGTCCTCAGGGTCCTGATAGACTCATTATCTCACACCGGCGGCCGAAGGGAATACCCCCGCTGTGGACTTCCACGGCGTCACCTGATTCAGCCTCGCAGAAGCAGCACACAATGAAAGCTCCATCGAACCCAGCCTCGCAGACACAGCACACACTGATGAAAGCGACCTGACCACAGCGGACTCCGAATCCGTCGAACCTCTGAGCCTCCGGCACGGCTTCTCCAAGCACCATCCTTTGCCGAGCGTATTAAGACGCCCCCGCCAATTGCCAGCGGCAACACGACCCCGAGGACTGTGGGCCTGTTTTTCTCAGCAGAAACCTGGACCTCGCAGCGGCAACGAAGTGGGCCTTCCTGGAGATTTCCAGATGTTCCTCCGTGCTCCTGCGTCAGTTTTTCATTAGATTAGGATTGCGCACGGCACCCTGCTTAACAAATAACATATCAGCTCCAGAGTGGCCGCTGCAAGGGTGAGGATCAGAGGTATGGGATCTGTTCTGTATTGTGATTATATCTGCGTGGGATTGAGATTTTCTCTGGACAGCGTGATTAGTTCGTCTGTAAAGTAAGTCTCCCTTGTCTTGTCGGAGGGTCACACCTCTGCAAAGATTCTTTCAGACTGACTTGAGTCCAGAGAGCTCATCAAAGGAAAGGAGAGGGGCAAGAATTGTGTGATCTTGTTTGCAGTTTTTGTGTCCTGCAGAGCTGGTATCTCTTTAGCTTGCATTTAACTTGAAGGCAGGAAATTACCAAATTCCCAAAATTTGGATAGGTGAAGTCTTGGAAAAGAGGAAAGACTTTCCCAATCTCCATATTGGTAAAAAGCAGCAATAGATATGTTTGCCTACTTCTCCAATTGAAGGCTGACATGCAACCATTCACACCTCTGGTCATTCTCTTTGTGAATATTGTTTTGTGGCTGCGCTTGCCTCAGAGACGCTGGTTGGCCTGGATTTTAAAGAACTTTGTGTCTCCACAGGACAGAGTCTCCCACTTTATTTAACAGTACACTTTGTGCGTGTGTTTTGACGTTTTTACATACGAAACCATTTAGCAACAGCCTGTTGCTTCTCTGCTCACTGCTGAACTGACCCTGGTTACAGAGTGGATGCGGAATATGGGGGCATCGCAGTGTGATCTGTGGCACAGATGCTGAACGGGGAGGGACCAGTTTCAGATCCTGGTTTTTTGCAGCGTGGGAGCTTCCACCCTCAGGATTTGGTGCTTGTAATCCTAATACCTTGTAAGTCTATATTTGCCCACCATGTATTCAGTCTTTTCCGTGAATGCCTGGCCTTTGCCCTTCTCAGGAACCAATGGACCTCCTGGTGTCTTGTCTCTTAGGCTGGTGAAATTACCCTTGGTCAAGTTGGAGGCCTGACTGACTCTCTTCTGTAACGAGCAGAGAGGAGACATGTGCACAATCGGCCTTTCGGCCCACTGTGTTTGTGCCACCAATGATTTAACTTGTACATCCTTGTTTGATGTGAGGCCCTCAGAACTCTCTCCTGGCTGCAGCCTAGCTCTCTCCTGGCCGCAGGCACTGACTGGGTAACTCTTCGGTTGAGCTTTTTGTAAACTCGGCCCCAGGCCCACAAATGGGACCTGTGTGACCGTTGGGCCCAAGTCTCTTAGTGGTTGGAAGGCCTGGGGCTGCAGGTGAGGACGGCTGTGTGGGAACAGTGCGTGCAGCATAGGGCTTGGAAGGGAAAGAGGTAGGCGAGCATTTGATAGCCTGGTTGAAGCCTTGCTGCACTGCAGAGCTATTGGTTCTGTTGCAAAACTTAGCTGGCATTTCATTCAAAGCAATTAAGTCTTTTTAAAGAGAATAATCTCATCTACAGGAGGAATAATGGGTGTGTTCTCCAGCTGAAGGCTGAGGTGCAGCCAATAGCACCTCTGTGCTTTTTTTTAAATGTGCAGTTGCAATTGTGAGTGGCTGAGCTTCCCTCAGAGGCTGGCTGAGCCGTAGACTTTGTCTCCACATGTTATTAGACTGTTTTCCCTCCCCCTCCCCAATCTTTTTACAATTCAGTTTGTCCGCTTGTCCTGACTTCGATAGATAGCAATGGCAGAGTAATGCACACAAGATGCTGGAGGATGATCTCACAAGGTCAGGCAGCATCTGTGTTTGGAACTTGTTAAAGATGGTTTGGTTTTGGTGATAGATGATTCGGGTCACCCACAATGGGCAATACAAAGATGAGTTTGAATGTTAATGCCTGTGTGTTTGTCGGTAGGGGTTCGGGAGTGGGTGCTGCAGAATAAAACAAGTATTGATTACAGCCTTTCTTGTGAAACAGGAAATATTTGAAGGGAAAGGAGGCAGCTCCATCAAAGTTGTGAAGTTGATCATCTGAATCCTCAAACTGACTATCTGTGGCACTGTGGAAGAAGGCAGCTGTGATCGGGTGATGTTTGCTGGAGAGAAACTGAGCTGAACGTGAACCATGGCGACTTGGCAATTGTGGACATTGCTGTGAACGTACAACATTTGAGTGAGTGGTTTTTGAAAATGATCATCTTGCGCTGTCATCTGCAGAAAATCTTTGGAAAATTATTTTGGTGCTGGAGATGTGGGAAATGCGCTGCTGATGTGTATTGGGATGTCTGAGATTTTGGGGAAGGCTTGGGGTTCTGCTGTTGCCTGAATGTATTACTGAGGTGGGGCTTTGGGGCTGGGTAGTGGGGGGGGGGTGGTAGGTGTGTAAGGTGTAAAATGTCATCACAATGCAGCCATGCAGATGCATCACAAACCAGGTTTACGGCAGAGTTTTCAGAACACTGTTCATCCGTGCTCAATTTTCTTGTTGCTCTGTAAAGTCTCCTTTGTGGAGATTCTGCAAAGATTCTTTCACACAGACACTGCTCAGAGTCTGTGCAGTTAACCAAAGGGAAAGAGAGGACCAAGAATTGTGTGGTCTTGTTTGCAAATCCTGCCTCTGGCACAGGTGATATTCTCTTGTTTAGCATGAATTTAGCAGGAACAGTAATATTACCAAAATTACATAGAAGTGAAGTCTTTGGAAAGAGGAGAGACTCTCCCACTCTAATCATTAATGGGTGTGTTTGCCTGCTTTTCCAGCTGAAGGCTGAGAGGCAGCCATTCACACCTTCACTTGTTCTATGTGATTACTATTGTTTGGTGGCTGTGCTTCCCTCAGAGGCTGGGTGGTCTGGTTGTTAAAGATTCACACCATTGACTTTGTGTCTCCACAGGTCATTGGACAGTTTTCCCCAGATTTTTTAAAACAGTTTGATTTGTGCACATGTCTTGGCTGTTTTGCATACAAAACAATTTAATAATGGCCTCTGTTCCTCTGCTCACTGCTGAGCTGACATGGGTCATGTATTGGGTGCAGAAATAGGGTGGCTTTGCAGACTAATCTGTGGTGTGGCCTGATGGTGTGACAGACTGGCTTCAATTCCCTGGGCACTGGGCCCTGTTCTGCAGTGCAGGAATGGACCCTCACAATTTGATGGTTGTGCCCTTTTGCTTTGTAGGTTTGCATTTGCCTGCCTTTCTGTGAATCGTTTCCGTGAATGCATTCTGTTTGCCCTGCTCAGGGACCATTGTACCTTCAAGTTGCAGATTTTGAGTCTTTGTCTCATAGGTTGGTGAAATTACCCTTCCCCAACAGAGATCTGATTGACTCTCCCCTCCTTCCTCTTTGTAATGAGGAGCAGAGAGCAGTCGAGCACTAGAACGGCCTCTCAGCCTACTGTCTTTCTGTCGACCACAATATTGATTGAAACTTGCACATCTGTGCCTGCATATGATCTGTACCCCTGAATTGCCCGCTGTTTTCACAATCTCTGACAATCGGTCATATCCCAGTCTCCCATGTACTGTGTCAGGGCAACCCCCGGGACCCCTTATCTCTGTGGGAAGCAAGCCCAGTCTATCCAGTCTCAGCCCATAACAAAGGTTCCCCAGTGCAGACGCCCTTGCTACAGTGCGGAAAGCATCGCATCACAGCATGAAGATTTCCCAGGTGCAGCCGATCCAGTGTCTTGTAAAGTTGCAGCGTCACATCCTGTTAATTGTGCTGGCTTACGAAGGCGAACTTGGCTCAATTCTCCGAGCTCTGTCACTACTTAAGTGGACTATGCTGTTCTCCATAACTGTTTCTCTTCCCAAAGCATGTGGCCTTGCAGCAGTTACTGGACACTGAATTGAACCTGGGTAACTTTCCCACCAATCCGTATGGTGGGACAGCCCTGAGCGACAACCTGCCTTACCCTCTGTAATGCTGCTAACATTGGTGTATTCTGCAAACTGATTATTCCTGCTGTGTCCATGTGCAAGTGGTTAATGCATGTCAAGGTGGTGTCAGTGCCATCCTTGGGTACCCCACTAATCACAGACATGCAATCAATCAATGGAGCATGCTTCTACTGTTACACCCTTCTCCCTCCCCCACCCCCTGCCTGTCACCATGCCAACTTGGGAGCCCGTTGGCCAGCTGGCCTCTGGTTCCATGCTTGTTGAGGCAGAGGACCTTGATGGTGTTGTGACTGTAAGCAAAAACTGCCAGAAAGATGCAGCTAATAGCGTGAAAGCCCATTTGACACACACATGCTGACAGCACTTGGAATCACCCTGGAGAGAGGCTCCCTGTCCCAACTAAAGATGAAAGGTAACAGTAGGACATCTTCTATAGTTACAGTGCATTCATAATGCTGTTTTTGAGGTACATGTGATTTTTAATCACCTAGATCTTCACACCAACACTCCCCAAATGCATTCATGCATATGTAGACATCTCTAATTAGTGGGGTGTTTCCTGGTTTGCAATCAACGCCACCTCCAAGAAAACCATTGAATTCAAAATGCAGCTCAAAACAATCTACAATCCACATTCAGATCTGAAGTCTTGTTGCTGTTGAAATCAATAATTTGCTATATCCAGTAACCCCAGAATGTGTCCTAACATTCCCTCCTCTTGACCCTCCTGGACAAAAGTAATTTGGTCCAGGAAAGACCAGACTTTGAGGATCGGATCAATTTGGGAATCAAAAATGCCCTGTACTTTGGAGCCCCTTTCCCATTTACTGTACTGTGGTGGGGGGGGGGGTGGGGGGGAAGGAAGTTTCAAGGATCCGATGAGTAAAACAGAAGAACATAAATTTAAACGTGTAAGATATTTATAAAAGAACAATGAACCATTAAACCAGGTATCTAGCTAAACAAACATTTGTCCAAACTACCCAAAGCTATTGTGCTGTACACTCAGTTACCCTTTAATTGAACAAATACTCTGCGAAATCTCCCTGAACTATAAACCCAAAGAGCTAAGTTTGCTATGAGCAAATACTTAATTACACAAATGCGATGGGGGGGGGGGGGATGTTGTGATGGAAATGAGACAGATTCTTCGGGTCACAAAGGCAAGGACTCTGGACACAGTTTTAATAATGAGTTTATTTACAAGGGGAGAAGAGCTTGGGAACAACACAAGCGGCTACAATATTCACACAAATGTGCTTAGAATAGACGAGCATGGGAAAAGTCGAGTCGGCAGTACAATATATGGGAAAATGATGTGGGGACAGAGTACAGGTACACATACAAGCAAGGGAAAAGTAACTACAATACGTGCCGCCCTTGACCATGGGCAGGCACAGCTCTCTGCTACAGCGACAACAATAAATGCTTCCAAACCCTATTCAATGCACAGCTCACCACGTGTCTCCAGTGCTGTTCTGCAGTCTTCAGCCTGGAGTGAAGCAGGGTTGTCCCTCGAGAATGGCAAAAAAAGAGAGAGATCCTTTATAGGTCAGGGGGCTGGTGGGTCCAGCCCAGGTGATTCACCGGGGGGCCAATGGCTTGGTGCTAGACAGGTTAATCCAATTAAGGTGGCCATGGTTAAGTGTGCATTGATTAGTTGGAAGGGGTGAAATGTTGACTGGCAGGTGGTGTGACTTCTGACCAGATAGAGGGCAGTGCTGTCACCTGATAGGCATAGCTCTCTGGATACAGGGTGGTATCTGTGTTTTTTGTTTTATTTATTTAATGGGGTTCTCTTTATCTACTTTTAGGACTTGTGTGAAGATATGAATACATTTTAGATCATATTTACGGAGAAATAGAGAAAAGTCTAAAGGGCTCACAAACTATCTAGCACCCCTGTAAGCCACACATGTGAAGGCCAGAAGCTGGCCTTGTCAGGCTGTGTTTGAGGTACACACACACACCATTGGGAGCATGGCAACATAGTGCTCAGTCAATGCTTCATTCTCATTCTTGGGACCTGTGGTCATCTTGTGCTGGTGCTTTGCTATAGCTATAAGCAGCCAGAAAGCATTTGTCTGGCTATCCTTTCTTCTAGTGAATTAAGTATGTGTAATTGTGTAAAGTTAATGATGCGGTGTCCCTTTTCAATCCCGGGGAAATCTAACTGATTTGACTATTCCACAGGTGGCTGGTAATGAAACTACCAAATCCTGTGCTATTATTGGTCCATCCAGGGACTCTATTGTTTATATGGGATGGGGGTGTGTCTCTCTTACTCATTCATTTAAAAAGACCAATCTTCTCTACAACCACTGGATCCTGCCGACTATGCTAAATGTAATGGGGGGGGGGGGGAGGCACATTCAGGAATCCAATGAGTGAAACAAGACAAATTTAAAAATGGGTATATTTATTGTTTATTTAGAAATGAACAGTGGATACATTAAACCAGACATCTAGCTAAACAAGAGTTTATCTAAACCCAGTGCCACTACACTGTACCATCATTTACCCTTTAATTGAAAGGATACGCTGCTAAATCTCCCCAATTATAAAACTGAAGAACGAATGGATAAATAAACAAATGCGGGGGTTGGGGTGGAGGGCTGCCTACATCTGTAACGCTCTTTCTCAATGGTCCTTCAGCACTGGTTGCAGCTTCAGCCTGAAGAAGAGAGAGAGGGCGAACCTCTTGCACGTGCTGCAAAGGTGCCCGGAGCTAGAAATTGGCACCGCGGCATGCAAACCGGCCAATGGGCAGAGAGCATTGTAAACTTTAAACAAACTGGTCACTGACTGGCACAATGGAAGCATAGTTTTTGTCCAACAAGGAAGCCACCCCTCCACACACGGCAGTTACCTATCATATCCCTATGTGCATCTACATCTGCATTGACATCTACGCTTTCATCCCTACTGGCTACCTACAAGACTGTAAGCAGAGATCGTTCTGGGAGTTTGACTAACGGTCTTTAAAAGCAGCTTTGTCACTCATACGCCTTCTTCCCTACTGGCCAATTGCAGTTTAATCATGTTCTTACCTTCCCCTCTTCATTCACTGACAGCTGAAACTCAGCAGCATCTGGTTACTGTCTCATATGGGGGTACCAGCAAGGTTACAGTATCAGGCTCACAGGCACTCCCGGCCATGACAAAAAATGGTCAGATTGTGACAACTGGTGTCTCAGACCCTTCCATCAGTGTACAGGGAGGGTTAGGTGGTCTGCATTTGAATGGTTGCAAGGACCTTAGCCCACGGGCACACACTCCCGGGCTGTCCATTTGCTCACTGGTCCAAACACTGGAAGGGCCAGCTCATTTGTATTCACTCCCCAGTTCAGGCTGGGGGTCACTGCCTTCAGATGCTGTGTGTAATTTCTTCTTTCTCGGTCTGCCTTGCCATAGAAGTTGTGGAACATGATGTCTCTACTAACTCAGATCCATTCTTGTCTGTTTTTCCCCAGTAAGTTTATACTCTGATCTATACAACTCATCATCTACCTTTAAGAAATCTACCTGCAAGAAACAGCCTTCATTACAGAGTACAATTCGTGTTGTACTTTAACACACTGTTCATGGTTTGCTGTGTCTTGTGCATTTGGGTTTGTTTTGGGTCTGATTTCGTCGGCTGGGGTGAGGTCTGATGCAACCAGCTGGTGTTCATCAGTTAGGTTCTCTGCAATGACACTTACTGGGGTACAGTTGATTGCTTGCTCTGTCTGTGAGGGTGACAAGAAGGTGAGCCATATGGTTTAACCTGAGTCCATATGGCTACCTAGTTGGGTCTGCACACAAACAAAGGTGTCATCTGTCAAAAGTATGTCCTGTGGTTCTATCCATCTGGGAGCAAACCTGCCTTTTCAGGCAGCTTTCTCACCGTGACTTTGTTGGATCTGGTGATTTCCGATCCAGAGGGTTTTTGGAGTCGGAGTATGAATTGAAAGTTTGTTGCTTCACAATTGTTTATTGAAATTTTAAAACAAAGAAACAGGCACAAAGCAAATGGCAATAGTTTTACTGGTAGGGCATGATCAGAAACCAGGATGGCGATTTTTGCAGAAACGGACACTACAGGAAGTCCCCAGTTTACGAGCGAGATACATTGTTAAGTCTGTCTTTTAAGTCGAATTTCTAGGTAAGGTAATACGGTTCTTATTTAGCATCAGTTCGTCAAATGTTTGTCTTAGCATATAGTATATATTTTACCTCTATGCATAAAAACACTTAAGAAGCACTTCCATATACATTAAAACATCTTAAACATAATACAGTAATAGAAGTAACTACATATGGTACTGTACTGAAGAAAGAATCTGTGTAGGTATACAGTACTGTAAAAAAAAGTAAAGAAACAGTTCTGCAAACAGTTTTGATGGGGGGGGTGGGGGAAAAGAAAAAAGATCATGATTAAAGGTTAACACTCTGGTTCCATTGATGTCTTGCATACCGGAAAGGGCATTTGTAAGGTAACATGATAATTGGATGATGCAGGAGAAGATGATGGAGAGATGGCTACCTTTGTAGAGGATGGACCTGGTGCTGGAGAGTCAGGGTTTGATTCTGCTGCTGGGGGGGGGGGGATTTACTATTACAGCCAATTTCTTGAAGTAGGCATCAAGAGAAGTTTGTACAGCGCTTTTTCTCTTTCTCATCATAAATGGCATTGTAGCAGCTGAGGCCTTGGTAAAAGTACGGTAAAATTTGGTGAACCTCTCTGCATCAGGATCTTGCTCCTCTAATTTTGTCATCCCTGCTTCAATGAGACGAAAGGCTTCATCGAGCTCTTTCGTCAAAAAGTTTTTCAGTTCTGGAGTTTTTAGGTCCCAGTCTTCCTCAAATGTATCATCTGCTGCTGTAGTTCCATAAGGTCTTCATCGGTCAGTTCTTTGGCATGGGAGTCAAGTTAACTCTACGACATCATTTTCACTGATGTCTAACTGCCGTTGATTACCAATATCAAACACAGCTTGCCTGGCTTCAGCAATGTCATCAGCTGTAAACCGCTGAAAAGCATGCGTGAATTGGGGGCACAATTTGTTCCATGCTCCTTTCATATTTGACTGCTTTACCTCATCCCAAGAATCAGCAATACTTTTGATGGCATCATAGATGTTATAATTAACTCCCTTAAGCTCATCACATCATCTTGGGTTGCCCTGACTGCTTATGAGAAGGTCTGCCATACATAGTAGTTCTTAAAGGGTGCTATTGACTCCCTGATCCATTGGCTGAAGTAGTAATGGTGGTGTTGGGGTAAAAATATGACCTTTACATTGGGGTGAAAGTCCTCTAAAGTGCTTGGATGTCCGAGTGTCTTGTGAAGCACAAGGAAAATCTTGAAAGGAATTTTCTTGGCCAAGCAATAATGTTCAACAGCAGGGACAAAATGGTTCAAGAACCAATCTTCAAAGATGGCAATTGTAACCCAAGAGTGTGCATTTGCCTTCCAGATAACGGGAAGAGATGCCTTAATGATACAGTGAAGTGCCCTCGGAATTAGGGAGCGATATACAAGCAAAGGCTTGAGCTTGAAATCCCTGCATGCATTACCCCCAAGCAATAACGTTAGCCAATCCTTCGGTGCCTTATGTCCTGGTGTCTTGTCTACATTAAATATTTGGTCTGGCAAATAACCTCCCTCAATAATTTTTTTCAACATTTCAGGAAAATCACTCGCAGCATTTAAATTGGCACTCGCTGTTTCACCTTGCATTTTAATACTGTAAGACTCACTTCGCCTAGCAGCTTGATTGCAGGGGTGATAACCTCCCCCCCTCCCCCGCCACACCCCATCTCTTCAGCACTCTTCAGTAAGCTGTTAAGGCCTGCAAAGAATTTGGCCAACCTCTTAACAGTGAACCTCTTCTGCACCTGTTTTTCTCCTTCTGCAGCTTCCTATTCTCTTGCCCCTTCAACTATTCGCTCTTGCTCTAGCTCCAGCAACTCTTCATTTGTTAGTTCCTCAGGAACCACCTCTAGGAGTCCTTCAATGTTCTTATCATCTCTGTCTAAGTTCGGGTTGTTGTTTGCCATGTCGACAACAGCTTTATTAAACTTTGCAATCTCCTCATCCTTTCCAAATCCCTTTAAAGTCATACACATACCGCTTCAATATTTTCTTCCATATGCCATTCATGCATTCTCTGGTTACTTCACCCCAGGCCCAAGCAAGGTTCTTTATTCAGTGGTAGATTTTGTATTTTTTCCAAAACTGCTTCAGTGTCTTGCCAGTATCATCTGCTGCAGCAATAGCCTGAGCAAAAGTCCTCCTCAGGTGGTAAGCCTTCAATGCAGAAATAACCCCTTGTATGAAGGGTGGTGTTTGGTGGGAGGAGCACCATTTTGATGTTGGGGTGGAGGTCACCAATGAAAGGGGGGTGTCCTGGAGCATTATTGACAGTTAGCAAAATCTTGAAAACTATGCCTTCTTAGCAGTTTTTCTCCATTTCACTGCCATAGCAGTTTAGAAGGGCATCCTGAAACAGCGTTTGTGTCATCCAGGACTTTTTATTGCTCCTATAGTACACTGGTAGTGTGTGTTTATTGATGTTCTTGAAAGTCCT
The DNA here is from genome assembly GCF_030144855.1 of Hypanus sabinus. NCBI lineage: Eukaryota > Metazoa > Chordata > Chondrichthyes > Myliobatiformes > Dasyatidae > Hypanus > Hypanus sabinus. The sequence goes on from NC_082734.1 coordinate 20,363,403, forward strand.
GGGGTTTTCACTATGCCAGATAACAAATGGCTTTAACTTGTAGCCAGCGACATTGCCTCCTAACAACACTGTCACTCTGTCCTTAAAAGCCTTAAAGCCTGGTACTGACTTGGCCTCCTTATGGATGAAGGTCCTTTCAGTCATTCGCTTCCAGAATAAGGAGGTTTTGTCCATATTAAAAATTTGCCAGGGCAAGTAACCTCCCACTACAATTAGCTTATCTAGGGTTTCAACAAATTCTTCTGCCTTCGCATCAGCACTCACGGGATCACCACTAACTTTCACATTATGCAGCGAAAAACGTTGCTTGAAGCGCTTCAACCACCCAGAGCTAGTACTAAACTCAATATCGTATTCTGGTCCTGCATTTTCTTTATGCATTTTGGACAAGCTCTGTGCTTTAGCAGTGTTCGTCAATATCCTGAGAGGAATTCTCTTTTGTGTTTGGTCCTCAATCCATGTCATTAGCAATTTCTCCATATCTGATATAGGTCCCTCTCACATTTTCGTGAGCCTTGTAGTTTTCAGTGAAGCCGATCCTTTAACAGCTTCGAGAATTTTTTCTTTGTTTTTCGGGATCGTCGTGATTGTTGAGTGCGACATGCCTAAATCCCGAGGAATAGCATTCACTGGTTTTCCACTTTCATATTTTTAATAAACTTTTGTTTCACTTCCAAGTCAATACTTTTCCTTTGCCTCTTCCTGCTGCTATCACTAGGAGTGGTTTTGCTGCGTTTGGAAGCCATGATGCACTTTAATTTTCTTTCAAGAATATTACCGTAAACAGGGATAACGCTACTACACCCAAGAGATGAGTGATACACGAGATTGGTTACGTCTACTACGTCACGTTTTCCCATCGGGACTATGGACGTATATGCGATTGGACGTTGTCCGAATGGATGTTAAGTGGTGCACACCTGTACATACCATATCGACTATCCGGCTGGTCATGCAGCAGTTTAGCGATGGGTTTCCAATTGTAGTTAAGCGGAGTCTGGTTTCAAGCACAACGTAAAACATTAACACAGTCCTGATAATAATGTAGTATAACTACAATTGCACACGGTTTACCACTGGGTTTCATCTTGGGGGATGTGGCCTTTCTCCCAGCAAAGACACAGAAGCTCATGTAGATTATGCAGCAGGGTGTCTTCCTGGTCTTCAAGAATTTGGGGGGAATTTTATCTTTCCCTGGGGCTTTCCCATTGGTGAAACACTTTCTTTCTAAATCTTTTTATTAATTTTAAAACAGAATATAGAAAAAAACAAATACAGAGAGCTTGAGAGTACATAATTAATAAGGCAGTAAATACAAATGCAAACAGTTGATAACATATATAATAACCTCCCAAACTCATACTGTATATACATTGAAAAAACTAACAGCAACTAACCTAACCAACCTGGGTTATTGTATTATATCAGGTATACACGGTAGTGTCAATAACTCCGCACCTCTATCCAAATAACTGAGGGTATTAAAAAGGTTCGGGAAAGGTCAATTTAGCTCATATGAAAATCTTGAATAAATGGTCTCCAGATTTCTTCAAGTTTGACCAAAAGGTCAAAAATGACGCTTCTGATTTTTTCTAAGCTCAGACAAGGTATAGTTTGGGAAAACTATTGAAATGTAGTTGGAGGATTAATTTCTTTCCAGTTCAATAGAATGGATCTTCTAACCATTAATGTAACGTGCAATCATCCGCCAAGCTGAAGGGGATAAATAACTTATCCACCATTGGTAAGCCAAAAATTGAAGTAATAGGATGAGGATGTAAATTAATACTCAAAACTGTTGAAATGATACCAAAAATATCTTTACAGTATTTCTGCAAGCAAGGGCAAGACCAAAACATGTGAGTCAAAGAGGTTACTTCAGAAAGGCACCTATCACAGATTGGATTAACTTGGGAATTGTTACAAAGTGAGGGACAACGGTGTTCGAGTAGGACCCAAAAGCAGGACACAAACACGTTTTTCTAAGGTTAAATAAAATAGAGTTTATTACTCTTTACAAGGAGAACCGTGATGCAAGGATAGAACAGGGAAATCAAGGAGGGCAAAGAGGAAATGGGAATAGGCGTAATGGATGAGGCCTCAGGCCCGGGACTAGGCTGGGACTCAGGGTCTGGGGGGGGCCAGGACTTGGAGATCGGGGATCAGAGCCAGGACTCGGAACACAGATCTTGGACTGAGAGACTTGGAATGCCATGGCCAGGACTTGGACGCTGGGAATGCCGCAGCCAGGACATGGACACTTGGAATGCCGCAGCCAGTACTTGATACTCAAACACAGGACATGAAACACTAAGCCCGGACTCCGCCTTAAGACACCAGGCATGGAGCCGGGACTCTTCAACACCAGGGTCAGGACCCTTCTAGGGTACAGGGACGGGACCCCTCTTTAGACAGGACATGCATACGGAGACCACACAACGACAGTCCATTCGAGTAGTGGCAAACAGCCTGCCTTCTGAACTGGATACGCGACAACAAAACAACAGACGGTACTATCACTGGACCCAAGTTTGTTCCAAGCTGCGGGAGCTCCTAACTCACCCTGGCGGGCTACCCTTGTCTGGCAAGGGAAGGTGAATTGCTGGCACATGCTGCGGGAGGTGTCGTGGCTTGCTCCGGCAAGAAACTTAGTTGGCTCCGGCTAGGTGACTGGCTTGTAATAGCTACGGTGACTTCGCTAATGTTCCATAACGCTCTTCCGCCAAACAGCTGAAGCCAGGGGCTTATAAACTGCCGGTTCGGTCAAGAGTAGATGGCCTTAATCACCAAGCTCGAGGGACATGGGAAACAGGGAATTAGAGGGGAACAAGGAGTCAGCGGTCCGGATTATAACACAACCAAGATAAATTTAAAGGGAACCTGATCCGGACCATGACAGGAATAAAAACGATCAAGTTTGTCCTTAGACATATGGGCCCTATGCACCACCTTGAATTGTATCAGGGTGTGTTTGGCACATATAGAAGAGGAGTTAACTAAAATTATTTTCTCCCATTGCTCTGTAGGTAAGGGAAGTTGAAGTTCTTTTTTCCATTCATTCTTAATTTTATCTGATATCCCTGGCTGTATTTTCATAATCATATTGTAAGTAACGACTATTAAACCCTTTTGAGGGGGGCGGAGTTTCAAGATGGCGACGTAGACATCTGCCTTTTAGGCGCTCTTCATTTTTTAAACTATAATCACCCTTTAATCAAATCTTTTCATACTTAATCACATGGGTTGATACTTACGATTTACTTTTTTTCTAAAACTATCCTTGATCTAATTTTTTCAAACTTAAAATGGCTACAGCTAAGAAATCGTCTAAAGAGCCTGTATCCCTCAAGGCAATTTCTAATCTTCTGGATACTAAACTGGATACTAAACTTGCAAGTTTGGAAAGTAAAATGGTAAATCTGGAAAATAAAATGGTAAGTTTGGAAAGTAAACTTACCGCGAAAATGTCTGAGCTTGAAGAAGTTGTTAGATCGCTTGATACCAAGCTTCAATCGCAGGCATCAGATATTCAACGGCATGAAGACAAGATCACGACTCTTGAAAAGTTAATTTGTGAAAAAATACGTACAATTGAAACACTGGAGAAAAAGGTACTGTCGATTGCTCAAACAGTAGAGCATTATAAGTTTAAAATCACCGATCTTGAAAACCGATCTCGCAGACAGAACTTGTGAATCATTGGGCTTCCCGAAAATGTTGAGTCTGGTGACTTAATTGATTTTTTCTCTAACTTACTGTGGGAAGTTTTTGGCGCTGAGGCTTTGAAAGTTAAACCTACTATTGATTGCGCCCACAGAGTTTCGAGATTCTCGGTTTCGAGCGACAAGCCACGGGCTGTGATTGTTCGCCTCCATTATCCTCGGGAGAAAGAGCTCTTAATCCGATTAGCTCGTCAGAAAGGTATGATTTTTCACAGAAACAATAAGTTTCGTATTGTTGAAGATTATTCGTTTGAAGTGATGAGAGAAAGAATCACTTTTAAACCAGTGATGTCAGAGATTCATCAGATCGGACTTAAACAAGCTTTAAGATACCCAGCGAATCTCAGAGTTACTTTGAGTGATGACAGCCTGCACTTCTTTAAAACTCCGACAAATGCGAAGAAATTCATCGAAGAATATCGATCTTCTACCATAAATTGAACTATGTGTTATGTTGAAGAATTTTTGGAGAGAAGATGCCATTTCATTTTGGGCTTTAACTCATGAAGCTGCGTTATAGCTTTTTACTTTGATCTGTAGACCTGTTTTTTTTTATTATCATGGTTATAGACGCTCTTAATTTTACTATAATGTTTTTTTTCTTAATTCTTTTTCTCTGAATTGTGTATACACATCTATACTTTGTAATAAGATTTATTTTTTTTAAGATGTTGTTTCTTCTTCCCATAAGACTTTGCTTTCCGTGCTCATTTATTTGTTTGCTTGTACTTGAATATGGGACGAATGTTTGGGATTTTTAGACCTTTTTTATATTGTAGTGATTATTGAATCCTTTTTCTATTCTATTTTGATGACTTTTTTTTACTTTTTTTGATAGATTGGTGAATTTACATTTATATTTTGTAATATGGTTTTTTCAAAATGTCGTTTCTTCTTCCCATAAGTCTTTGCCTTTGGAACATGTCATCTACTTGTATTTGAATATGGGATTTTTTTTAAAGGCATATTACACTTTTTTTAAACTCTAATATCCTTTTTTTATTAATGATTTTTTGTTTTATTATATTACTTTTTTTCTCTTTTTGATATATATATATATATATATATATATATTTATCAACCCTTTATCTAAACCTGGGTGTTGTATAGTCTCTTCTCACCTTTTCGTGGAGTTGCCATCTTGAAATGGGGGTAATATTAGTATTAGTTTGTGCGCCTGCCGCTTGGCTTTTTTTCGAGGGTTTGGGGAGGGGGTAGGGGTCTTTTTTCACGCTTTTGCTTTTTATTTTTTTGCTTTTAGCTTATGGGCCGACTTTAAATTATTATTATTGTTGAGGTGTCATGCTCTTGAATCATTTCCCCTTCTTCCTGAGTTATGGGTTATGTGTCTTTTTAACCTTTTATGATATATACAATTAATATTGGCATGATGGATCTGTCTATTAATTTTATCTCTTGGAATACTAATGGTTTAAACCATCTGATTAAACGTAAAAAATATTTAAAGTATTCCATAGACTAAATGCGAATATTATTTTCGTACAGGAGACCCATATTAGGAGGGAGGATAATCAACGCTTTTTTAGGTTCTGGATGGGTCAACAATTTCACTCGCATTTTACTGCCAAAATTAGGGGTGTGTCTATTTTTATAGACCCCTCAATTTCGTTTACACATCATGAAATTATTTCTGACACACAGGGCAGATTTCTGTTGATTACTGGTTCACTTTTTAATCGAAAAGTGGCTTTAGTTAATATCTATGCTCCAAACTTTGACTGCCCTGAATTTTTTAAACGTTTACTTACTTCCCTTCCTAATTTAAATGAACATATGTTGATAATGGGTGGAGATTTCTATTGTTGTTTGAATCCTTTGATGGCTAGATCTAAACCTATTCGAACTCTTCTGAATAGATCAGCCTCACTTATTAATTCCTTTATGGTTGATTCGGGAATTACTGAAATATGGCGGTTTTTGAACCCTAAAGACAAAGAATTTTCGTTTTTTTCACATGTATATCATAGTTATTCTAGAATTGATTATTTTCTTATTGATCACCGTTTATTAACAGATGTTATTGATTGTAAATACGATTCTATTGCCATTTCGGATCACGCTCCTTTGAAGTTGTCTATTAAGGTATCAGATTCCACCATTAACACTAGATCTTGGAGACTCAACGCTACTTTGCTTCAAGATCCAGAATTTATCACCTTCTTAGAACAGCAAATTGACTTGTTTTTTTCAACAAATTATATCGAAGTTATTGACAGAGGAATACTCTGGGATTCTTTTAAGGCTTTTATCCGTGGACAAATTATCTCATATTCCGCTGGTAAAACAAAACAAAGGTATCTTGATATAGCTATGTTGGTGGATAAAATTAAAGAAATTGATAAGATTTATTCCGTGACTCCTACCAAAGAACTTTATAAGAAGAGAGTTGAGCTTCAAATGGAACATAGCTTATTATTATCTTCTTCAATTGAGAATCAATTAATTAAGACCAGGGCTCAATTTTATATTCATAGTGATCGAACTGGTAAATTATTAGCTAACCAATTAAAAGATATTTTGACTAAGCGACAAATTATTAAAATTCGTAAACAAGATGGTAATTTGACTACTGATCATAAAGAAATTAATAATACTTTCCAAGATTTTTATAAATCTTTATATCAATCAGAATCTGATGGCGATCTGTCCATGATGGATGATTTTTTTTAATAATTTGAATATTCCCAAACTGACAGATGAAGATCGGAGTTTGTTTGTTGCTCCTATTTCTATGGCTGAAGTAGGAGAGGCTATTTCATCAATGAATTCAGGGAAAGCTCCTGGTCCTGATGGTTATATTATGGAATTTTTAAAAACTTTTTCTTCTTTGCTTTCCCCATGGTTATGTGAAATTTTCAATGATGCATTTACTAAGAAGAGATTACCCCAGTCTTTTTATGAAGCTACTATCTCTCTAATTTTTAAAAAAGATAAGGATCCTACCTTATGTGCATCCTAACGCCCTATATCGCTATTAAATGTAGACTCTAAGATTCTTACAAAAATTTTAGCTATTAGTTTAGAAAAGATACTATCACAGATTATTTCAGAAGATCAAACTGGTTTTATTAAGAACTGGTACTCCTTTTTCAATGTTAGAAAATTGATTAATATAATTTATACCTCTTCACCTAGAACCCCAGAATGTGTCATTTCATTAGGTGCTGAAAAAGCTTTTGATAGAGTTGAATGGACATACTTAATTAATGCGTTAAAAAAATTTTAATTTCAGCTCCAAATTTATATCATGGATTAAACTAATATAAACCTGTTGCTTCTGTTATTACTAATAATCATAGATCCTCCTTTTTTCAATTATCTCACGGTACGAGACAAGGTTGTCCTTTCAGTCCTTTATTATTTAATATTGCATTAGAACCTTTAGCCATTGCTATTCGTGAATCACCTAATATTTTTGGTATTACCCATAATGAGAAGTTATATAAGTTATCACTATATGCTGATGACTTGTTATATATTTCTGATCCTGATAGGTCTATTCCTGCTATTCTATCCTTGTTGGTTCAGTTTGGTAGTTTTTCTGGTTATAAATTAAATTTGGATAAGAGTGAATTATTCCCTTTAAATGCGCAAACTTTACTGAATAACAGGATACCATTTAAAGTTGTTACTGATAACTTTACTTATTTAGGTATAAAAATTACCAAGAAACATAAAGATTTATTCAGATTGAATTTCTTACCTTTGCTTTATCAAATTCAACAACTTACTATTAGATGGTCTCCCTTATCCTTATCATTGGTTGGTCGGATTAATGCTATTAAAATGATGGTTTTACCGAAATTTCTATATTTATTTAAAGCTCTACCAATTTTTATTCCTAAATCTTTTTTTGATAACATAGATTCAAAAATTTCCTCATTTGTGTGGCAAAATAAAAACCCCAGGTTAAGTAAAAAACAGTTACAGAAACCTAAAAAAGACGGTGGTTTAGCTTTACCTAACTTTAGACTTTACTATTGGGCGGATAATATTCGAAACTTAATATACTGGAAACATGATTTGGATTCACCATTGTGCCCACAGTGGGTAAATTTGGAATGTAATGATGCACAAGGATATTCTTTATTCTCAGTTCTTGGTTCCTCTCTTCCAGTTGATTTAGTCAAGTTCAATAAACAGATATCTAACCCTATTGTCAAACACAAATTACAAATTTGGTTTCAATTTCGTAAGTTTTTTACTCTGAGAAATTTTGTTCTTGATAGCCCTATCTTATTTAACTTTTTTTAAAAACCCTCCTTAATAGATCAAGCCTTTAGCGTATGGAAAAGGAAAGGTATAACATGTTTTCGTGATCTTTTTTTTGAAGGTAGTTTGATGTCTTTTGACCAACTTTCTAACAAATATAAGTTACCTAAAACTTACTTTTTTAGATATTTACAAATCAGAAACTTTTTATATAAAGTTTTACCATCCTTTCCCAATTCAACTCCGATAGATTTTTTAGATATGATTTTTACCTTGAATCCTTGTCAGAAAGGTTTAGTGGCTCTTATTTATAATATGATCATGAAGATACAACCAGAAATGACAGGCAGAATTAAACAAGAGTGGGAAAAAGAGCTTCAATATACTATATCAACAGAAAAATGGGAAAAATTCTACAAATGGTTAATTCTTCTTCTATATATGCTAAACATGCTTTAATACAATTTAAGGTGGTACATAGAGCCCACATGTCTAAAGATAAGCTTGCTCGATTTTACTCCCATATTAACCCTCAATGTGACTGATGTCACTCAGAAGTTGCTTCATTGACCCACATGTTTTGGTCATTTCCCACCTTACATAACTATTGGAAGGATATATTTGCTATCATTTCCTCAGTTTGGAATATTGATTTACAACCCCATTTTATCACTGCAATTTTTGGTATACCAAATGAGGATGGTATTCGACTTTCTCCTTCAATTAGACGAATGATCGCCTTTGCAACTCTTAATGGCTAGAAAGTCTATATTACAAAATTGGAAAGAAGTAAACCCCCCTACCACATTTCAGTGGTTCTCTCAAACTATTTCTTGTTTGAGCTTAGAAAAAATTAGAAGTACAATTTTTGATCCATCAATTAAATTTGAAGAAACTTGGGGATCGTTTATTCGACATTTTCATATGAGTTAATTTGACCTCTTCCGGACCTTTTCTCTTTCTATCCTTGTTCTGATATGGAGTTCCGGAGTTCTTGACACTATCATGTACATATAAACTATTATTATTGCCCATGTTAGTTTAGGTTTATTGTTTTTTTTCCAATATATATTTTTTCTTGTTTTTTTTCTCTCTTTTAGTGATTATCCTTTTTCATGTATAATCAATATAGGTTTGACTGATTATTGTATGATGTTTTTTGCTGATATTTTAATAAGATATTGATATCATTATTAATTTAACTTCAAGCCTAGTGTATTTATAACCTATTCAATATTATGTTATGTTATTTTTTTATATATGAAACTCAATAAAAAGATTGGGAAAAAAAAACCCTTTTGATAAGGATTTAAACCTGAAATTTTTTCCATAATATCAATTGGGCATGAATTTGGAAAAGACTAACATATTATTCAAAAAATTATTAATTAGTAAATATCTAAAAAAAAATGCACTCTAGGCAAATTATATTTATTACACAGCTGTTCAAAGGACATGAAACAGTTATCTAAAAATAAGTCACAAAAACATGTTATACCCCTCATTTTCCATAACAAAAAGGACTAAAAAAAAGAAGTTAGATATAATAGAGCTTGATAAAATAAACTTATTCAAACCAGAAAATTTACAGAAATTAAACCATATTCGTACGGTATATTTAATTTTTGGGTTAATCATTTGCTTATTCAATTTAGAAAGAACAAAGGGAAGCGAAGACCCTAAGATAGAAACCAATGAAAAACCGTACGGATTTACACTCCCAAGTTTACCCATTGTGGACTTTGTATTGCCACCGAGTCCTGTATACCAAATATTAATTGTCCAATAATAAAATCTTAAGTTTGGCCAAGCCAAATCACTTTCCTCCTTAAACTTATGTAAATATTATCTACTTAATCTAGGGTTTATATTCTGCCATACATACGAAGAAATTTTAGAGTCAATAATGTCAAAGAAGGATTTAGAAATAAAAATTGGTAATCCCTGAAATAAGTATAAAAAATTTAGGTAGAGCCATCATCTTAATAGCATTGATTTGACCGACCAATGACAAAGATAATGGGGACCATTTAGTGAAGAGTTTAAAAAAAAAATAAAATTTTTTAACATAGAAACAGAGAAAATAGGTGCAGGAGTAGGCATTCGGCCCTTTGAGCCTGCACCGCCATTCAGTATGATCATGGCTGATCATCCAACTCAGAACCCTGTACCTTCTTTCTCTCCATACCCCTGATCCCTTTAACCACAAGGGCCATATCTAACTTCCTCTCAAATATAGCCAATGAACTGGCCTCAACTGTTTCCTGTGGCAGAGAATTCCACAGATTCACCACTCTCTGTCTGAAGAAGTTTTTCCTCATCTCAGTCCTAAAAGGCTTCCCCTTTATCCTTAAACTGTGACCTCTCATTCTGGACTTCCCCAACATCAGAAACAATCTTCCTACATCTAGCCTGTCCAATCCCTTTAGAATTTTATATGTTTCAATAAGATCCCCTTTCAATCTTCTAAATTCTAGTGAGTATAAGCCTAGTCGATCCAGTCTTTCTTCATATGAAAGCCCTGCCATCCCAGAAATCAATCTGGTGAACCTTCTTTGTACTCCCTCTATGGCAAGAATGTCTTTCCTCAGATTAGGGGACCAAAACTGCACACAATACTCTAGGTGCAGTCTCACCTTGTACAACTGTAGTAGAACCTCCCTGCTCCTGTATTCAAATCCTTTTGCTATGAATGCCAATATACCATTTGCCTTTTTCACCGCCTGCTGTACCTGCATGCCCACCTTCAATGACTGGTGTACAATGACACCCAGGTCTCGTTGCACCTCCCCTTTTCCTAATCGGCCACCATTCAGATAATAATCTGTTTTCCTGTTCTTGCAACCAAAGTGGATAACTTTACCTTTATCCACATTAAATTGCATCTGCCATGAATTTGCCCACTCACCTAACCTATCCAAGTAACCCTGCATCCTCCTCACAGCTAACACACTACCTAGCTTCGTGTCATCCGCAAACTTGGAGATGCTGTATTTAATTCCCTCATCTAAATTATTAATATATATTGTAAATAACTGGGGTCCCTGCACTGAGCCTTGCGGTACCCCACTAGTCACTGCCTGCCGTTCTGAAAAGGTCCTGTTTACTCCCACTCTTTGCTTCCTGTCTGCCAACCAATTCTCTATCCACATCAATACCATACCCGCAATACCGTGTGCTTTAAGTTTGCACACTAATCTCCTGTGTGGGACCTTGTCTTTTTTCTTTTTCAATCTTTTTATTGAATTTCATATATATAAAAAAAACATAATCTAATTTCAAGTCTATTGTATTTATAACCTATTCAGTATTATGTTATGTTTTTTATCCCATTAAAATATCAACAGAAAAACATAGTACATTATCAATCAAGCCTATAATGATTATATGAAAAAAATAAGAATAATCGACAAAAGAAAAAGAAAAAATTGTGAAAATACAAACAATAAAAATGTATATTGAAAAAAAAACTAAACTAAACTAACATGGGCAATAATAACAGTTTATTTGTATATGATAGTGCCAAAAAGTCCGGAACTCCATACCAGAACAAGAATAAATAGAGAGAAGGTCTGGAAGAAGTCAAATTAATTCATATGAAAATGTCGAATGAACGGTCCCCAAGTTTCTTCAAATTTAACTGATGAGTCAAAAATAGTGCTTCTAATTTTTTCCAAGCTCAAACAAGAAATAGTTTGAAAGAGCCACTGAGACATGGTAGGAGGATTTACTTCTTTCCAATTTTGTAATATAGACCTTCTGGCCATTAATGTTACAAAAGCAATCAGTCGTCTAATTGAAGGGGAAAACTGAATACCATCCTCATTTGGTATACCAAAAATTGCAGTAATAAAATGAGGTTGTAAATTGATATTCCAAATTGAGGAAATGGTAGCAAATATGTCCTTCCAATAGTTATATAAGATGGGACATGACCAAAACATATGGGTCAATGTAGCCACATCTGAATGACATCTGTCACATTGAGGGTTAATATGAGAGTAGAATCGAGCAAGTTTATCTTTAGACATATGAGCTCTATGTACAACTTTAAATTGTATTAAAGCATGTTTAGCACATATAGAAGAAGAATTAACCATTTGTAAAATTTTTTCCCATTTTCCTATTGATATATTATATTGGAGTTCTTTTTCCCATTCTTGTTTAATTCTACCTGATATTTCTGGTTGTATCTTCATAATCATATTATAAATGAAAGCCACTAATCCTTTCTGATATGGATTTAAAGTAAAAATCAAACCTAAAAAGTCCATTGAAGTTGAATTGGGAAAGGATGGTAGAATTTTATGTAAAAAAATTTCTGATTTGTAGATATCTAAAAAAGTTAGATTTAGGTAACTCAAATTTGTTGGAAAGTTGGTCGAAAGACATCAAACTACCTTCAAAAAAGAGATCACGAAAGCATTTTATACCTTTCCTTTTCCATATGCTAAAAGCTTGATCTGTCAAAGAAGGTTTGAAAAAAAAAATTAAGTAAAATAGGGCTATCAAGAGCGAAGTTTTTCAGAGTAAAAAATTTACGAAATTGAAACCAAATTCGTAATGTATGTTTGACAACAGGGTTGGATATCTGTTTATTAAATTTAACTAAATCGGCAGAAAGAGAAGAACCCAAAATGGAAAATAGAGAATATCCCTGTGCCTCATTGCATTCTAAATTTACCCACTGTGGGCACAATGGTGAATCCAAATCTGATTTCCAATAAATTAAGTTATGAATATTATTCACCCAATAGTAAAATCTAAAGTTAGGTAAGGCTAAACCACCATCTTTTTTGGATTTCTGTAATTGTCTCTTACTTAACCTAGGATTTTTATTTTGCCACACAAATGAAGAAATTTTTGAGTCAATGTTATCAAAAAAAGATTTAGGAATAAAAATTGGTAAAGCTTGAAATAAATATAAAAATTTCGGTAGAATCATCATTTTAATAGCATTGATCCGACCAACCAATGATAAGGATAAGGGAGACCATCTTATAGTAAGTTGTTGAATTTGATAAAGCATAGGTAAAAAATTCAATGTAAATAAATCTTTATATTTCTTGGTAATTTTTATACCTAAATAGATAAAGTTATCATTAACAACTTTAAATGGTATCCTTTCATCCAATAAAGTTTGCGCGTTTAAAGGGAATAAATCACTCTTATCCAAGTTTAGTTTATAACCAGAAAAACTACCAAATTGAGTCAACAAAGATAAAATAGCGGGAATAGACCTGCCAGGATCAGAAATATATAACAACAAGTCATCAGCATAAAGTGATAACTTGTATAATTTCTCATTACGGGTAATACCAAAAATATTAGGAGATTCACGAATCGCAATGGCTAAAGGTTCTAATGCAATATTAAACAATAAAGGACTTAAGGGACAACCTTGTCTCATACCACGAGATAATTGAAAAAAAGAGGATCTATAATTATTTGTAAGAACAGAAGCAACAGGTTTATAATATATTAGTTTGATCCATGATATAAAATTAGGACTAAAGTTAAAATATCTCAAAGCATTAAGTAAGTATACCCATTCAACTCTATCAAAAGCTTTTTCAGCATCTAATGAAATAACACATTCTGGAATTGTGGGTGATGAAGTATAAATTATATTAATCAATTTTCTAATATTAAAAAAGGAGTACCGATTCTTAATAAAACCAGTTTGGTTTTCTGAAATAATCTGTGATAGTACCTTTTCTAACCTAATAGCTAAAATTTTTGTAAGAATCTTAGAGTCTACATTTAATAGTGATATAGGGCGATAAGATGCACATAAAGTGGGATCCTTATCTTTTTTGAGAATTAGAGAGATAGTAGCTTCATAAAAAGACTGAGGTAATCTCTTCTTAACAAATGCATCATTAAAAATTTCACATAACCAAGGGGAAAGCAAAGAAGAAAAAGTTTTTAAAAATTCTATAATATAACCATCAGGACCAGGAGCTTTCCCTGAATTCATTGATGAGATAGCCTCTCCTATTTCGGCCAAAGAGATAGGAGCGTCAAACAAGCTACGATCTTCATCTGTCAGTTTGGGAATATTCAAATTATTAAAAAAATTATCTATCATGGACAGATCACCATCAAATTCTGATTGATATAAAGATTTATAAAAATCTTGAAAAGTGTTATTGATTTCTTTATGATCAGTAGTTAGATTGCCATCTTGTTTACGAATTTTTATAATTTGTCGCTTAGTCGAGATAGCTTTTAATTGGTTAGCTAACAGTTTACCAGTTCGATCACTATGGATATAAAATTGAGCCCTGGTCCTAGTTAATTGATTCTCAATTGAAGAAGATAATAACAAGCTATGCTCCATTTGAAGCTCAACTCTCTTCTTATAAAGTTCTTTAGTAGGAGTCACGGAATAAATCTTATCAATTTCTTTAATTTTATCCACTAATAGAGCAATATCTAAATATCTTTGTTTTCTTTTACCAACGGAATATGAGATAATTTGTCCACGGATAAAAGCCTTAAAAGAGTCCCAGAGTATTCCTCTGTCAATCTCTTCAGTATAGTTTGTTGAGAAAAACAAGTCAATTTGCTGTTTTATGTAGGTGATGAATTCTGGATCTTGAAGCAAAGTAGCGTTAAGTCTCCAAGATCTAGTATTATTGGAAAAGTCCGAACTCTTGATAGATAACTTCAAAGGTGCATGATCCGAAATAGGAATAGAATTATATTTACAATCAAAAACATCTGTTAATAAACGATTATCAATAAGGAAATAAATTCTAGAATATCTGTGATATACATGTGAAAAAAATGAAAATTCTTTATCTTTAGTGTTCAAAAACCGCCATATTTCAGTAATTCCCGAATCAACCATAAAAGAATTAATAAGTAAGGCTGATCTATTCGGAAGAATTTGAACAGGTTTAGATCTATCCATCGAAGGATTCAAACAACAATTGAAATCTCCACCCATTATCAACATATATTCATTTAGATTAGGAAGGGAAGTAAATAAACGTTTAAAAAAATCAGGGCAATCAAAGTTTGGAGCATAAATATTAACTAGAACCACTTTTCGATTAAAAAGTGAACCAGTTATCAACAAAAATCTGCCCTGTGGATCAGAAATAATTTCATGATGTGTAAACGAAATTGAGGGGTCTATAAAAATAGACACACCTCTAATTTTGGCTGTACAATTCGAGTGAAATTGTTGACCTTTCCAGAACCTAAAAAAGCGTTGATTATCCTCCCTCCTAATATGGGTCTCCTGTGCAAAAATAATATTAGCATTTAGTCTATGAAATACTTTAAATATTTTTTTTACGTTTAATCGGATGATTTAAACCATTAGTATTCCAAGAGATAAAGTTAATAGACTTGTCCATCATGCCAATATTAGTTGTGTATATCATAAAAGGTTAAAAAGACACGTAACCCATAATTCAGGAAGAAGGCAAAATGATTCAGGAGCAACCAGAGAACATGACACCTCAACAATATTAATAATTTAAAGTCGGCCCATAAACTAAAAGCAAAAAAATAAAAAGCAAAAGCGTGAAAAAAGATCCCTACCCCCTCCCCCAACCCCACGAAAGAAAGCCAAGCGGCAGACGCACAAACTAACATTAATTTTACCCCCATTTTCAAGATGGCGACTTCATGAAAAGAAAGAAAAGAGAAACTATATAACATCCAGATATAAATACAGGGTTGTAAACAGAAAGAATATATATCAATCAAAATGAAAAAATAGTATAAAAAAGCAAAAAATCATTGATAAAAAATGATAACCATTGAAGTTTAAAATAGTGTAATATGCCTTTAAAAACAAATTCCATATTCAAATATAAGGAAATGACGTATCAAAAACAGAGACTTATGGGAAGAAGAAACAACATTTTGAAAGGACCATATTACAAAAGATAAATGTAAATTCACCAATCTTTTTTTTAAAAAAAAAGGGTTATCAAAATAAAATTAAGGTTCAAAAATTCAAAACGTTCGTCCCATTCTCAAATACAGGCAAATAAGTGCTTACGGAAAACAAAGTCTTTTGGGAAGAGGGAACGACATTTTAAAAAAAATCCTTATTACAAAGTCTTAACATTTATATCTAATCCAGAGGAAAAAAGGTTGACTAAGAAAAAAGACATTATAGTAAAGTTAAAAGAGCATCTGTAAATCATAATAATGAAAAAAGAAACCAGGTCTACAGACCAAAATAAAAAGCTATATCACAGCTTCATAAGTTAAAGCCTAAAACAAAATGGCGTCTTCTCTCCAAAAGATCTTCCACATAACACATAGTTCAAGTTGTACTAGAAGAGCGATATTCTTCGACGAATTTCTTCGCTTCGTCCGGAGTATTAAAGAAACGCTGACTGTTGTCGCTCAACGTAATTCTGAGATTCGCTGGATATCTTAAAGCTTGTTTAAGTCCAATCGAATGAACCTCCGCCATCACTGGTTTAAAAGCGATTCTCGCCCTCATTACCTCGAATGAATAATCTTCAACAATTCGAAACTCGTTGTTTCTGTGAGAAATCATACCTTTCTGACGAGCTAATCGAATTAAAAGCTCTTTCTCCCGAGGATAATGGAGACGGACAATCACAGCTCGTGGCTTGTCTTTCGCAGCCGAAAATCTCGAAACTCTGTGGGCACGATCAATGGTAGGTTTAACCCGCAAAGCGTCCTCGCCAAAAATTTCCCATAATAAATTAGAGAAATATTCAGTTAAATCACCAGACTCAACATTTTCGGGAAATCCAATAATACGCAAATTCTGTCTGCGAGACCGGTTTTCGAGATCGGTGATTTTGAACTTATACTGCTCCACTATTTTAGCGGTCGACCGTACCTTCTCCTTCAAAGTTTCGATTGTACGTATTTTTTCACAAATTATCTTGTCAAGAGCCGCAAACTTTTCTTCATGCCGTTCAATATCTGCTGCCTGCAATTGAAGCTTGATATCAAATGATTTAACGACTTCTTCAAGCTCCGACATTTTCGCAGTAAGTTTGTTTTCCAGACTTGCAAGTTTAGTATCCAGTTTAGTATCCAGAAGACTGGAGATTGCATCGAGAGTTATAGGCTCTTTAGACGATTTCTTAGATACAGACATTTTAAGTTTGATAAAATTAAATCCAGTGTTATTTTTTAAGAAGAGAAATAAATAGTAAATATCAACCCATGTGATTAAGTACGCAAAGATTTGATTAAAGGGTGATTATAGCTTAAAAAATGAAGAGCGCCTAAAAGGCAGATGTCTACGTCGCCATCTTGAAACTCCACCCCGGACCTTGTCAAAAGCCTTTTTGAAAATCTAAATATACCACATCCACTGGCTCTCCCCTATCCACTCTACTAGTTACATCTTCAAAAAAATTCTATAAGATTCGTCAGACATGATTTTCCTTTAGCAAATTCATGCTGACTTTGTCCGATGATTTCACCTCTTTCCAAATGTGCTGTTATCACATCTTTGATAACCGACTCTAGCATTTTCCCCACCACCGATGTCAGACTCACTGGTCTATAATTCCCCGGTTTTTCTCTCCCTTTTTTTAAAAAGTGGGGGAGACTTCCGGTAAGATGGCGATTGTTTAGTCGCTTCAAACTTTTGCTCCGTTATACTTCCTATCTTTGCACTATGTGTCTCCCTTTTTAAACCTTGGTTCATTATTTTATTTGTTTTCTTTTATCTGCCTGCGAATACATCTATCTCATAATGGCTACAAAAGGTACTAAAATCAGGAAAAAAGAAACTTCCACGGCTCTGTTACCTGAGATTCTCGCTATTCTAGAACAGCATCGACAAGATACTTTAACGGATATCAAGACTGAATTTAGAGCTTCTATCAATCAACTGGAATCAGAATTGGATCAGATTAATGCCAGAGTGGCTGACCATGCTGAACATTTATCTCACATTGACCTAACCTCTGAAGATTTAGAACGCCGTGTTCAACATCTCGAAACTTTCTGCTCCAACCTAACGGAGAACAGTAAACTTCCTTCCAAAATGGTGGATCTTGAAAATCGGAGCAGACACTGCAATCTGCGAATTCTCGGTTTGCCGGAGGCCACCATAAAGGGCTCTTCTGTTGAATTTTTCTCTTCTTTTCTCTGAGATTTTCTGGAAAGAATTTCTTCCGACTCCACCTGAGCTAGAAAGGGCTCACAGGATTTATGTTCCTCGCGCAATTTTGGGTTCCCGTCCATGGCCAATTATTTTATGCTTTCATCAATACTAGGTGAAAAACCGTTTGATTATGGAGGCATGTCGCAGAGGTACTTTTGCTTTTCAAATCACTAATATTCATTTTGTGGAAGATTATGCCCCCCAGGTTCTGAAGATGCGTGCTGAGTTTAAAGGCATAATGAAAGTGCTTTTTGATCGTGGATTCAGACCTTCTCTTCGTAATCCAGCCGATCTTCGAATTACGCTTACTACCGGAGAATATAAGTGGTTTAAATCAGTGAAGGGGGCTGAGTTGTTTCTTGGAAATCTTCCAGCCATCTTGGCTTCTTTCTAAAATGGAAGGAATTCTTTCTAAAGTTTTTCTAAAATGGTCTGACTTTCTAAAATGGCTGATAAGTACTTCTTGAAGTAAAGTTCTTTTTTTCCGAACTCAGACTCTACTTGAATAATTCAGACATTAACTATTGAGATTCAAAGGGCTCTAGTTAATCTCTCCCTGGATTTGGTGTGTTTTTCCTAAAGAGATTATTTAAATTTAATGTTTCCCTGCGGACTTTTAGACTTTACCTGTGTAATTTATTTTACTTCTGAATAACTTTATCTATAGAGAACTACAATTGATCTTAATTTGTTTTGGAGGCTTGGAGTTTTTTATTGAAGGCCTCCCTGTTGATTTATAGTATCATATTTGCTTTTTTTTGTAAACGGCTGATAAGTACTCTATTTAAATTTATAATTTCCCCCTTTTTCCCCTTTTCCCTTTTTTTTTTTCCTTTCAATTTTTCATAGTTTCTGGCGGGTAGGTTAGTTTTTTTTTCCTGATTTTTTTTGTATTAAGTTTTATACCTTCTCTGAAGTTGTTCCTATTTGTAATTTTGCTCTCTAGTACATAAATTAGCTATTATTTGCTATACTATATATACGGAACCTTTGTCAACGATACGGAACTGGAAGTCATTTTTGGGTTAACATTTTTTGTAGAGCTAGCTGCTTTTTTGGGTAGCAATCTAGTTTTGGGTTGCGAGGGTGCAGTTCCAACACTACTCTGTTTTTTCTGTCTCTGTCTCTGTCCTGATTCTACTGATTTATGTTTACATTTTTGCTCCCAGACTGTTATTGTACTGTCTGATTTTTTATGTGCCTGCTACCTTCTATGCACTAACAATTGATAATGGTTAATACACTTAAATTTGTGAGCTGGAATGTAAAGGGATTGAATCATCCTGTTAAAAGAAGGAAGGTCTTCTCTCATATTAAACAACTCAAAGCTGACATTGCTTTCCTTCAAGAAACTCATATTTGTAGTTTTGATAATTCTTGGCTTTTGTCAAGGTGGGGGGGGGGTCAACATTTTCATTCATCCTTTGTCGCCAAAGCTGGGGGGGGGTGGGTTTCCATCCTTATTAATTCAAATATTCCTTTTGAACTCCATAATAAGATATCTGATACAAATAGCCATTTTATTATTGTTTCTGGTAAATTATATAATATTAAAGTTGTACTAGCAAACCTGTATGCTCCCAATTTTGATGATAATTTTTTGAACGTTTTTTCTCCTCACTACCAGATTTAAATTCATATTATACTGGGTGGCGATTTTAATTGTTGGTTAGATCCTAATTTGGATCGATCGTCCTCTGTTACTAGACTACCTACTAAATCTGCCTTAGCTATTCACTCTTTTCTCTCTAATTATGGTATCTCTGATATATGGCATTCCTTCATCCTACTGAGAGAGATTATTCTTTTTTTCACATGTTCACCATACCTTTACTAGAATTGACTATTTTTTACTTGATAATCAACTTATTTCATTTGTCCATTCTTGTGATTATCAGAGTATACTGAATTCTGATCATGCTCCAATTACTTTGTCTTTAAACTTTCCTGGTCTCCCTCAGAGGAATAAACACTGGCGTTTTAACTCGACTTTATTATCGGATGATGATTTTCTAAAATTTATTAAGGATCAGATAACTTTCTATTTTAACACTAATACATCCTGTGAACTGTCATCCCAGATTGTCTGGGATGCCATGAATGCATATTTGAGGGGTCAAATAATCTCATATACAGCAAATCTTAGTAGAAAGTCCTGTATAGATCTAATTAAATCTAATTAATCAGATTAAAGAATTAGATCAATTTTATGCTCAAACTAATAACCCTGAATTATACAAGAAGCGTGTAGAACTTCAAACTAAATTTGATCTTCTGTCTACTCAACCTGTTGAACGCCAACTTCTTGAAAGTAAGAGTAACTTTGTAAAATAAAAAGTAAAAATAAAAAATAAAGTAAAATATAAAGTTTCATAAAGACCTTTTATTGAGTATTTTCATAACTTTCCTCTTAAGTTTTTTTTTCAATCCCTTTCAGCTCTTTTTTTGGTAGTAGGCATTATTATCTTATGTTTTCAAGTGTATTTACAGTTTTGGGGGTTTGAATGTCCTGATTTATATTCTGTACATTTTGTCGTGGTTGGTCTGGAGTTTTTTTGTTGTTGTGGGGCTTGGGGAGGATACTAACTTTACATGATTTCAATTTGGGTGCTTTCTCAATTATCTTTTTTGTATTATAGTATGTTTATTTTGCACTGTATTAATTTTCTATTTTGTTTTGGGTTTTTTTTTATTTGTAGTGTTGTAGAAAATGCATTTAAAAATCAATTTAAAAAAAGTGGGGTTACATTAGCCACCCTTCAATCCTCAGGAACTAATCCAGAATCTAAGGAGTTTTGAAAAATTATCACTAATGCATCCACTATTTCTTGGGCTACTTCCTTAAGCACTCTGGGATGCAGACCATTTGGCCTTGGGGATTTATCTGCCTTTAATCCCTTCAATTTACCTAACACCACTTCCCTACTAACATGTATTTCCCTCAGTTCCTCCATCTCACTAGACCCTCAGTCCCTTACTATTTCCGGAAGATTATTTATGTCCTCCTTAGTGAAGACAGAACCAAAGTAGTTATTCAATTGGTCTGCCATGTCTTTGTTCCCTATGATCAATTCACCTGTTTCTGACTGTAAGGGATCTACATTTGTCTTGACCAATCTTTTTCTTTTCACATATCTATAAAAGCTTTTACAGTCAGTTTTTATGTTCCCTGCCAACTTTCTCTCATAATCTTTTTCCCCTTTCCTAATTCAGCCCTTTGTCCTCCTCTGCTGGTCTCTGAATTTCTCCCAGTCCTCAGGTGTGCCACTTTTTTTTTGCTAAATTATGTGTTTCTTCTTTGGACTTGATACTATCCCTAATTTCCCTTGTAAGCCACGGGTGTACTACCTTCCCTGGTTTATTCTTTTGCCAAACTGGGATGAACAATTGTTGTAGTTCATCCATGCAATCTGTAAATGCTTGCCATTGCATATCCACTGTCAACCCTTTAAGTATGATTTGCCAGTCTATCTTAGCTAATTCACGTCTCATACCTTCAAAGTAACCCTTCTTTAAGTTCAGAAGTTTCTGAATTAATTATGTCACTCTCCATCTTAATGAAGAATTCCACCATATTATGGTCACTCTTACCCAAGGGGCTTCATACGACAAGATTGCTAACTAACCCTTCCTCATTGCTCATACCCAATCTAGAATGGTCTGCTCTCTAGTTGGTTCCTCGACATGTTGGTTCAGAAAACCATCCCGCGTACATTCCAAGAAATCCTCTTCCTCAGCACCGTTACCAATTTGGTTCACCCAATCTATATGTAGATTGAAGTCACCCATTATAACTACTGTTCCTTTATTGCACGCATTTCTAATCTCCTGTTTAATGCCATCCCCAACCTCACTACTACTACTGTTAGGTGGCCTGTACACAACTCCCATCAGTGTTTTCTGCCCCTTAGTGTTATGCAGCTCTACCCATATCGATTCCACATCCTCCAGGCTAATGTCCTTCCTTTCTATTGCATTAATCTCCTCTCTAACCAGCAATGCAACCCCACCTCCTTTTCTTTCCTGTCTATCCCTCCTGAATATTGAATATCCCTGGATGTTGAGCTCCCATCCTTGGTCACCCTGGAGCCATGTCTCTGTGATCCCAACTATATTATATTCATTAATAACTATCTGCACCTTCATTCAATTCATCTACCTTGTTACGAATGCTCCTCGCATTCTTCAGGCTTGTTTTTACAACACTCTTAGCCCTTATACAATTATGTTGAAAAGTGACCCTTTTTGCTTTTTGCCCTGGATTTGCCTGCCTGCCACTTTTACTTTTCACCTTACTACTTTTTGCTTCTATCCTCATTTTACACCCCTCTGTCTCTCTGCACTTGTTCCCATCCCCCTGCCACATTAGTTTAAATCCTCCTGAACAGCAGTAGCAAACGCTCCCCCTAGGACATTGGTTCCTGTCCAGCCCAGGTGCAGACTGTTCTGTTTATACCGGTCCCACCTCCCCCAGAACTGGTTGCAATGCCCCAGAAATTTGAATCCCTCCCCCTTGCACCATTTTTCAAGCCTCGTATTCATCTGAAATATCCTCCTATTTCTACTCTAACTAGCACGTGGCACTGGTAGTAATCCAGAGATTATTACATTTGTGGTCCTACTTTTTATTTTATCTCTTAACTCCCTAAATTTACCTTGTAGGACCTCATCCTGTTTTTTTACCTATATCGTTGGTACCTATGTGCACCACGACCACTGGCTGTTCACCCTCATCATTTAAACATCTCTTTATTGTTTTATGGAATAAAAAGAAAAAAATATATATATCATTCATAAGTTGAAAACATAACAAAGTTGAAAAAAATGTATATTAAAAAAAGATGCAGCCATCCCACCGTGGAAAATAAAAAGCAGTCAATTCAGTTCATTACTTTTATCATCTTGAACATTATTCTCCAGGAACTTGTAGAAAATGTTCCATATTTCTCGAAATTTGTCAGGTTTGTTTTTTGTAATGTAGCTTATCTTTTCCAGAGCAAGATAAGAAGTCATTCCTTTCAACCGTTGTGAGAGTCCACTGGTTGATGGTTTCTTCCATGAATAGGCTATGCAGTGTTTAGCTTCCAAAAAACAAATGTTAAGCAGGGACCTTACATTTTTGGAGGTTACAAAGTCATTTGGATAAATATTCAGAATGCATAATTTAGGATTGAGGGGCACCTTTTTCCCAATAATCTGACTAATCAAATCCAGCACCTTCTTCTAGAAACAAATTATCTGGGGGCACTCCCACATACAATGAAACAGAGATCCCTTTTGATGGTTACATTTAATGCAAGTGTCTGGAATGTTGTGGTTAAATGTCGCAATCTGACTGGAGTAATGTACTGTCTGGTTATCCATTTATATTGTAATAATTTAGAGTGAGTGTTCACTGATTGGGTTTGAGCTAAGGAACAAGCTTCTGACCATTCTTTTGAGATAGATTCTCATTCAAATCAATTCTCCATGTTTGAAGTATGTTGTTTGATGACTCTTTGCATTTGCTTGCAAAAAATTGTATAGTACATAAACATGTCCCCTAGCTTCAGATAAGTTCAGAGTGATGTCTTCTAGGGTAGATAAAGGAGGGAGTTTCAAAATGCTGCCTTGCCTGGACATAATAAAACTTCGCATCTGAAGGTATTTAAAAGTGTTTTGTTGGAATTCCATATGTGGCCTTGAGTTCTTCAAATGACATAAATATATTGCCCTTATAAAGATCAGACACCTTTACTATGCCTCGGGTCGCTCAAGTCTTAAAACCAGGTGTAGTGTTCTCGCTCGGCGTGTAAGATAACGCTGAACTAAACACCGAGGTAAACTGTTGTTAATGAAGACGGTCATAGTAAGATTAACCGTTTACTGTTCACTCTTCCACATTAACGTATGGTGAAAACTGTTGATAAAACAATACAAGATTTGTACAGCATTTGTTTCCTTCTTGATATTACATTTACATCGTAAATACTTGCAAGAGTAAAACTACAACAACTACATTACATTAAAGTTCAGCATACAGTCAGAATCTACCTACACCATTGACTGCTTTAAATACACTTCAACACAAACTATCCGCAACTCTTTAACTAATGAAAACATAAACCTTATCGACCATCGTTACTTTTAACAGGATCGGCGTTAACATTTTAATTCAACATATCAATTATCTCATGACTTACGGCGTTGCCTCACTATGTTTCTTGTGCTGGACTCGCACATGTCAGCCCCCACCTTCCCATTTCTCCAAACCGGTATTTTCCCACAGGACGCGGCAAAACCGGATGTGACGTCATCGCATGCCGCGATATGTCACAGACAACGAATTTACTTTAAACAATCCTAACTTTAACTAGAATGCTAACAAACGACTTACTAAGCGAAAATATTATAAACTAAGTAACTGCCATAAGGGCAACACACCAGGATCTGCTCTGCCAGGCCTAAAGCCGTCATTACCAAAGATGGGGGTAAACTGGGATAACTGTGATGTCTCTTCCCAAATATGCCACAGCATCATGCCAAATCATCATTGTATTTTTTAAAAAAGGATTTTTAGTTTGTTTAATCAGTTTTTTCTTATCTGCTGAATACAAGTAAAGATCTAGAGGGATATTGATCTACTGGGATTTCATTGAGACCCAAGCAGGGGGGTGATCCTTAAAAAAGTAGAACATTCCTGCTCTAATTTGGGCCGCCCAAAAATACAATATAAGATTTAGTAGCTGTAGGCCGCCTCTATCATACGGCAAATATAATAGGGAAAGCCTGGGTCGTGGATGCCTATTATTCCAGATAAAGTTAGAAAAAACTTTCTTTAATAAATAAAAGAAAGATGATGGAGGAGAAAGTGAGATAGATTGAAAAAGGTACTGGAACTTTGGTAAAATTGACATTTTTAGAATGTTTTGCGTCCAATCGGAGATATAGGGAATTTCGACCATCTGCTTATAAGTTGAATAACTGAGTCTGTGAGAGGATTATAATTAGTTGGGATAATTTCATCAATAGTAGGAGTGATTTTAACACCCAAGTAAGTAAAGCCCTGTGCTGACACCATGAATGGAGTTTGAAATGAGGGATTGAGTCTCTCATCTTTATCCATGAATAATATTACAGATTTATTGTTGTTTATTTTATAGCCTGCAAAAGTACCAAAAGTACTTACCAGGTCAGTTAAGGCAGATGATGTTTGTTTCAAGTTGGAACAAAACAAAATTACGTCAACCGCGTACAGGGCTATGCGATGTTCTATATCTCCTATAGTTATTCCTGCTATGGTAGCCTCTTTTCGAATTGCCATAGCAAGCGGCTCAATGGCGTAATTCGGCAGAGACATCGGGGTAAAACCTGATTCTTTGATTATCTACAAGTACAGATTCTTTCAGTCTGGCTGCCTTCATAACCCGAATTTTATCGGCGTAGTTTAAAAACTTGATTATCACTACCCTGGGTCGCTTGGCCGACTATGTTTCCGCTTTCGAAGTAGTATTCTGGGTACGTAAAGAGGCGATTATTGTCCTGATTGATGTTAATTCTCCTTTCAGCTTCTGAAATGTTCGCTGTAACAGCTTTCAAATCTGCTTGTATTCCTTGTATTGTGCTCAGTAGCCCTTCAAATTTCGACACAAAGTCATCCTTCATTACTTGAAAGGCGTTTAGGATTTGGCTTTGACCTGTTAAAGCCGCCTCCTTGCCGGTACTGTCGGTGGTCTGCACCACGTAGCTACAAGAGGAGCCTAATTTTAGAGACTTTTGTGTCTGCTTTGTTGCCTTTGGTGGCATTTTGGCTTTCCTTCGATTTCCAATCAGATCAAACTGGAACTGTTCAGGTATCTCAAAGTTGTTTAGTTGCGTAATTTCAAAACTTTTCTTAGGGGCTCCCATGTCCGCTCAGCACGGCGCCATAACCTAGTAAAGAGTTGCTTAACCTGGTCAATTAAAGGTAAAAAAATTAACTTTGAATAAGTCCTTATCTTTCTTAGTAATTTTAATACCCAAGTAAGAAAAGTTATCTATAACCACTTTATATGGTAAATGTTTATAAATTGAAACTTGCATATTTAATGGGAACAATTCGCTGTTATTAAGATTCAGTTTGTAGCCAGAAAAACTACTAAACTGAGCAAGCAGATAAAACAGCAGGGTCAGAGATATACAATAACAAATCATCAGATAGCTTATATGTCCCTTCTTCACGGGTAATACCAAAAACGTTAGGTGAATTACGAATAGCAATAGCTAAAGGTTCCAGAACAATGTCAAATAGTAGAGGACTAAGAGGACAGCCTTGCTTCATACCATGAAGCAACTGAAAAAAGGGAAATCTGAGATTATTGGTAAAATCCGAAGACAAAGGCATATAATATATTAATTTAATCCAGGACATAAAAGCAGGACTATAATTAAAATTCTGAAGCGTACTAAATAAATATGGCCATTCAACTCTATCAAATGCTTTCTCAGCGTCCAAAGAGATAATACATTCTGGGGTTCTAGGTGAAGAAGTATAAACTATATTAATTAATTTTCTAATGTTAAAAGATGAATAACAATTTTAAATAAATCCAGGCTGGTCCTTAGATGATTTGAGGTAGTGTAGCGGTCCAGCTATCAGCTGATGTATGTCTAGGGGAAAATCCGCCCACCCGCCAAATCTTGTCTCCTGTCTATGTGGATGCTGTGAAATGCACACTGGTGCCAATTCGCGCACACGATATCAGACCGCACACCATGTACGGTTACAAAATACACTTTATAAATCTTACTAGAACTAGGTAATTAATAGGGATACAATATATACTAAAGAAAAGGCGCCAAAACTTATCAGAGTTCAGTCAATTTGTGCACAACCATTGGAGAGCAACTATCAAAGTCTTCGGTCCACTATTCAATCTTCTCCGACCTCCTCAACCTACTGCCTGGGACCAACCTCAGTGGTCGACCAGAGTGTATCCCGCACGACCTCCTTCCTCGCGATCTCCCCCTCGACCTCCCCAAAAGTCTGCTGAGCATGAGCTTACAGACCCACAAGAAAGAATAACATCTATCCCAAATGCTTAACAAATGAATACAAATCTTGTTATCAGTATAATCCAAACAAACTGCGAGTGAAAGCACTCTCACCAGTTACCACAACAAAGAAGCATTCTTACTTTAAACATAACAAGAAGTCATTTTGATTAACATATGCAGTAATATAAAGAAGAAAAACCTTACACTCTCTCCCCACAAACAAAAGTCATGCCGTCATGACGCTAATAGAGTTCCCCAATGCTTCTTGCAAAACACAACACAAAACCCAACCCAGGTCCATAAAGCAGTGACATAACTTCCCTGGGTGGTAGAGATCAAACTCGGTTCTCCTGGTGCTGTATAGGTCAATCGCTCGGGGGGGGGGGGGGGTGCCTACTTCTCTGAGACCTCCGTACCTCCTCTGCCAACCCTTCTGGCTCAGACACCACTGGGGACACCCCACGTCTACCTATCAGACCCTCACCCTCATCCTCACTGGGATCCCTCTTCACCTGAGAGCCCTCTGTCTCGTGTTCGGGTTCCACCCTCTCTCCAATGCTGGCTGTATCTCCGTCTGCCCCTCAACACCCTCCCTCCTCTCTCCTAACTCAGTGGGGGAAGGGCCAGGAGCCTCTTCTTCTGGTACTGGGGAATTAGCGAATGGAAACAGGTGCCACACATCTGAATCCTTCTCTTCCGCAGCAGCCTCTTCCCTTGCCCCACACCCTTGCAGGGCCCTCGTACTAGGCGTAACCTCCCACTCGGACTCTTGATGCACCTGCACTTCTTGACCCAGGAACAACAGATGGTTCCGATGGAGTACCTTGAAAGGCCCCTTCCCATCCTCTGGTCTCACCCAGTAAACGGGTAGATTCGGCATCTGGCTCTCTACCACATAGGGGGTGGCCACCCAGCGATCCGCCAACTTGTGCTTACCAAGTGGTCCTAAATTCCGTATGAGGACCTGGTCTCCTGGCAATAGCTGGGTGAACTTCCCTTTCTGATCATACCTCTTATTCCTCTGATTCTGCTTGGTGGCCGCCACCTCAGCCAACTCATACGCCCTTTTCAGCTCTCTCCTAATATCAGACACACACTTCAGATGTGGCTGCAAAGGTAATTCACCTGCCTTAGTCTCAAAACACAGGTCAATGGGTAACCTCGCTTCATGCCCGAACATCAGATAATAAGGCGACTACCCTGTAGCATCATTGTGAGTACAATTGTATCACCTGTGGGTGATAGGGTGTGGTCCTGGATTTCTCCACTCCAAGCATACCCAGTAATTCATGGATAAGCCAGCTTTCGAAGTCCCATCCCTGATCACTATGGATCCGCTTGGAAAGGCCATAATGAACAAAGTACTTCTCCCATAACACCTTCACCACTGTAGTCACTTTCTGGTCCTTAGTGGGAAATGCCTGAGCATATTGAGTGTAGTGATCTGTGATGATTAAGACATTCGCTGTGTTGCTGTTGTCTGGCTCAATAGACAGGAAATCCATACACACCAGGTCCATGGGTCCCGCACTACTTAATGTGGCGCTTACACAGTTTGCCAAAAATTCAATCCGGGACGAGCCCCCACAAATGTAACACTCCTGCTATCATCTGATGTATGTCTAGGGGAAAATCTGCCCGCCCGCCAAACTGTGTCTCCCGTATGAGTGGATGCTGTGAAATGCACACTGGTACCAACTCGCACACACAATATCAGACCGCACACCATGTACGGTTACAAAATACACTTTATAAATCTTACTAGAACTAGGTAATTAATAACGATACAACATATATGAAAGAAAAGGCACCAAAAGCTTATCAGAATTCAGTCAATTCTTTCACAACTGTTGGAGCTCAACTATCGAAGTCTTCGGTCCACTACTTGATTTTCTCTAACCTCCTCGACCTGCCGCCGGGGACCAACCTCGGTGGTTGACCAGAGCGCATCCCACACGTCCTCTTTCCTCGAGATTTCCCCCTCAACCTCCCCAAAAGCTCACACAACACTAGCTTACAGACCCACAAGAAAGAATAACATCTATCCCAGTTGGTTAACAATTCTTGTTATGAGTAATTATAACCCAAACAAGCTGTGAGAGAAAGCACTGTTTCACCAGTTACCACAACAAAGAAGCATTCTTACTTTAAACATAACAAGAAGCCATTTTGATTAACATTGGAAAAAATCTTAGAATCCACATTCAGCAGAGATATAGGCCAATATAATGCGCATTCAATAGGGTCTTTGTCTTTTTTAAGAATTAGGGAAATGGAGGCTTTATTAAAAGATTGTGGTAATTTGCCTATAGTTAATGTGTCCTTAAAAATTTTACATAACCAAGGAGAAAGTATAGAAGAAAAAGATTTTAAAAACTCTGCAGTGTAACCATCTGGACCAGGGGCTTTACCTGAATTCATTGAAAAAGTAGCCTCTTTTATTTCAACTTCCATAATGGGTGAGTCTAATGATAAACAATACTCGGCTGATAACTTTGGAATATTCAATTTCCTTAAAAATTCATTCATTATGGAGGAATCGTCAGGAAATTCTGATTGATATAAAGAATTATAAAGTTCTTGAAAAACTTTATCTCTTCATGATCAACCATCAGAGTACTATCTCGTTTACGGATCTTAATAATCTGATGTCTAATCAAAGCAGTTTTCAATTGATTAGCCAATAATTTACCAGATTTATCCCCATGTATATAAAACTGAGTCCTATTTTTAATTAATTGGTTTTCAATCAAAGAGGATAATAATAAACTGTGCCTCATTTGAAGTTCGACTCTTTTTATAAAGCTCTTTACTAGGAGTCACAGAATATATCGTACCAATTTCTTTAATCTTATCAACGAACATAAGTATTCCAGTGTTAATTCGTTTTCAGACTTCAGCAGAATATGAAATAATTTGTCCATGGATAAATGCTTTAAATGTGTCCCATAATATTCCACTAAAAATCTCTTCTGTAGAGTTTGTTGAAAAGAACAAATCAATTTGTTGTCTAATTAAGTTAAGAAAGTCTGAATCCTGAAGTAGAGTAGAATTGAACTGCCATGGTTTAACACTTGCAGATGAATCCGTTGTCTTAATAGATTGTTTCAAAGGTGCATGGTCAGAGATAGTAATAGAATCATAGTTATAGTCAATAACAGCTGTAAGTAAACGATGATCAATAAAGAAATAGTCAATTCTTGAGTAATTATGATACACATGAGAGAAGTACGAAAATTCTTTATGTAAAAATCGCCAAATTTCAGAAATTCCAGAATCAACCTTAAAGGAATTAATGAGAGAGGCTGATTTATTTGGATGAACCTGGTTAATCTTAGATCTATCCAAATAAAATACAAATACTTTATTGTCACCAAACAATTGATACCAGAGTGTACAATCATCACAGTGATATTTGTTTCTGCGCTTTGCGCTCCCTGAAGTACAAATCAAAGTAAATATAATAAAAGTTTAAATTATAAATCGTAATTAGAAAATAGAAAAGGGAAAGTACGGTAGTGCAAGTCAGGTCCAGATATTTGGAAGGTACGGCCCAGATCTGGGTCAGGATCTGTTCAGCAGTCTTATCACAGTTGGAAAGA
Source organism: Hypanus sabinus (assembly GCF_030144855.1). Classification (NCBI taxonomy): domain Eukaryota; kingdom Metazoa; phylum Chordata; class Chondrichthyes; order Myliobatiformes; family Dasyatidae; genus Hypanus; species Hypanus sabinus. The sequence goes on from NC_082734.1 coordinate 20,394,104, forward strand.
AGCTGTTCCCAAATCTGGCCGTACTATAAGTTTAACTATGATTTTTTTTTACTATAACTTATATATAAGTTTGCTGATGACACCACAATTATAGGCGCCACAACACGGTAGCATGCCGCTGGTCTCCGGGAATGTGATGGACCTCGGACCAGACCTCGACGATCGGGTCCAGGTACGGTCTGGAGTTGAAGCAATTCTGGCGCGTCGATGATCTGCAGCTGGGTCAGTAACTTTGCCAAGGTGTTGTTGATCTTGCTAGATGTAGTAAATTGGAGGTTTAGAGGGGCTTCTCGGGTATAGGATAGTGTAGAGGGCAGTTTGCTCGGCAGAGCACGCGCAGAGTCGCCAGTTACCGGCACCATCTTAAATTTAACAGCAATTAAAATCCCCACCCGTTATCAACATATACTTGTTTAAATTAGGAAGGGATGTGAATGAATGCTTTAAAAATTCAGGACAATCGATATTCAGGGTGTAAACATTAACCAAAACAACTTTTTGTTTAAAAAGCAAGCCAGTAAGAAGCAAAAATCTACCCTGTGGGTCTGAAATTGTTTCATAATGAGTGAAAAAGGTTGAAGGATCTATAAAAATAGAAACACCTCTCACTTCAGCTTGGGAATTTGAATGGTACTGTTGTGCCTTCCGAAACCTAAAATAAGTTGATTATCCTCTTTCCTTTTGTGCAAAAATAATATTAGCATTCATTCTATGGAATACTTTAAATATTTTTTTCCATTTAATCGGATGGTTTAGACCATTTGTACTCCAAGAAACAAAGTTAATAGTCTTATCCATATTACTAATATTTATCATAATAGACTCAAATGGTTAAACAGTAAGTAAACTCATGAGTCCGGAAGAGGAAAACAGGTTCAAAGAGGAACCGGAAGTTACGACACTTCAGACATTTTGGTAGTTTTAAGTCAGCCCATGGAGAAAAAACTAAGCAAAAGCAAAAGGAAAATCTCTGTCCCCACCTGCGAAAAGCCAGAGAAGGGCCAGCAAGCAGACTAGTACTAAACTCATCCCCGCCTCTCAAGACAGCAGCTCAAAAAAAAAAGAAAAAATAGCACAAACCATCCATATTCGAAAACAAAGGGTTACTGTAACGAGAAGAAAACTGTAATAATTAATATAAAAAAGAAGGCAAATTTTAAAGAAAAAGAACTAAACCATTAGAGCATAGAACAGGGTAGCATTGTACTAATATTTTGATAAAACCATGTTCAGGGTTGCAAACAGTTCCATGTAGTGCTGTACTCAACGTTCTTTTTCTTTTACAGTATTTTTATAGCAAGGAGAGCAATCTTGAAAAAGCAAGATTTACAGAGTGCAACACATAGATACATCTCAACATGAAGTGTGTACATTCATATATTGTAATAAAATTGATCAAAATGTTATAGCATATCACATAAAGGTATACCACTCCGTAATCAAAAATTTAAAGATAGGTCATACATCATAAAAGAAAATTTTTATATTTAAAAAAAAGTCAACCCCCTACCAACTACCAAAGAAAAAAGCTGATGGATGATAATAGATAATTAGAAAAAAAACATATTTGCTTAAGAAGAGAAGATAGAAATATACATTAAAGTCTGTGCACTGTTAAGCTTTATGAATTGGAAAAGTAATTTAGAAAAGGTCCCCAGATATCATAAAAAGATTGTTTTGAATTTAAGACTGAGCAGCGGATCTGCTCTAAGTTTAAATAAGGCATAATATCACTTAGCCGTTGAAGATGTGTAGGAGGGGTAGACTCCTTCCATTTAAGCAAGATTGCTCTCTTTGCTAAAAGAGAGGTAAAAACTAAAACCTGTAGGTTGGGAGTATTTAAAGTTATATCATCATTTGCAATAATACCAAACAAGGTGGTAAGGGGATTTGGGTCAAATCGGACCCTAAAAAGTTGTGAGAAGGTATGGAGTACTTCCCGCCAAAACTTTTCAATTTTAGGACAAAACCAAAACATAGGAATTAAAGAGGCATCAGCAGAATTGCTGTAGTGTTCTTGCACAGGTGTAAACTCTGAACTAAACACCAAGTATAAACTGCTCAATGAGCCGCGATCCCAGTACGATTAACCGTTTACTGTTCACTCTTCCACATCAACGTATGGTGCAAAGGCGTTGCTTCTATGATGTTTCTAGTGCGTAGAAAGAAAACTTTTCTCGCGCTGATCCTGCACACACCCCTCCTTCCCATTTCTCCAAACCGGTATTTTCCCACAAGACGCCGCAAAACTGGGTGTGACGTCATCACATGCCGCGATATGTCACAGACAACGAATTTACTTTTAACAGCCTTAACTTTAACTAGAAAACGATTACAAACAAGTTACTAAAGCGAAAATATAATAAACTAAACAAATGCCTTAAGGCAACACACTCCCAGCCTGACCTTCGTAAGGTCACTATGAACATATTACAAAACTTCAGTCTCTAAATCAGTCCTTAGGTAGAAGTAGAACGACTTCTGCAACTGGCCTTTGGTATGTTTTCGCAACACCTTGGTCAGAAGTTTTCAACTCAACCTTCCTGACATGTCCATCCCTACTAGGGAATGTGGCAGTGATTCTGGCCATGTGAATGAGGAACGTAAGTCCTCTCACTAAAGAATTCAAAGTGGAGAACCGCTGAAAGCGTTCGTTAGTACGTATTGATTCTTCGAGGTAAGTGACTCCTGTTTGTATTTGCGGCTGAATTTCCGAGTCTCTTTCGTGTTTGATCAGCTCAAGTGTCTCGCTCATTTGAGTTTTTTCTGTTGGTGGCAGAAAGGGGGGTCCGGTGAACCAGGATGTCTGCGCCAGATAAGGATCTCGATGCATGGTCTGCAGGGTTATCCTCTGTATGTACATAATGCCATTGTTCAGGCTTTGATGACAGGTGGATATTTTGAACTCTATTATGAACGTACACGTAGAAACGTTTTGATTCATTATAAATATAACCAAGCACTACTTTGCTATCTGTGTAGAACTTGATATCGTCCAGCTCTAGGTCTAGCTCGTCCTGGATAAAATCCGCCACTTCCACAGCCAAGATAGCTGCGCACAGTTCAAGCCTTGGAATTGTCGGCTCGGACTGAGGAGTGAGCTTCGCCTTACCAGTTACAAATCCTACTTCAACTTGACCATCCTTCCCGACTACTTTCAAGTAAGCCACAGCACCGATGGCCTTGGTAAACACATCCGAAAAAACACACAATTCTCTGTGCGCTGCCTCGGTGGGTGAGGTCACAGTGTACCTACATCAGATATGAAGCTGTTTTAGATCTTGAAGTGAATCTCTCCTAGCCTCCCACTTGCTTAGCTTGTCTTCTGGTAGGGGAGTATCCCAGTCAGAGAGCTCAGAGGTAAGTTCTCTGAGAAGGACCCTTCCCTGGATCGTAACTGGCGCCAGTAGACCCAAGGGATCGAAAACACTGTTGACAGTGATGAGAACTCCATGGCGGGTGAATGGCTTGATCACGGTCGGCACGGAGAATGTGAATGTGTCAGTCATAATCTCCGAAAGGAGGCCCAAACTCCTTTGTGTGGGTATGGTCCCTCCATCTAGATCTAGGTCTTTAATTGCTGGAGCACAGTCATCCTGTGGAAAGGCCTCCATTACTGCCTGACAGTTTGATGCAAACTTGTGCAAGTGGAGGTTTGACTCAGCGAGTGAGGCTTGTGTTCATCGGAGCAGATCGATTGCTTCGTCTTCTTTCTGTAGCGATATCAAGCCATCGTCGACATAGAAGTGCCTTTCTACAAACTTAACGGTGTCATTGCCGTGCTCCTGTGCGCCCTCGCTGATAGCTCTTCACAGCCCATAGATGGCCACGGCCAGTGATGGACTATTGCCAAAAATGTGGACTTTCATCCGGTACTCAATGACTTCCTTGTTGATGTCATTGTCCTTGTGCCATAAGAAACTGAGGAAATTGCGATGGTCCTCCTGTACTAAGAAGCAATGGAACATCTGCTGGATGTCTGCTAAGATTGCGACCTTCTCCTTCCGGAAGCGCAGCAGGACCCTAAGAAGGGTATTATTGAGGTCGGGGCCTATGAGGAGCATGTCATTAAGGGAGATACCAGCGCACTGAGCACTGGAGTCAAAGACCACCATGATCTGATTAGACTTTTGTGGGTGGTAAACTCCAAACGTTGGGAGGTACCAGCATTCCTCGCCTTCTCTCAGTGGCAGTGCTACTTCAGTATGTCCATTAGCGAAGATCTTCTCCATAAATGCTACGTATTGTTGCTGCATCTCAGGTTTCCTTTTCAGGGTTTTTTTGCAAGAACGTGAACAGCTTGACTGCCTGCTCTTTGTTGTTTGGCAAGCACTGGCGTGGTTCTCTGAAAGGCAGTGGGGCAACCCAGTTATTTGCTTCGTCTCTGAAGACCTTGGTGTCCATTATTTTTAAGAAGATGGCGTCTTGTGCTGATGGAGCAAGTTTATTATCATGCTCAGTTTGAGCGAAGACTGACTGTCTCAGCGTCTTTTTGGTTAAGTTACATTTGTTAAAGCCTTGTTGTGCTTCTTTGATACATATGAAACTTGTGCAGGGTTGAAAAATTGAATGGCAGCCACTCTCTAGCACATTGGTCGAGTGTGTTAACTGTAGGTTTGTGTACATTGCCAAGGCACACCTCTCCTATCACCACCCAGCCCAGATCCAGGCGTTGGGTGAAGGGGGCGTCGTGTGGTCCATTGACCTGCTGCCTGACTTTGTGCACCTGGAGAACATCTCTTCTGAGTAGCAGGAGTATTTCTGCTTTTGGGTCCAGTTCTGGGATGTGCTTGGCAATGTGGTGGAGATGCAGCTGTTGTCGCACCCCACTTGGCGTTGGGATCTCGGTGCAGTTATTCAAAATTTCATTGCACTCCCAAGAGCGGAGGGAGACAGATGACAACTTTACCATCCAGGGACTCGAGCTGGAAGCCTTCTGCCTTCCTTCCATAAGTTTCCGCACTGCCTTAGCAAGTTCTAAGGTAGTATGGGAACTGATTACTCTCAATGTTGAACAAGTCAAAGAACTCTGGTCTGACAAGTGAGAGATTGCTCTGGTCATCCAGAATTACATAGGCTTTGATGGCCTTGTCTTTGGCTCCCTTAGGGTACACCTTAGTGAGGCAGATCTTTGAACAAGAACGGCTTGACAGAGCTTGACCGCAAACTTTTGTGCAGCTTGAGCTGACAACAGTTGTCCTGGAGTGAGCATCTCCCTCCCCGCCGTCCTGTTGTGAGGGTGAAGGAGCTTTGTTGGTTTGCAGTAACGGGCTGGAGTGCATGGCCCCATCGTGATTAGTGCTATTACATTCCGGGCACTTCATGGAGATCGTACACTCTCTAGCAAGGTGAGAGGTAGAGGAACAGCATTTAAAACATTTTTTTCTCCTTGAGAAGGGCCATTCTCCCTTCAAGGGGTTTTTTCCTAAACGTTCTGCATTTTTTGAGGGGCTGGGGTTTGTTGTGCAATAGACAATTCTTGTTAGGGTCATTGTTAGTTGTAGAGACTTCAGTTTTACGCACTGAGAGGTTTATTGATGTTAAAATTATTTGAAGTGGATTTGACTGGCTTGGTGTGAATTGTACTGTTACCTTGACTCATGAAGCTGGGATCGTTTCGAATCTTCGCCTCCTTGCACACAAACCTAGTGAAATACTCAAAGGGAGGAAATCGACCATCGTTCTTTTCCTTGCACTCTGAGCCAACAGACACCCACCTTTCCTGCAGCCCAATTGGAAGTTTGTCCACGATTGGTCTAATTCCGTATGAAGTATCTAAATATGACAGGCCAGTTAAATAGCCATCTTCTTTAACGCCTTCAATCTCCATGAGTAGATCTCCGAGCTCTCTTAGCTTAGTGTGGTCTTTGGCTGATACCTTAGGATAATTTTCCAGGCGTCGAAATAGTGCCGTTTCAATAATTTCAGGGGCCGCATAGCACTCACGAAGTCTCTCCCATGCTTTGTGTAAGGCTAGCTTGGGGTTGTTGATGTACACTGAACGTATGCGTCTCACCTGTTCTCATGATTCTTTTCCCAGCCATTTCGTCATAAGATCCAACTCTTGGGTTACTCCGAGCTGGACTCCGTGGATAGCATTGGCTAATGAGGAGTACCATGCACGGTAATTTTCAGGCTTATCGTCAAACTGGTATAGCCCTGAAGTGACGAGATCTCGTCATGCTAAATACTGTGCCATGGGTTCAGCTGCATGTGGCATGCTGGCTGGGTGAATATGTCGGTGGGTATATTACTGAGGGTGTACATTTGTTATGGGATTTGCTGTTCTGAATTCATCCTTTGCCTCTTCTCTTGCCAAAGCTGGTAAGTTTGGTGTCAAGAAGTATTTGTCATCAGCCCTTTCATTCTTGAATTCGTCGCGGAGTTGCAAGGGTAAATTGTCTTCCTCGGATGGATGTGATGCAGTTGGGCCTCTCTGAGACTCCTCATGAGGTGGGACGTTAGCATATAAGTATGGAGATGAAGATCGAATCTTCAAATCCATTTGAGATTGGATGTAGTTGCTAGTGCGTTTCAATCTGCTCCTTTCTGAAGTAGATTTTACTTCTTCCAGAACATGCATTTCCTCGGCATTTTCTAATATCTCTGCTTCTACCCTGGCAGCTTTGGCTTCTCGGTGTAGCGTCAGCACTTCTAACTCTGACTCTATCCTTATCTTTTCCAACTGGTTTTCGGCTTCTCTGGCAGCCTTTTCCATTTTCAATTTTGCTTCCTGTTCAGCATATGACGCTCGGACCTTAGTGGCTCCTGCTTTAGCTCTTGCATGGGCAGTCTTATTTGTTGATGCCCTACTGCTGCTGGCACTGGATGGCAACGACTTGATGCTGGATCATGATGCCATCATAGCACTTGAAACACCTGGTAATGCCGCCTTTTCACTGTAGTGTTCTTGCACAGGTGTTAACTCTGAAATAAACACCAAGTATAAACTGGTCAATGAGGCGCGATCCCAGTAAGATTAACCGTTTACTGTTCACTCTTCCACATCAACGTATGGTGAAAAGGCATTGCTTCTATGATGTTTCTAGTGCGTAGAAAGAAAACTTTCCTCGTGCTGATCCTGCACACATAAGCCCCCTCCTTCCCGTTTCTCCAAACCAGTATTTTCCCACAAGACGCGGCGAAACCGGGTGTGACATCATTGCATGCCGCGATATATCACAGACAGCAAATTTACTTTTAACAGCCTTAACTTTAACTAGAAAATGATTACAAATGAATTATTAAAGTGAAAATATAATAAACTAAACGAATGCCTTAAGGCAACACAGTTGCATTTATTACGAAGTGGAGAAACGTTCGGATAAAAACTGGACAGCTTTTGTTTAGAGATGTAAGCTCTATGAACCACTTTAAATTGTAGAAGAGAATGACGAGCTCAGAAAGATGATTTATCAACCCGTTTAAGAATTTTATTCCATCTTTCATCAGAAATCTGACAATTTAGGTCATCCTCCCAAGCTTTTTTTATTTTATCTAAAAAGTCTTGTCTAGAATCAATCAACAAGTTATAGATACCGGTAATAGAGCCATTAACAAAAGGTTTTAAATTTAAGAGATCGTCCAGTAAATTTTTATCAAGACCTATAGGAAAAGTAGTTAATTGGGAACGTAAGAAATTTCTAACTTGAAGGTATCTGTAAAAATGTGTTTTTGGCAGTGCAAATTTAGTTGACAATTGGTCAAATGAAGCAAAAGACCCTGAGATAAACAGGTCCCAAAAACACTTAATACCTAGTTCATCCCAATCCTTAAAGACTTTGTCAATCATGGAAGGGATAAAAAAAAATTAAGGAGAATGGGAGATAATAATGAAAATTTCGCTAAACCAAAAAATTTTCTAAATTGAGACCATATCCTTAAACTTTGCTTAACAATTATATTATCTGTTGTTTTATTTGCTGAAAAAGAAGAATATGATCCAAGAAGAGAGACAATAGAGGAATTTTTTACAGAATTAACTTCTAAGGAGACCCATGATGGGCAAATTTTACGATAAATATAATAGGACCAAAAAGTTATATTTCTTATATTGGCAGCCCAATAGTAAAACCTAAAATTGGGTAGGGCTAATCCACCCATCTCTTTATTCCTTTGTAGGTAAACTTTACTTAATCAAGCTTGTTTATTATTCCAAATATAAGATGTTAAAATTGAATCTAAAGAATCAAAGTAGGTCTTAGGAATAAAAATAGGTAATGCCTGAAAAAGATATAAAAATTTAGGAAGAATCTTCATTTTAATCAAATTAATTTGGCCAATTAGGGATAAAGAAAGCGTCTTTTTCACATAATTCAATAAAGGGTTTAAGTTTTCTTTAAATAAATTCTTGAAGTTTTACCTTCGGTTCTTTCTTTAATTTCCCAGTTTAGTTATTTTTCAGGATATAAGCTGAATTTACATAAAAGTGAGCTCTTTCCTTTAAATGACCTAAATGATATTTGATTCTGCACTTCATGCTCCCTGGAGTACAAACCAATAGTAAATATAACAAAAATTCAAATTATAAATCATAATTAGAAAATAGAAAAAGGAAAGTTAGGTAGTGCAAAAAAAAAACCAAGAGACAGGTCTGGATATTTGGAAGGTACGGCCCAGATCCGGGTCAGGATCCATTGAGCAGTCTTATCACAGTTGGAAAGAATCTGTTCCCAAATCTGGCTGTACGAGTCTTCAAGCTCCTGAACCTTCTCCCAGAGGGAAGAGGGACAAAAAGTGTGTTGGCTGGGTGGGTCATGCCCTTGGTTATCCTGGCAGCACTGCTCTGACAGCGTGTGGTGTAAAGTGAGTCCAAGGACAGAAAATTGGTTTGTGTGATATGCTGGGCTATGTTCACAATCTTCTGCAGCTTCTTCTGGTTTTGGACAGGACAACTTCCATAGCAGGTTGTGATGCACCCTAGAAGAATGCTTTCTACAGTGCATCTATAGAAATTAGTGAGGGTTTTAGGGGACAGGCCAAATTTCTTCAGCTTTCTCAGGAAGTAAAGGCACTGGTGGGCCTTCTTGACAGTGGACTCTGCTTGGTTAGACCAAGTCAGGTCATTTGTGATATTGACCCCAAGGAACTAAAAGCTTTTGACCTGTTCCACCTGCGCACCACCATTGTAGATGGGGTCGTGTGGTCCGCTACTCCTTCTGAAGTCAACAACCAATTTCTTTGTCTTGCTGATGTTGAGGGATAAGTTATTGTCTTCGCACCATGCCACCAGGTTCTTAATTTTCTCTCTGTACTCAGACTCATCATTACTCGAGATACGGCCTACAACTGTGGTGTCATCAGCAAACTTAATATATTGAGTTAGATGGAAAGTTGGCTACACAGTCATGGGTGTACAGTGAGTACAGCAGGGGGCTGAGTACACAGCCTTGTGGGGCACCGGTGCTCAGAGTGATTGTAGAGGAGAGCTTGTCCCCTATCTTTACAGCCTGGGTCCTGTCTGTGAGGAAGTTGAAGATCCAGCTGCAGATCTGAGTGCTGAGACCCAGGTTCTGGAGCTTAGGAATCAGTTTATTTGGAATGATGGTATTAAAGGCAGAGCTGTAGTCAATGAAAAGGACCCTTACATATGTGTCTTTATTCTCCAGTTGTTCCAAGGAGGAATGTAGTGCCAGAGAGATGCCATCTGCTGTTGATCTGTTGCTCTGGTAGGCGAATTGCAAAGTGTCAAGGTTGACCGGTAGGCTATGGCTGATGTGTGCCATAACCAATCGCTCGAAGCACTTCATAGCAATTGATGTCAGAGCCACAGGTCGATAGTCATTTAGGCATGCCACCTTACTCTTCTTCGGCACCGGGATTATCGTTGCCTTCTTAAAACACAAGGGAGGGAGACTGAAGCAAGGAGCAGTTGAAGATGTCAGCAGACACTCCAGATAGCTCACTTGCACAGGCCTGGAGAACCAGTCCCAGGATGCCATCCGGGCCTGTCGCCTTCCTTGGATTTATCTTCAGGAAGGCCCTTCTAACGTTCTCCTTGGTGACAATGAATCTTGATGCCATCAGGTCTGGTTCATCCGGAGGGGAAAGGACACTCCTCTTCTGTTCGAATCTTGAGTAGAATATGTTACGTTTGTCAGGAAGAGAAGCACTACAGTTATTGATATTCTCAGCCTTTTCTTTGTGCCCAGTGATTTCATTTGGACCCTGCCATAGTCTACTGGCATCCCTCTGGTTAACCTGGGCTTCCAACTTGGCTCGATATTGCCTCTTGGTGCCCTTAATGGCTTTCTGGAGTTCGCGCCTGGATTCCGGGTAGCGACTGGTATCCCTGGACCTAAAAGCCGCAGCTCTAGCCTTCAAAAGGTACTGAACCTCATAATTCATCCAAGGTTTCCGGTTAGGGAATACCCGGATCATCTTTCGAGACACACAGTCCTCTGTGCATTTCCGGATAAAGTCCGTGACAGCTGAGGCATACTCATTGAGGTTAGCTGCCGAATTCTTGAATACTAACCGGTCCACCGATTCAAAGCAGTCACGGAATTTGTTTCCTCATGTTACTAGATATTGTCCAACATTCTGAACCATATGACATAACTGGATAAATGTAACATTTCAGTACTCTGAGGTGGATTCTCATGCCTAGTTTAGTATTGGTCAGTATACTGTTCATTCTCGTAAAGGTGTCTTTTGCCATCCCTGTTCTTCTTTTGATGTCCAAGTCGTACCTGTCATCTACTGTCACCCAGCTTCATAAGTAGCAAAAGTTCTGTACTTGTTTTATGTCTTCCCTGTTTATTCTCAGCCTGCAGATAATATTCTTCTTTTTGGCTATCACCATACATTCTGTCTTTCTGCAATTGATAGATATATCCACTTTTGCACTTTCTTCAACAACTATATCAATTAAGTTTTGTAGTTCTTCCTCCATGTTTGCAATTAACACAGTGTCATCCACGTATCTGAAATTATTGATGTTTTCACTGCCAACTTTGATCCTAAGATGTCTCTTATTTTTTGTAATATTGTTTCACTGTACACATTAAACTAAACAGATTAGGGGAGAAAGACAAGGGTGTGTTAACGCCTCTCTTGATTTTCATAAACTGACTCACTTCTCCATTTATTGTTACAGCGGCAGTTTGTTCCCAGTACAGATTTTTGATTAGGTGGAGATCTTTCAAATCTAGATCTAGAGTTTCCTGTAATTTTTCAAATAACTTACTGTGCTTCACTTTGTCAAATGCTTTTGTGTAGTCGATAAACAAGTCATTTTGCACTTGAATAGCTCGTTCTGATAGTATCCTTAACATCAATATTGCATTTTTTGTACCTTTGTCTTTCATAAAACTACATTGTTCTTTACCTATTTCAGCCTGTATCTTACTTTTAGCCCTTGTCATCAAAATTCTTAGAAGTATCTTGGTGATATGACTCATTAAACTTATGGTCCTATGTAAGTCACATTCTTTTGCTCCAGGTTTCTTAGGAAGAGTGATAAATAATGATTTTTTTAAAATCTCTTCTCATATTATTCCAGTCTCATAAATGTCATTGATAAAATCAGTAAGATTTTTAATTCTGTAATCTTCAAGGACGATAATTTGTTCTATTCCTAATTCATCAGGACTTGCTGCATTTCCTTTCTTCATCTTATTTATTGCATTACGAACTTCAGATTTTAAAATACTTGGACCTTCAATGTTCTTCTTAATTTCTGTTTTTTTGCCTCGATCGTCTTCAAAGAATTTCTGAATATACTCAATGCATCTGTTCATAATCTTATCTTTTTTCCATGATAATGGTACCGTTCTTTGCTTTCAAACATCTACCTGAAGGACAGAGGAGCTTTTTACCAGTGATATTCTTGATTTGTTGATGTAACTGTGACACTCGCTTCGCCTGGCGGCTTGACCTCGGAGGTGATAACCCCTTTGCCCGGCCAAACTTAGGAAATCTTGTTTGGGTGGATGCTGTGCGATGTGTCCCCTGTTATAAATCAGTACCCCGAAATAACAAACCTTACACAAAATGTGATTAAATGATTAAGCTTTATAACTCTTACTTTGACTATGTGATTGGTAGAGAAGCAAAATATAAAAAGAAAAGTGCCAGTCTGTGCACAATACAGGTAGTCCCCGAGTTACGAACTTCCGACTTACAGACAACTCGTACTTAAGAACAGAGGAAGGAGAAAGCTGTCCGCCATTTTAAGTTGGATTGTGACAATGTCCGCCATTTTAAGCCTTTGCCGTTGACACTGTATTGAGTGTTTAACTTTGTATTTGGCTTAAATTTTTCTTAGTAAGATTCACCCTGACCTTCCCTGTTCCAGTCGGCTGGTGGTGCATTGAGATCAGCGCCAGGCTCGAGAACAGAGGTTCCCGAGTTCGATCCAGTGACAGACTGCTCCTGTGCTGGGTTGATGTCGATCCAGTGACTCACGTACCATCCGTGCCAGGTTGACGTCGAGCTCGCAACTCAACCTCGTAAAAAAAACCCACTGCCACCTCCAGTTTAAATTTCCATGCAGAATATTGTGGAGGATCAAATACCCAAACCCAGCGGAGTCCCCACTTGTCCCATTTAGCCTGTCTCAGTGCGGTTATCCTTAGGACCCAGCAGACCTCGGGAGCCGGCGGAGCTTGGGACCCGCCGTCCACAGCGTTTCTGTTCTATTGACGGGAAGCGATCGAGATTGAAAATAAGGTGGAAATAATAAAGCGTTTGGAAAGAGGTGAAATGCCATTGGTCATCGGAAAAGCATTAGGCTACAGCCAGTCAACGATTCGGACAATTTTAAAGGACAACGGATAAAGTGAGAATAATGGAGCATGTGAAAGGCCCTGCCCTGATGAAAGCTACAGTTATTACTAAGCTTATGCAGTTGTTTAATTATTGGAGTACATACGTTTCTTAGGTGTTTTATATGCATACAAATGTAAAATATATACTATATACTAAGAGAAACATTTGACTAACTGACGCTAAATAATACTGGATGCACTTGTTCCTACTTATGTACAAATCCGACTTAAAGGCGGACTTGGGAACGGAACTCATACGTAACCCAGTGACTGCCTGTATTTGGAGCTCACTCAGTGTTTTTTCTTCCACCATTCGTCCTCCTCTGAGCTTTGCCGACCTTTGGACCCCCCCCTCAGAGTCCACTCTGTCTGGTGGCCCACTGAATCTCTCCATTCGCATCTTCTCTTCTTCATCCCTCTCTCGCCGGCTGGCAAAAGCCTGCAAAACCAACAGTTTCCAGTATCACCAGATGGGTAACAGAATCCTGATTGGCTAACATGCATAATTATTCCCAAACATTTCTGCTACAGAGAAACCATTGCCTCAGCAGTTAACATTACAGAGAAACCATTACATTAGTCTTAGCAGTGAAACATTACAAAGAAGCCATTACATTCATCCCCCCCCCCCCCACCGCCCACCAAATTTAGTCATGTCATCATGATGTTGAGATAATTCGCCAACTCTTCCTGCAAAACACAAAGCTCAGTCCAGGTGCAGAAGGCAGTGACATAGCTGCCCAAAACAGTAGAGATCACGCCCTGTTCCCCAGGTGCTACATAGGTCAACCTATCCGGTGGTTTCCTAATACTCTGAGATCTCTGTTCCCCCTCACCTAACTCTTCAGGCTCACATGCTACTGGGGATACTTCAGGTCTGCTTGGCGAATCCTCCCTCGATCTATCACTCCTGCCCACCCCCCCCCCCCCCCCCGGCAATTTGGAGACGATCTGTGAGGTGTCTGTCAATAAGATAGCTCTGTACTTAGATTTAATAATTTTCACCTGTGAAAATGCAATTTCACACAGATAAGTTGAGCCGAAGTAGGCACTGACTTCTAGTACACATGCGGTGAGATGAGGAAACATGAGCCCCCAAAAGTCACCATCCCTTGATCTTGCTTTAAGCTCGATGTCATTTTGCAAAACAATTATTTCCATTTCAATATCACTTGGCACACCAAATACTTGCTGGAATTTGGCTGCTATCTGTTCTATTTCGAGTGGCAGAAATGGGTTTGAAATAAATGCAGCAATATCTTTTATGATGTTTAACTCCCCAAAATGCTGATCGAAATCTATTGCCAGTTTTACTTGGCACAGTGTTACTCAGGGCGGAAAGCATTTTTTTCTTTGATGGCCTGTGTTGTGGCTTGAATGAAATCACTGGAGAGAGAGTTACTGATAGATACAAATCAGCTCCTTTATTCGACAACACAAGTTTCAGCAGGTATCATACAGACGGAGATGCTTTCGGTGGAAAGGTGTGCCAGCCCTGTGATGGAGCTCGATGTTTATTTGCTAAACACAAAGGACAATTCATATTTACAAGTATAGACGATGCTTTCTTTTGAAGCTTTCACACTTTCTGATTAAAAACGTTCCACTGTGCCAGCAGCATTCAGACTGGTATTCAGGAATCCATTGTTCCAAACTGAATCCACAATAGATTTATTTGGTAATTTACATGCTTAACATGAAAGACAATCCATATTTACAAAGTATAAATAAGGCTGTCTTTGAAACTACCCCCAGGCACCAGCAGCGTATTCCGGTATTCATAGTTTTTAGGAAATGCATTGTTAAACAAAAGACTGGTGGCTGAAAGCCATTTGCTAAGTGTGAATGACCTAAGCCCAAAATTCACTCTTAATAGTCCCTCCTCTTGGCCCTCCTAGCACAAAATTAGATTTGTGCTAGGAAAGGCCAACCTAGGAGGTATTCAAATAGGGCAGCAAAAGTGCCCCCCCCCCCCAAATTTGTGTGCCTCAATATCTAGCCTAACATTCCCTGATCACTACCTACCGAATGTTCAGAGAGGCTGTCCCTGAAATTTGAACAAGTATTTAGAAATGCGCCTTATTTCGAGTGCCTGTCAGCTCTTTCCCAGACTGATTGCAGCTTAATCACATTCCTTTGTCTTCGGCCCTTTATTCTCTGTTTGCTGAAACTCTCTTTCCAGGAGCACCCACCCACAGGCGCTCTCATCGGTGTACAGGAAGGGGTTGGGGTGGCCTCTATGTAAATGTCTGCAAGGACCTCTCCATGGTGGCACCCCGTTTTGAACTGTCCAGTCAATCACTGGCTCAACTGCTGAAAAGGCCCAGCTCCTCTCACTGGGGTAACTGCTTTCAGATGCCATCGAAGTTGTGAGACTTGCTGCCTCTGCTTTAGCTTAAAAAATCCCTCCCCGTTTATTTTCCAGTATTTTTCTATTCTATGCTATTAAGCTAATCATCTCCCTTCAACAGCCAGCCTTCTTTAGAGTAACAAAATGCTGGTGGAACACAGCAGGCCAGGCAGCATCTATAGGAAAGAAGTGCAGTCGATGTTTTAGGCCGAGACCCTTCGTCAGGACTAACGAAAGAAAGAGACAGTAAGAGATTTGAAATTGGGAGGGTGTAACGTTCTCCTTCGCGTGTAACTGATAACGCCGAATTCAACGTCGAGATAAACCAGTCAATGAGACCAGATCACAGTAAGATTAACCATTTACTGTTCACTCTTCACATTAACATATGGTGAAAACTGTTGATAAAACAATACAAGATTGATACAGTATTTGTTCCTTCCTTAATATCACATTTCAAGTGTAAATACTTGCAAAGGTGACTATAACTACATTACACTAAGGTGCAGTATACAGGGAGAGTTTACCTGCTCCATTGACTACTTTAAATACACTTCCATGCAAACTATCCGTGACTCTTTAACTAACGAAAGCATAAACATTATCTACCGTCGTTACTTCTAACAGGATCGGCATTAACATCTTAGTTCAACATATCGATTATCTATTAACTTACAGCGTTGCTCTCACTGTGATTTCTCATGCCTGCAAAACAACTTCTGCTCAGGTGAGCCTCGTGGTAAGCCCCCACCCTCGCGCTAATTTCAAACCGGTATTTTCCCACAAGACGCGGCGAAACCGGATGTGACGTCATCGCATGCCGATATATTTTACATGCAATGAATATACTTTAAACACTTCTAATTCTAACTAGAAAATACTATTGAATGAATTACTAAGCGAAAATATTATAAACTAAATAACTGTCGTAAAGACAGCACAGAGGGGCAGGGGTAGATCCAATAGACAATAGACAATAGGTGCAGAAGTAGACCATTCGGCCCCTCGAGTCTGCACCGCCATTCTGAGATCATGGCTGATCATTCACTGTCAATACCCAGTCCCTGCCTTGTCCCCATATCCCTTGATTCCCCTATCCATCGGATATCTATCTAGCTCCTTCTTGAAAGCATCCAGAGAATTGGCCTCCACCGTCTTCCGAGGCAGTGCATTCCACACCTCCACAACTCTGGGAGAAGAAGCTCTTCCTCAACTCTAAATAACTGACCTCTTATTCTCAATCCATGCCCTCTGGTACTGGACTCTCCCAACATCTGGAACATATTTCCTGCCTCAATCCTATCAAATCCTTTAATTATCTTAAACATTTCAATCAGATCCCCTCTCAATCTCCTCAATTCCAGCGTGTACAAGCCCAATCTCTCCAATCTCTTTGCGTAAGACAGCCCTACCATCCCAGGAATCAACCTAGTGAATCTACGCTGCACTTCCTCAATTGCCAGAATGTCCTTCCTTAAACCTGGAGACCAAAACTGTACACAATATTCCAGGTGTGGTCTCACCAGGGCCCTGTACAAATGCAAAAGGACATCCTTGCTCTTGTACTCAATTCCCCTTGTAACAAAGGCCAACATTCCATTTGCCCTCTTCACTGCCTGTTGCACTTGCTCATTCACCTTCATTGACTGGTGAACTAGGACTCCTAGGTCTCTTTGCATTTCTCCCTTACCTAACTCTACACCGTTCAGACAATACTCTGCCCTCTTGTTCCTGTTTCCAAAGTGGATAACTTCACATTTATTCACATTGAATGACATCTGCCAAGTATCTGCCCACTCACCCAGCCTATCCAAGTCTCCCTGTATTCTCCTAACGTCCTCTTCGCATGTCACACTGCCACCCAGTTTAGTATCGTCAGCAAACTTGCTGATACAGTTTTCAATGCCCTCATCTAAATCGTTGACATAAATCGTAAAGAACTGTGGTCCCAATACAGAGCCCTGTGGTACCCCACTAGTCACCTCCAGCCAGTCTGAGAAACACCCATTCACTGCTACCCTTTGCTTTCTATCTGCCAACCAGTTTTCTATCCATGTTGAAACCTTGCCCCCAATGCCATGAGCTCTGATTTTACTCACCAATCTCCTATGTGGCACCTTATAGAATGCCTTCTGAAAATCTAGGTACACAACATCCACTGGCTTACCCTCGTCTAACATCCTTGTTACACCCTCAAAAAACTCCAACAGATTAGTCAAGCATGATTTGCCCTTGGTAAATCCATGCTGGCTCGACCTAATCCTATTTCTGCCATCAAGATGTGCCACTATTTCGTCCTTAATAATGGACTCAAGCATCTTCCCCACGACTGACGTTAGGCTAACAGGGCAATAGTTCTCCGTTTTCTCCTTCCCTCCCTTCTTGAAAAGTGGGATAACATTAGCCACTCTCCAATCTTCAGGAACTGATCCTGAATCTAAGGAACATTGGAAAATGATTACCAATGCATCCGCAATTTCCTGAGCCACCTCTTTTAGAACCCTCGGATGCAGACCATCTGGACCCGGGGATTTATTTGCCTTCAGTCCTACCAGTCTACTCATCACAGTTTCTTTCCTAATGTCAATCTGTCTCAATTCCTCTGATATCTTATGACCCTGGCCCATCCATACATCTGGGAGATTGCTTGTGTCCTGCCTGGTGAAGACAGATCTAAAGAACGCATTAAATTCTGTTGCCATTTCCCTGTTTCCCATAACAATTTCTCCCAATTCATTCTTCAAGGGGCCAACATTGTTCTTAACTATCTTCTTTCTCTTCACATAGCTAAAAAAGCTTTTGCTATCCCCTTTTATATTCCTGGCTAGACTGAGCTCATACCTGATTTTTTCTCTCCGTATTGCTTTTTTAGTTAAGATCTGCTGTTCCTTAAAACTTTCCCAATCATCTGTATTCCCACTCATCTTAGCCCTGTCATACTTCTTTTTCTTTAATGCTATACAATCTCTGACTTCCTTTGTCAACCACTGTGGCCCCTTCCCCCTCTTTGAATCCTTCCTTCTCATTGGAATGAACTGCTTTTGCATCTTTTGTATTATGCCCAAGAATATCTACCACTGCTGATCCACTGTCTTTCCTGCCAGGGTATCCGCCCATTTAACTTTGGCCAGCTCTTCCCTCATGGCTCTGTAGTCTCCTTTATTTAATTGCAACACTGACACCTCTGATCTGCCCTTATCCCTCTCAAATTGTAGATAAAAACTTATCATGTTATGATCACTACTTCCTAATGGCTCCTTTACTTCAAGATCACTTATCAATTCCTGTTCATTACACATCACCAAGTCCAAAATAGCCTCGTTCCTGGTTGGCTCAAGCACAAGCTGTTCCAGAAATACATCCCTTAGACACTCCACAAACTCCCTATCCTGGGGTCCAGCACCTACCTGATTCTCCCAGTTCACCTGCATGTTGAAATCTCCCATAACGATTGCATTACCTTTAGCACATGCCAATGTTAACTCCCTAATCAACTTGTACCCAATATCCACGCTACTGTTTGGGGGCCTGTACACAACACCCATTAGGGTCTTTTTACCCTTACTGTTCCTCAGCTCAATCCACACAGACTCTACTTCCCCTGTTCCCAAGTCACCTCTTGCTAAGGACTGAATCTCATTCCTCACCAACAGGGCCACCCCACCCCCTCTTCCCATATTTCTGTCTCTACGATAGCACGTATACCCTGGTACACTCAATTCCCAGGCCTGATCCCTTTGCAGCCATGTCTCTGTTATCCCAACAATATCGTAGTTCCTCATTTTCATCTGAGCTTCAAGCTCATCTGTCTTATTTCTGACACTACGCGCATTCAAGTATAGAATTCTTAGCCCATTCCTCCTCTCTTTGCTTAAAACACTGTCTACTGTACCTAACCCAGCTCCTTGAACTTCCATCGGGCTAATTGCACCCTGAATTTTGATGACCTTCTCAAGATCACCCAAACCTTCTACACATTTAACCCCATGCTCCTTCTGACCAACCCTCTGGATCTGGATCCCTGCCCCTTGCACATCTAGTTTAAACCCCCCCCGAGCAGCACTGGCAAACGCTCCTGCAAGAATGTTAGTACCCCTTCGGTTCAGATGTAGACCGTCCCTTTGAAACAGATCCCAATGTCCCTGGAACAAAGACCAATTATCCAAAAACCTGAACCCTTCCTTCCTGCACCATGCTCTCAGCCTCGTATTAATGTGCATAATCATTCTATTCTTCGCCTCACTCGCACGTGGCACAGGTAGCAATCCCGAGATTGTCACCCTGGAGGTCCTGCCTTTCAGCTTCACTCTTAACTCCCTGAACTCTCTAAGCAGGACCCCCTCACTCACCTTACCTACATTGTTGGTCCCTACATGGACCACTGCATCTGGGTTCATGCCCTCGTTCTCAAGAATAGCCTGCACCCGATCTGAGATGTCCTGGACCCTGGCACCAGGGAGGCAACATACCATCCGAGACTCCCAATCTGCCCCACAAAATCTCCTATCTGCCCCCCTAACTATAGAATCCCCTAAAACTATCGCTCTCTTCTCTTCCCTCCTCCCCTTTCTAGTTGAGGGTTCAACCTCTGTGCCAGAGGCAGGACCACTACAACTCATTCCTGGTAGGTCATCCCCATCAACAGTATCCAGTACAGTATACTTATTGTTAATGGGAATGGCCGCAGGGGTGCTCTGCTCTCTCTGCCTGCTCCCCCTGCCTCTCTGGACCGTCACCCATCTTCTTGGTTTTTTGGTGTGACTACCTCCTGATAACTCCTATCTATCTCTGCCTCTGCCTCCCGAATGATCCGTAGTTCATCCAGCTCCAGCTCCAACTCCCTAACTCGGGCTGATAGGAGCTGCAGCTAGACGCACCTCTTGCAGGTGTGGTCATCAGGGACAACTGTGTTGACCCTGACTTCCCACATACTGCATACAGAGCACACCACTGCTCTGACCGTCTCCCCATACCTGAACTGAATTAATAGAATAAGTCTAAAAAGCACCTAGCGACCTTACCTTCTTCCCCTCAGCGAGCAATCACACAGGCTTACCGAAGTCCCCTTACGCCGAAGCCCACTTAGCCAAAGCCCAGGACTCTGCTTCCACGGACTCCGCTGCCCGCTCTGAAAATAAGTCCTGCCTTTTAAAGTGGCCGCTCGACGCTGACGTCACTCGCGCCTGCGCAGTTCCCCTCCTCCACAGGTATTGACCAGGTAGGCTTAAATCCTACCTACACGGTCGAATTCTCTGAGCTCCCAGCTGAATCACAAGCTGTAACTTGCTCCCGATTCAAATGACCACTCTGAAAAGAAGTCCTGCCTTTTAAAGTGCGCGCTCGACGCTGACGTCACTCACGCCTGCGCAGTTCCCCCTCCTCCACCACAGGTATTGACCAGGTAGGCTTAAATCCTACCTACACGGTCGAATTCTCTGAGCTCCCAGCTGAATCACAAGCTGTAACTTGCTCCCGATTCAAATGACCACTCTGAAAAGAAGTCCTGCCTTTAAAAGTGCGCGCTCGACACTGACGTCACTCGCGCCTGCGCAGTTCCCCCTCCTCTACAGGTATTGACCAGGTAGGCTTAAATCCTACCTACACGGTCGAATTCTCTGAGCTCCCAGCTGAATCACAAGCTGTAACTTGCTCCCGATTCAAATGACCACTCTGAAAAGAAGTCCTGCCTTTTAAAGTGCGCGCTCGACGCTGACGTCACTCACGCCTGCGCAGTTCCCCCTCCTCCACCACAGGTATTGACCAGGTAGGCTTAAATCCTACCTACACGGTCGAATTCTCTGAGCTCCCAGCTGAATCACAAGCTGTAACTTGCTCCCGATTCAAATGACCACTCTGAAAAGAAGTCCTGCCTTTAAAAGTGCGCGCTCGACACTGACGTCACTCGCGCCTGCGCAGTTCCCCCTCCTCTACAGGTATTGACCAGGTAGGCTTAAATCCTACCTACACGGTCGAATTCTCTGAGCTCCCAGCTGAATCACAAGCTGTAACTTGCTCCCGATTCAAAATGATAGGAGAAGACAGGAAGGGGAGGGATGAAGCTAAGAGCTGGGAAGTTGATTGGCAAAAGGGATACAAGGCTGGAGAAGGGGGAGGATCATAGGACGGAAGGCCTTGGAAGAAAGAAAGGAGGAGGGGAGCACCAGAGGAAGATGGAGAACAGGCAAGGAGTTAGTGTGAGAGGGAAAGAGAGAAAAAAAGAAATTAGGGATGGGGTAAGAAGGAGAAGGGGTGTTAATGGAAGGTAGAGAAATCAATGTTCATGCCATCAGGTTGGAGGCTACCCAGACGAAGGGCCTCGGCCCGAAAGGTTGACTGTACTTCTTTCTATAGATGCTGCCTGGCCAGGTATTGTTCCACCAACCCAAGTGTGGCTTCATCTCGACAGTAGAGGAGGCCACGGATTGACATATCGAAATAGGAATGGGACATGGAATTAAAATGTCTGGCCACAGGGAGATCCTGCTTCCTCTGGCGGACAGAGTGTAGGCGTTTAGCGAAATGGTCTACCAGTCTGTGTTGGGTCTCACCAATATATAGTAGACCACACCGGGATTACCGGACACAGTACAATATATCATACTAGCAGACTCACAGGTGAAGTGTCGCTTCACCTGGAACGACTGTCTGGGGCCCTGAATGGCATTGAGGGAAGAAATGTAAGGACAAGTGTAGCTCTTGTTCTGCTTACGAGGATACATGCAAGGAGGGAGATCAGTGGGAAGGGATGGGGGGGACGACAAATGGACAAGGGAATCGCATAGGGAGTAATCCCTTGTGGAAGCAGAAAGTGGGGGGGGGGGTAGGGAAAGATGTGTTTGGTGGTGGGATCCTGTTGGAGATGATGGAAGCTACTGAGAATTATATGTTGGACACGGAGGCTGGTGGAGTGCTAGGTGAGGACAAGAGGAACCCTATCCTAGTGGGGTGGCGAGGATGGGGTGAGAACAGATGTGAGTGAAATGGGAGAGACGCATTTGAGGGTAGAGTTGATGGTCGAGGAAAGGAAGCCCCTTTCTTTAAAAAAAAGGAACACATCTGTGTCCTGGAATGAAAAGCCTCATTCTGAGAGCAGATGCGGCAGAGGCGGAGAGAAGGGGGTGGCATTTATACAAGTAACAGGGTGGGAAGAGGAATAGTCCAGGTAGCTGTGAGTGTCCGTAGGCTTATAGTAGACATCTGTAGATAAGTTATCTCAGAGATAGAGACAGAGAGATCAAGGAAGGGGAGGGACGTGTTAGAAATGGACCAGTTAAATTTGAAGGTAGGGTAGAAGTTGGAGGCAAAGTTGATGAAGTCAACGAGCTCAGCATGCGTGCAGGAAGCAGCACCAATGAGTCGTCGATGTAGCAAAGGAAAATTGGGGGATGGATACCAGTATAGGCTTGGAACATGGACTGCTGCACATAGCCAACAAAAAGGCAAGCATAGCTGGGACCCATATGGGTGCCCATGGCCACACCTTTAGTTTAAAGGAAGTGGGAGGAGCCAAAGAAGAAATTATTAAGAGTAAGGACCAATTCCACCAGACAGAGGAGAATGGTGGTAGAGGGGAAATGTTTGGGTCTGGAATCCAAAGAGAAATGGAGAGCTTTGAGACCTTCCTGGTGGGGGATGGAAGTATATAGAGACTGGATATCCATGGTGAAAATAAGATGATGGGGCCAGGGAACTTGAAATTATTGGAAAAAATCCAGAGCATGAGAAGTGTCAAGAACATAGGTGGGAAAGGATTGAATGGGGGCGGGGGGGAATAAAACAGTGTTGAGGTATGCAGAAATGAGTTTGGTGGGGCAGGAACAAGCTGAAACAATGGGTCTACCTGGATAGGCAGGTTTGTGGATCTTGGGTAGGAGGTAGAAACAGGAAGTGTGGGGTGTGGGAACTATGAAGTTGGTGAGGATGGGAGATCCTCAGAGCTGATAAAGTTGGTGATGGTGTGGGAGACAATGGCCTGGTGCACCTTAGTGGGGTCATGTTCGAAGGGTAAATAAGAGTAGCTATCAGCAAGTTGTCACTGTGCCTCGGCAAGGTAAAGTTCAGTACACCAGACTACTACAGCGCCCCCTTATCAGCGGGTTTTATGGTAAGGTTAGGATTGGTGCGGAGGGAGTGGAGAGCAGAGTGATCGGAAGGAGTGAGGTTGGGAATTGGAACAAGGTGTGATGAAGTCGAGACGGTTGATGTCTCATTGGTAGTTAGCAATAAAAAAAGATCCTGAGCAGGCAGAAGACCAGAGCGGGGTGTCCATGAAGAGGGTTAAAGACAGGAGAATGGGTCATCGTTGGGGATAGGAGAGTCCTTGCCAAAGAAGCAAGCTTGGAGGCAGAGCCGGCGGAAAAATACAGAGTACCATCATCATCAGGCTTTAGCAGG
Organism: Hypanus sabinus; assembly: GCF_030144855.1. Classification (NCBI taxonomy): domain Eukaryota; kingdom Metazoa; phylum Chordata; class Chondrichthyes; order Myliobatiformes; family Dasyatidae; genus Hypanus; species Hypanus sabinus. The sequence continues at coordinate 20,417,618 of NC_082734.1, forward strand.
CTGTTCATGGTTTTTCAACACACTCTCAGTGCCTTCTGCCACGCTCTCAGCGTTTTCTGCTTTCACGTTTCCTCCGGGTATGTTTTTATCAGTTGTGGTCAGGTCTGGCATGGCCAGTTGGTGTTCCTCTCGTAGGTTCCCTGTAATTACATGGTTACTGGGTGCACTTGATCCCACGCCCTGTCTGTGGAAGCAACAGGAGGGTGAGTCGTATGCTTTAACCTAAGTCCAATGTTTCCACTGGCTGCCTCGCTGAGTCTGCATACAGACACGCCTATCATTGGTTAAAACTGAGTACCATCTGTGGTCCTATCCACCTGGGGGCAAACCCCGGCCTTTCTGGCAGTACCCTTACCATGGTCCCTGGTCTGTGGAAGGACTATCTTCTTTTCCTCTGGCTCTCTCTGATCAGTGATTCGGTGCTGTTGTTTCTCTCAGTCCTTCAACACTTTTAGTTGGTTGCTTAGGTATTGCGTCATTCTATCCCTGTAAGTCTCAGGCTCCATGCAGCCCGTAATTACCCCATGGGGAGTCGCATTGCTCGCCCCATCAGTATTTTGTGAGACCCAATGTGCAGTTTGGGTTTGTGCGCAATCTCGTCAGGATTCCTGGTAATACATCAACCCATGTCTTTCCTGTCTCAGCTATAGCTTTGGCTAACACATTCTTCATTGTTCAGTTCATTCTTACTACTGACTCTGAACTTTTGGGGTGGTAGGGTACATGGAACCATTGGCAAATTCCTAGCAGTCAGCACATTTCCTTCATCACTTTCCCCATGAAATGTGCTCCCTGATCTGTATCAACCTGAACTGGGGTTCCCCATCTTGGGAGGATTTCCTGAACTAGGATCCATACAACGGTGTTGGCAGTGCAGTCCCTTGTTGGGAAAGCCTCTGCCCACTGGGTGAAGTGATCCATAATTACTAGACAGTAGCTTTTCCACCTGCTTTTCGGCAGGGGCCCTGTGAAGTCCATCTGGATCTGCCAGCTATAGCTTTCTGCCCTTACCAGGGTTATGCTGGGCAAGTGATACAATGGTGGCAGAATTTCTCAACATCCCCGCCCACCACCAGTCCTGCCGGAGGGTTGTCATCATGCTTTGCCTTCCCAGATGCATCGCTCCATGATGTAACTTCAATAGTATCTGCCTAATACATGGCAGGGCCACTGCAACTCCTTCCTCCCTTTGTGTCCAGCACCCGTCTGGCCCCTCCTTTGCCCCTTTTCTCCTCCATTTTCCTTCTCTTCTGCCTCCACCTCTTCATATAATTTTACTAAACTGGCTTCTCTCGTTCCTTCCTGCATGCTTGCAATTTCAATTGCATCTTGTTCCTCTGCTGCTTTCTTCGCAACAACATCCGCCCACTCATTTCCCTTCTGTTTCATGCTCTCACGTTTCTGGTGCGCTTTTAGCTTAATCACTGCCACCTCTTCTGGCAGGCTCACTGCTTCCAGTAGCTGTTATATTAGGTGCCCATGCTGAATCTCTATTTGACACTCATGTGCTTCTCCCTCTGTTAGGATGGTGCTTGCAGGATTCTCCCCAGTGTCTCTAAATATAGTTACTGATTTGTCCTTTGGAATGAGAGCTGCCTCCCAAGCTGCTGTTCAGCTATAGGTGACTGCCCTCAGCCTCCCCGTGTTCAGGAGCTCTACAATGGTATGGGGTGTGTGCAGGATCATATCAACTGGTTCGCTTACTTGCACAGCCCACGCAGCGCAGTCTAAAGCTGCAATGCAGCAGGGGAGTCCTGCTGCACTGTGGTCCTGTTTCATAGAGTAATAGGCCACTGGCTTTCTAGAGTCCCCATGGTCATGCACCACTACTGCGTTGTAATACCCTCCCTCATTACTACAGTATAGATGAAAGGGGCGAGTTGCATCTGGTAACCCTAGCGCGGGTGCAGAAACCAGGGCTTTCTTGATTTCTGTAAAGACCTTTTCCTCTTCTGACCCCCACTTTACTTCTTCTAGAGGGGACTTCCCTCCTTTCATCGGCAGTAGTTAAACAAACCCATTACCTTCCTCGCTCCCCTTAATGTTGACTGGGTGGGGCATGGAGCTGATTGCCGAACGTCTGTCATCTGACATGTCCTTCCTCCCTTGGGAAATGGTGTAGCTCAGGTACTGTACGGTTTGTTTGGCTGGCTGAGCCTTGTGCGGACTGATTTTAAACCCCTCATTCTGCAGTACCTCTAAAACACTGGCCATTGCTCCTAAATGGCCTGCTTCATCTTCCAAAGCAATGAGTTGATCATCTACATATTGTAAGATGGTCAACCAGTAGGGCGTTAAATTGAGCTTTTCCTAAGTCTGCGCCATGACTTTATGAAAAATAGTTGTGAGATGTTAAAGGGTTGAGAAATTATCTTCGAAGTCTTGGAAATAACTGCAGACTTCTGATTGTTCTGTTCTAAGTAATTTGCTTATGCTACTTTTAGACTAACAACTGTGCTATGTTTTGTGGATTGAATTCTGCTTACTTGTCACAAACTTCCTACTATATGGTTTCGCAAGAATTAAAATAACACTGTTTATCTCATAAGATAGTTCCATAAACTGTTAGACAAAGGTTCAATATATTTTGTTTCCAAATATGTGGAACGATAGCTACAAAAATGAGGAATTATCTCATTGCACACATTGTCCCGGTTGTCTGAATTTGATTGCCTTTTAAGGTGATCAAGTGGTCTTTGCCATGAAATACCACCGTTGCTGGGCTTGTGAATATGGGGGTAGCTAAAAAATTGTTTCTTGCATACATGACAAAAATGGTATTTAAAAACTCTATCTCTGTGCTTTGCAGAGAGACCTCCAGTACAGGCCCCTGTGTGTGCCTAATGATGCACCATCAATAACTCACACTGAGACGTAAGGCGAGATATCGGCTTTTATTGACTGGAAGAAGGAACCAGGAGTGAGTGTCTATCATACAATGTCTTGGAGACTGAGGCCGAGCGTCAGGCCTCAGATCTCCTTTATACAGGGGCCTGTGGGAGGAGCCACAGGAGCAGTCAGCAGGGGGCGTGTCCCGACAGGCACATAGTTCACCACATTCACCCCCCCTTCGTTTGAAAGAGTCCTCATGTGGCGAAGTTTCTTACAAGTCAAGTCTATCAGGTGGTCGAATCTGTCGCTGCGATCTACGTAGCACCGGCTGTGACCGCATAGATGCCGGCAAAATTGGTGATTGCACAGGGGACGGATGTTGCGCTTGTTCTTGCCCACTAGGCGCCGGTGATCCCTCATGCATGTGCGAGGCGCCTGGTATAAATGCGTACGAAACGCCCGGTATACAAGTGTCGTGAGGAGTCTGTGTAGGGCCTGGTGAGCACGGTGTCAACTCTGGTGCAGGGTTCATAGTTACCGGAGAGCCTTCAGGGTAGTGGTCTGCTGCACCTGCGGGTGCCAGGTCGCAGATGGAGACCGTGTCCTCCCGCCCATCAGGTAAGACCACGTAAGCATACTGGGGGTTCGCATGTAGAAGGTGAACCCTCTCTACCAGCGGGGAGTATTTATTGCTCCTCACATGTTTCCGGAGCAGCACTGGCCCCGGGGACATCAGCCAAACTGGTAGGGTGGTCCCAGTGACAGACTTCCTGGGAAAAGAGAATAGGCGTTCGTGAGGGGTGGCATTGGTGGACGTACATAACAGAGAGCGGATAGAGTGCAGTGCCTCAGGGAGGACCTCCTGCCATCGAGAGACCGGCAACCCTTTTGACTTGAGGGCTAAAAGTGTGGTCTTCCACACTGTGGCATTCTCCCGCTCCACCTGGCCATTACCCTGGGGATTATAACTCGTGGTCCGACTGGTAGCAATGCCCCTAGCTAGCAAGTACTGGCGCAGCTCCTCACTCATAAAGGAGGACCCTCTATCACTGTGGATATAGCAGGGATACCCGAACAGAGTGAAGAGCTGGCGCAGGGCTTTTATGACGGACGTGGCAGTGGTGTCGGGGCAGGGGATGGCAAAGGGGAACCGTGAGAACTCGTCGATAACACTGAGAAAATAGACATTGCGGTCAGTGGAGGGAAGGGGGCCCTTAAAGTCAACACTCAGTCGTTCAAAAGGGCGGGTGGCCTTGACAAGTTGTGCCGTGTCAGGACGGTAGAAGTGCGGTTTGCACTCAGCGCAAATTTGGCAGTCCCTGGTCATCGTCCTGATGTCCTCCAGGGAGTATGGCAGGTTCTGAGCTTTCACAAAATGGTAAAATCGGGTGACCCCCGGATGGCAAAGTTGTGCATGAAGGGCGTACAGCTGGTCGAGCTGTGTGCTAGCACATGTTCCCCGGGATAGGGCATCAGGGGGCTCATTGAGTCTGCCAGGCCGGTACAGGATATCATAGGTGTAGGTGGAGAGTTCTATCCTCCACCGCAAAATCTTATCATTTTTGATCTTACCCCGCTGTTGGTTGCTGAACAGGAACGCAACCGAGCGCTGGTCGGTCAGCACGGTGAACCTTTTGCCAGCAAGATAGTGCCTCCAGTGCCTAACAGCCTCCACTATGGCCTGGGCTTCTTTCTCCACCGCGGAGTGCCGAATTTCGGAGCCTTGGAGGGTGCGAGAAAAGAATGCTACTGGTCTGCCTTCCTGATTGAGGGTAGCAGCCAGAGCGAAATCGGAGGCATCACACTCCACTTGGAAGGGAGCGGTCTCGTCCACTGCATGCATCGTAGCTTTGGCAATGTCCGCTTTAATGCAGTTGAAGGCCGCGCAGGCCTCAGCAGAGGGGGGAAACGAGGTAGACTTGACCAGGGGGCGAGCCTTGTCTGCGTAATGGGGGACCCATTGGGCGTAATAGGGAAAAAAAAAAACCTGGCACCGTCTGAGGGCCTTGAGAGTGGTGGGAAGAGGGAGTTCTAACAGGGGGCGCATACGTTCGGGATCAGGGCCAATAACCCGTGTTCCACGACATACCCAAGTATAGCAAGGCGGGTGGTACCAAACACACACTTGTCCCTGTTATAAGTAAGGTTCAGAGCTGCGGCCACTTGGAGAAATCGTTGGAGGTTGGAGTCGTGATCTGGCCTGTCGTGACCACAGATGGTGATGTTATCCAGATAGGGAAATGTGGCCTGCAGTTGGTACTGGTCCACCATCCGGTCCATTTCCCTCTGGAAGACAGAGACACCATTCGTGACACCGAAAGGGACGCGCAGGAAGTGATAGAGCCTGCCGCCCGCCTCGAAGGCGGTGTAGGGGCGGTCCACTGGGCAGATGGGGAGCTGGTGATAAGCGGATTTCAGATCTATTGTCGAGTACACCTTATACTGAGCAATCTGGTTGACCATATCCGCGATGCGGGGTAGGTGGTATGCGTCAAGCTGCGTAAACCTATTGATGGTTTGACTATAGTCCACCACCATCCTATTTTTCTGCCCAGTCCGAACAACAACTACCTGGGCCCTCCAAGGGCTTGAGCTTGGCTCAATGATCCCCTCCCTGAGCAGCCGCTGCACCTCCGACTGAATGAAGGCCCTGTCCCTCGCGCTGTACCTCCTGCTTTTGGTTGCCACAGGTTTACAGTCGGGGGTCAGGTTGGCGAACAGCGGTGGGGGAGGGACCTTGAGAGTGGAGAGGCTGCAAGTGGTGTCGGTAGCGCAGCTGTCGGCCTGGTGCTGGATGGGATGTGTGCCCGTGTGTGTGTGTGGTCAGTAGCGGGGTATGTGAAGAAGTCCCACAAAACTGAGGATTCCGGACAGTGAGTGGTGGGAGGGGCCCGTCGTATACCATAGTCACACTTTCGAGGTGGTTCTGGAAGTCTAGCCCCAATAGCACAGGTGCGCACAGATTAGGCATGACCAGGAGCTCAAAGTTCCGATATTCTGTGCCTTGCACCACCAATGTCGCTACACAACCCGCCCGGATGTCTGTGGACTGCGACCCAGAAGCCAAAGGGAACCTCTGACTTACCGGCCGCGTTGCGAGTCCGCAGCGTTGCACTGTGTCCGGGTGAATAAAACTCCCAGTGCTGCCCGTGTCAAACAGGCATCTAGTCCAGTGCCCCTCCACCTGGATGTCCATCATGGACCTTGCAAGCTGGTGTGGGGTGCTTTGATCGAGGGTTACAGTGGCCAGAGTTGAATCGCCGTCGGGGTGCCCGGTCAGCATCGGAGGGTCGGGGGCGGGGCGTGCTGACGTCGACAAAGATGGCCGCCCACATCCGGGCATGCAAGATGGCGGCCCCCACGTTTCACCCGCAGCGCTGCACTCTGCTCGAGGTTGAGACTTACAGACCTTGGCGAAGTGGCCCCGCTTTCCGCAGCTGGAGCAGGTCGTTTCTCGCGCTGGACAGTGTTGTCGAGGATGTTTTTTATGGCCACAGAAATAACACACGGGCTTCTGACGGGCCACCACCGTGGTCAGGGTCTGGGAGCTAGTGGAATCGCGACTGGCGGCGGCGTTGGCGAATTCGCTCCCGGGAGCCGGCGGTGGCGGGGTCTGAGGTGTCCACGGAACCGGCGGGGAATCGCGCGACTGGACAGCGTCGGCGTTATGCAAAGCAGCTTCTAGAGCGTTGGCCGTCTCTATTGCCGAGCTTAAGGTCTGAGTTTTCCAGCAGTCGCTGGCGCATGTACACTGACCTCAGTCCCGTCACAAAGGCGTCTCGCACCAGCAGCTCCGCATGCTGTTCTGCCGTGAGCGTCTTGCAGTCGCAAGGTCGGACGAGTGTCTGTAGTGCTCGGAGAAACTCAGTGCACGATTCGCCAGGCCGCTGTTGCCGGGTAGCTAAACGATGTCTTGCGTAGACGGTGTTCACCGGCCGCAGGTACTGTCTTTTGAGGGCGTCCAGTGCCCCATCATAGGTCGGCAGGTCCCGGATAATGGAGTAAACTTTGGGGGTGACCCTCGAGAGTAGGATTCTGTGCATAACGGCGGGTTCAGTCGCACGAAGCTCCGCCAAGTACGATTGGAAGCATGCAAGCCAGTGTTCAAAAGCGAGAGCTGCGTCAGGGTCTTGAGGGTCCAAATCCAACTGGTCCGGACGCAAAACGGGTTCCATGTTTTAAAACTTCCAGTCAATAAAATTGATGCACCATCAATAACTCACACTGAGACGTAAGGCGAGATATCGGCTTTTATTGACTGGAAGAAGGAACCAGGAGTGAGTGTCTGTCATACAATGTCTTGGAGACTGAGGCTGAGCGTCAGGCCTCAGATCTCCTTTATACAGGGGCCTGTGGGAGGAGCCACAGGAGCAGTGAGCAGGGGGCGTGTCCCGACAGGCACATAGTTCACCACACCTAAGAAGGGCTCTGTCTCTAAGAAGAGCTACTAAATAAAAAGCTGTTGCTTTATCCTCTGTCTTTTCCCATGAGTTTGTTGTTAAGTGTGTTTAATTTAGCTGTTAGGCCTGTCAGAAACCCTAAATCCAGTAGCCTTGCATCATCTGACAGTTCCTCGTGCTTCTCATTTCTTGTTGACAGAAAAGTCTTTATCTCAGGCTGCAAGTCAACAGATCGTTGCAGCACTTTGCCACGACTCAACCAGTGAACGTCAGCCTGAAGAATTATGTCTCCGTAAGCAGCATCAAGTGATGCACCATCAATAACTCACACTGAGACGTAAGGCGAGATATCGGCTTTTATTGACTGGAAGAAGGAACCAGGAGTGAGTGACATCATACTATGACCTGGAGACTGAGGCCGAGCGTCAGGCCTCAGATCGCCTTTATACAGGGGCCTGTGGGAGGAGCCACAGGAGCAGTCAGCAGGGGCGTGTCCAGACAGGCACATAGTTCACCACATCGAGTTCATCCTGTAACTCTTTGAACAAGCAGTGCTGAAGTGCTTTTGCTTAAATCAAGTTTATCAGTTTCACCACCAGTGTCATTACATGAGAACAGTCCACAACCTTCCCAGCCAAGGCTTGCTGATGAATCACACAGTGTTAATCCAGGAAGTCGGGAAAATCAGGATAAAATTTACTTTTGCATCAAAAGGTTTATCAGGCATAATGTATTTGTAGTAACTTCTACTTTGAAAAAGAATCACTTGACAACTTCATGCCCAAAGGAACAACTTTATCTGGGATTGCAAAACCGATATTTAACATACAGAGGTTTTCACAGAACTGTGGTGCATGGTGGAGTGGCTATATACACACGCGCACCGGGCAGAAAGAACAGAAGTAAAACCCCGCAACCCCGGAAACAACATCTCTTTACAAACAGCTTTCCATAGCGGGAGTATTGCTATATTACCATTATCCTAATTAGTATTACTTATTTTTATAATGCACACATTACAACAGTATTTGTGTATTTCTTTTTAGTCTGGGGCCTTTGGCAGACCTGGCACTTGTCCAGGGAAAGTTTTAACCCTTCAGCGTTCAGGTAGCTGAGCACCTTCAGTAGTCTCGCTTCATGTTCTTCCAAAGTGGATCCAAATACTATGAGGTCATCCAAATACACCAACGCCTCAAGCAAGTTCATACTCCCCAACCATTTTCTCAATGACCTGCTGGAAGGTTGCAGGGGCTCTCGATGTGCCCTGTGGCATCCTTTAGGTCTGGAAGAAAGCCAGGGGACATATAAATGTCGTCTTCTCTTTGTCGGCCTCCCTCATCAGAATCTGGTAATATCCACTCATCAAATCCAGCACACTATACCACTTTACACCACTCAAACGGGCCAGCATGTTTTTGACCCTCGGAGCTGCATACTGGTCAGAGTCCTATAGTCCACACACATGAATACCTTACTGTTCTTCTTCCAGGCCACTACTATTGGGGACGCATAGGGGCTTTGGGATGCAATGATGATCCCAGCTTCATTTAAAAATTTTTAAAAATATTTTACTTATTTTTTTAAAGAAGGAATATAAGGACTCAATTAATAGATATTGAAAAAAAATTAATTCAAATACATTAATAAGTCCGAGAGAAAAAAAGAACCCCTATTCCAACACCATCTCCCCACATTTAGAAAAAAAGGAGGGAGAAAAAACACAAAAAATAGAGGAAAGAAAGGAGAGAAGAAGAAAGAAAAGAGAGAAAAAAAAGTGTAGGCATCCAGCTCTCAGAGTCGGTTTAAAATACCAGTTAAAGAAACTAGCTTATAATAAGGGATATATTAATTTTAGAAGATTAAAATAAATAGATTAAACAATCTGGGCATTTAAGTAGTCCAAATATGGTTGCCGAATCTTAATGAACATAGTGTATCCATTCCTAAGGGTATATGTAACCTTCTCAAGGAGTATACAACTTTGCATTTCTTTATTCCAATGGTCAATATGTACAAGGGAATCGGATTTCCATGTAACCACTATGCATTTCATATAACCATTTAACAATTACAGCACGGAAACCGGCCATCTTGGTCCTTCTAGTCCATGCCGAACCCTTACTCTCACCTAGTCCCACTGGCCTGCACTCAGCCCATAACCCTCCAATCCTTTCCTGTCCATATACCTATCCAATTTTACTTTAAATGACAATACCGAACCTGCCTCTACCACTTCTACTGAAAACTGGTTCCACACAGCTACCACTTTGAGTAAAGAAATTCCCCCTCATGTTACCCTTAAACTTTTGCCTCCTAACTCTCAACTCATGTCCTCTTGTTCGAATCTCCCCTACTCTCAATGGAAAAAGCCTATCCATGTCAACTCTATCCTCCTCATAATTTTAAATGCCTCCATTAAGTCCCCCTTCAACCTTCTACGCTCCAAAGAATAAAGACCTAACTTGTTCAACTTTACCTGTAACTTTAGTGCAGAAACCCAGGTAACATTCTAGTAAATCTTCTCTGTACTCTCTCTATTTTGTTCACATCTTTCCTTTAATTCAGTGACCAGAACTGTACACAATACTCCAAATACAGCCTTGCCAATGCCTTGTACAATTTTAACATTACATCTCAACTCCTATACTCAATGCTCTAATTTGTAAAGGCCAGCGTACCAAAAGCTTTCTTCACCACCCTATCCATATGAGATTCCACCTTCTGGGAACCATGCACCATTATTCCTAGATCACTCTGTTCTACTGCATTCTTCAATGCCCTACCATTTACCATGTATGTCCTATTTGGATTATTCCTACCAAAATGTAGCACCTCACACTTATCAGCATTATACTCCATCTGCCATCGTTCAGCCCACTCTTCTAACTGGCCTAAATCTCTCCGCAAGCTTTGAAAACCTACTTCATTATCCACAACGCCACCTACCTTAGTATCATTTGCATACTTACTAATCCAATTTACCACTCCCATCATTCAGATCATTAATGTATATAACAAACAACATTGGACCCAGTGCAGATCCCTGAGGTACACCACTAGTCACCGGCCTCCAACCTGACAAACAGTTATCCACCACTACTCTCTGGCATCTCCCATCCAGCCACTGTTGAATCCATTTTAGTACTTCAATATTAATACCTAATGATTGAACCTTCCTAACTAACCTTCCGTGTGGAGCGCTAAAATTATGACACGGAGTCGGTAACTGCAGTCGAAGGAAAAACTTTATTCGAAATCCTCAGCCTCACTTTTAAGCCTCCCTCAACCTGCCCCCCGTGGCGCAGAGGCTCCAAAGCTCTGTGCTCGCAAACCCCCGTAGGCTATCTAATTGTGAGCCGGTTCGGATGTGCCAGGAAATGGGTCGCCACATAACCCCTCCCCCCAGAACCGGCGATACACCCCCCCAATGTCCACAGTCTGGGCCAGAACCTGCTTGGGAGGTTGGCCTCTGCGCCGAGGTGCCGGAAACTCGGCCGGTTGCGCCAGGTCCACATGGGCCGGTTTGAGGCAGTCCACCGTGAAAACCTCCTCTTTCCCCCCAACGTCCAGCACGAACGTGGACCCATTGTTCCGGAGCACCATAAACGGCCCCTCGTATGGCCGCTGCAGCGGTGGCCAATGCCCGCCCCTTCGTACAAACACAAACTTACAGTTCTGCAGGTCTTTGGGTACGCAGGTCAGGTTCCGCCCGTGCTGTGAAGTGGGTATGGGGGCCAGGTTACCGAGCTTCTCGTGTAGTCTGCCCAGGACTGCTGCGGGATCTTCCTCTTGCCCCCGTGGGGCTGGTAGGAACTCCCCGGGGACGACCAGGGGCGCGCCGTATACCAACTCGGCCGACGATGCGTGCAGGTCGTCCTTGGGCGCTGTGCGGATGCCGAGTAGGACCCAGGGAAGCTCGTCCGTCCAGTTGGCTCCTCGCAGGCGGGCCATGAGGGCCGACTTCAGGTGACGGTGGAAACGCTCCACTAGCCCGTTCGACTGTGGGTGGTAGGCAGTTGTGTGGTGCAGCTGAGTCCCCAAAAGGCTGGCCATAGCTGACCACAGGCTGGAGGTGAACTGGGCGCCTCTGACGGAGGTAATGTGGGCCGGTACACCGAAGCGAGATATCCAGGTGGTGATCAGGGCTCGGGCGCAAGATTCGGAGGTGGTGTCGGTGAGTGGGACCGCCTCTGGCCATCTTGTGAACTGGTCCACGATAATCAGGAGGTAACGCGCTCCGCGCGACACTGGCAGGGGGCCCACGATATCCACATGAATGTGGTCGAAACGCTGGTGGGCGGGATGGAACTGCTGCGGTGGGGCTTTGGTGTGCCGCTGCACCTTGGCCGTCTGGCAGTGCATGCACGTTTTGGCCCATTCACTGACCTGTTTGCGGAGTCCGTGCCAAACGAATCTGCTGGAAACCATCCGGACAGTTGTCCGGATGGAGGGATGTGCCAAGTTATGAATGGAGTCGAAAACACAGCGCCGCCAGGCTGTCGGGACGATGGGACGGGGCTGGCCGGTGGCGACGTCACAGAGTAGAGTCCTCTCACCTGGGCCTACGGGGAGGTCCTGGAGCTGCAAACCAGAGACTGCGGTTCTGTAACTCGGAATCTCCTTATCCGCCTGCTGTGCCTCTGCCAGTGCCTCAAAGTCTACCCCTTGGGAAAGGGCATTAACGGTAGGGCGAGAGAGCGCATCCACCAAGACATTGTCCTTACCCGAGACGTGCCGGACATCCATCGTGTATTCAGAGATGTAGGACAGGTGGCGTTGCTGGCGGGACGACCAGGGGTCGGACGCTTTCGTAAACGCAAAGGTAAGCGGTTTGTGGTCTGTGAACGCGGTGAAGGGCTGACCTTCCAGGAAGTACCTGAAATGCCGGATTGCCAGGTAGAGCGCCAACAGTTCCTGGTCGAAAGCACTGTACTTGAGCTCGGGTGGTCGCAGGTGTTTGCTGAAAAACGCCAGGGGCTGCCAGCGACCTGCGATGAGTTGCTCCAGCACCCCACCGACTGCCGTGTTAGATGCGTCCACTGTGAGGGCGGTAGGGGCGTCCATTCTGGGATGTACTAGCATCGCGGCGTTCGCCAAAGCTTCCTTCGTTTGAATGAAAGCGGCGGCGGACTCCTCGTCCCAGGTAACGTCCTTGCCCGGACCCGACATCAGGGCGAACAGGGGGCGCATGATCCAGGCAGCTGAAGGGAGGAAGCAGTGGTAGAATTTGACCATACCTACGAATTCCTGAAGGCCTTTGATCGTGGTGGGTCGGGGAAAGTGGCGGACCGCATCTACCTTAGCGGGCAGAGGGGTTGCCCCTTCTTTAGTAATCCTGTGGCCCAGGAAGTCAATGGTATCGAGTCCGAACTGGCATTTGGCGGGGTTGATTGTAAGACTGTACTCACTCATTCGGGCGCAGAGTTGACAGAGGTGGGACAGATGCTCCTGACGACTGCTGCTGGCTATGAGGATGTCATCCAAATAGATGAATGCGAAGTCCAGGTCCCGTCCCACCGCGTCCATTAACCGCTGGAACGTCTGTGCGGCATTCTTCAGGCCGAACGGCATGCGGAGGAACTCGAAAAGGCCAAACTGGGTGATGAGAGCCGTTTTGGGGATGTTGTCAGGATGCATCGGGATTTGATGGTACCCTTGGACGAGGTCTACCTTGGAGAAGATCCGTGCGCCGTGCAGGTTTGCTGCAAAGTCCTGAATGTGCGGCACAGGGTAGCAGTCCGGTGTGGTAGCCTCGTTCAGCCTGCGGTAGTCGCCGCACAGTCTCCAGCCTCCCGTCGCTTTGGGCACTATGTGCAGGGGGGAGGCCCATGGGCTGTCGGACCGCCGGATGATCCCCAATTCCTCCATCCTCTGGAACTCCTCCTTCACCAGTCGGAGCTTGTCCGGGGGGAGCCGCCAAGTGCGGGTGTGGAGGGGTGGTCCCTGGGTCGGGATGTGGTGCTGTACTCCGTGTCTGAGCATGACACTGAGCTGTGAACTGCGGTGCCAGAACCGATGGGAAATCCGCCAGGACCCTGGTGAAGTCGTTGTCGGACAGCGTGATGGAGCCGAGGTGAGGGGCTGGCAACTGAGCTGCACCCAGGGAGAACGTCTGAAAGGTCTCGGTGTGTACCAGTCTCTTCCTGGGCAGGTCGACCAGTAGGCTGTGAGCTCGCCAAAAATCCGCACCCAGAAGCGGTTGGGCTACGGCGGCCAGTGTAAAGTCCCACATGAACTGGCTGGAGCCGAACTGTAGCTGCACCTGAAGGGTACCATAGGTCCTTACTGTGCTGCCATTCACGGCCCTCAGGGGGGGACCCGGTGCCCTGCTGCGGGTGTCGTAACTCGTCGGAGGTAAAACGCTGATCTCGGCCCCAGTATCGACCAAAAACCGGCGTCCCGACCTTCTATCCCACACATACAGGAGGCTATCCCGATGGCCAGCCGCCATAGCCATCAGCGGCGGCTGGCCCTGGCGTTTCCTGGGAACTTGCAGGGCGGGAGACAGCGGCGGGCTTCTGCGCCCCACCACTGGTGGTAGAAGCACCAGTGTTCCTTGGGCCGGGGGTTGGTGGGCTCTGCGGCCAGGCCTGGACTGGTTTGCTGCTGGGAGTGTGGCTGGGAGATCTGTGCGATGGATGCCCCGCTCATCTTTTTGGCGTTCCAGAGCAAGTCCGCCCGGGCTGCCACCTTCCGGGGGTCACTGAAATCCGCGTCGGACAGCAGCAGACGTATGTACTCGGGCAGCTGCTCCAGGAATGCCTGCTCAAACATGAGGCAGGGTGTGTGTCGGTCGGCCAGAGACAACATCTCATTCATTAAAGCCGATGGAGGTCTGTCGCCCAAGCCATCCAGGTGCAGTAAACGGGCAGCCCGCTCGCGCCGTGAGAGTCCGAAAGTCCTGAGGAGCAGGGCTTTGAATTCCGTGTACTTGCCGTCTGCCGGGGGCGACTGTACGAACTCCGCGACCTGGGCCGCTGTGTCCTGGTCGAGGGAGCTCACCACGTAGTAGTAGCGGGTATCTTCTGAGGTGATCCGGCGAACGTGGAATTGGGCTTCGGCTTGCTGGAACCATAGGTTCGGTCGCTGTGTCCAGAAACCCGGCAGTTTCAACGAAACCGCATGAACAGAGGCGGCGTCGGTCACTTCTGGTCCAAAAATCGTTTGGACCGTCGGGGTCACCGATTGTAGCGGTGTGCTACACGCAGCACTAAAATTACGACACGGAGTCGGTAACTGCAGTCGAAGGAAAAACTTTATTCGAAATCCTCAGCCTCACTTTTAAGCCTCCCTCAACCTGCCCCCCGTGGCGCAGAGGCTCCAAAGCTCTGTGCTTGCAAACCCCCGTAGGCTATCTAATTGTGAGCCGGTTCGGATGTGCCAGGAAATGGGTCGCCACAAAACAAACATTTCCATAAGGTGTACAAACGTTTGTATTTCAGACATTGTTCATATATATCATATAATTATATATGTCACAAATCTCCACATAGTATTTATCTGAGGTATACACTTATAGAAAAGAGTGGAAAGAAAAAACAGGCAAAAGGAAAAAACAATGTACGAGTAGGGAGTGATTTTTTTTACCGACATGTTCATTGATTTGTGAGAATAAAATCAGGCCTATGAGGCATTATGTAGTTAAACCATTTTTCCCAGTATGAATCAAATTGTTCCAGCTTATGATTAACAGATGCAATTATCTTCTCCATTTTGTAAATGTCCATTGTAATTTCTATCCATGCGTTTATCTCCTGTGATAACCATTTCCTAGTAAGAGTCTTTTTACCACCCACCAACAGTATATACTTTAAATATTTATCTCTTTTCAACCATTCTTGAGGTATATACCCAAAATATATGGTCTTACTCTCTAAGGGTATTTCACATTTAAAAATGTCTTGTAGGGCATTGTGTACCCTCCTCCAATAGCCTTTGATAACAGGGCAGTCCCAAAAAATATGATAATTTGCATTTTGAATTCTACAATTTAGACAATAGACAATAGATGCAGAAGTAGACCATTCGGCCCTTTGAGCCTGCACCGCCATTTTGAGATCATGGCTGATCACCTACTATCAAAACCCGGTTCCTGCCTTGTTCCCATATCCCTTGATTCCCCTATCCATAAGATAACTATCTAGCTCCTTCTTGAAAGCATCCAGAGAATTGGCCTTCACTACCTTCCAAGGCAGTGCATTCCAGACCCCCACAACTCTCTGGGAGAAGAAGTTTTTTCTTAACTCTGTCCTAAATGACCTACCCCTTATTCTCAAACCATGCCCTCTGGTACTGGACTCCCCCAGCATCTGGAACATATTTCCTGCCTCTATCTTGTCCAATCCCTTAATAATCTTATATGTTTCAATCAGATCCCCTCTCAATCTCCCTAATTCCAGCGTGTACAAGCCCAGTCTCTCTAACCTGTCTGTGTAAGACAGTCCTGACATCCCAGGAATTAACCTTGTGAATCTACGCTGCACTTCCTCTACAGCCAGGATGTCCTTCCTTAACCCTGGAGACCAAAACTGTACACAATACTTCAGGTATGGTCTCACCAGGGCCCTGTACAAATGCAAGAGGATTTCCTTGCTCTTGTACTCAATTCCCTTTGTAATAAAGGCCAACATTCCATTAGCCTTCTTCACTGCCTGCTGTACTTGCTCATTCACCTTCAGTGACTGATGAACAAGGACTTCTAGATCTCTTTGTATTTCTCCCTTACCCAACTCTACACCGTTCAGATAATAATCTGCCTTCCTGTTCTTACTCCCAAAGTGGATAACCTCACACTTATTCACATTAAACATCATCTGCCAGGTATCTGCCCACTCACCCAGACTATCCAAGTCACCCTGAATTCTTCTAACATCCTCATCACATGTCACACTGCCACCCAGCTTAGTATCATCAGCAAATTTGCTGATGTTATTCTCAATGGCTTCATCTAAATCTTTGATGTAAATCGTAAACAGCTGTGGTCCCAATACTGAGCCCTGTGGCACCCCACTAGTCACCACCTGCCATTCTGAGAAACACCCATTCACCGCTACCCTTTGCTTTCTATCTGCCAACCAGTTTTCTATCCATGTCAATGTCTTCCCCCCAATGCCATGAGCTTTGATTTTACCCACCAATCTCCTATGTGGGACCATATAAAATGCCTTCTGAAAATCGAGGTACACTACATCCACTGGATCTTCCCCGTCTAACTTCCTGGTTACATCCTTGAAAAACTCCAATAGATTAGTCAAGCATGATTTACCCTTGGTAAATCCATGCTGGCTTGGCCCAATCCTATCACTGCTATCTAGATGTGCCACTATTTCATCTTTAATAATGGACTCTAGCATCTTCCCCACCACTGATGTCAGGCTGACAGGTCGATAGTTCTGTTTTCTCCCTCCCTCCTTTCTTAAAAAGTGGGATAATATTAGCCATTCTTCAATCCTCAGGAACTGATCCTGAATCTAAGGAACATTGGAAAATGATTACCAATGCATCCGCAATTTCTAGGGCCACCTCCTTTAGTACCCTAGGATGCAGACCATCTGGACCTGGGGATTTGTCAGCCGTCCGTCCCATCAGTCTACTCATCACTGTTTCCTTCCTAATGTCAATCTGTTTCATTTCCTCTGTTACCCAATGTCCTTGGCCCATCCATACATCTGGGAGATTGCTTGTGTCTTCCTTAGTGAAGACAGATTTAAAGTACTTATTAAATTCTTCTGCCATTTCTCTGTTTCCCATAACAATTTCACCCAATTCATCCTTCAAGGGCCCAACAGTGTTCTTAACTTTCTTCTTTCTCTTCACATACCTAAGAAAGCTTTTGCTATCTTCCTTTATATTTCTGGTTAGCTTGCGTTCGTACCTCATTTCTTCTCCCCGTATTGCCTTTTTAGTTAAGTTCTGTTGTTCCTTAAAAACTTCCCAATCATCTGTCCTCCCACTCACCTTAGCTCTGTCATACTTCCTTTTTTTTTAATGCTATGCAATCTCTGACTTCCTTTGTCAACCACTGTGGCCCCTTTCCCCACTTTGAATCCTTCCTTCTCCGGGGGATGAACTGATTTTGCACCTTGTACATTATTCCCAAGAACACCTGCCATTGCTGTTCCACTGTCTTTCCTGCTAGGATATCCGTCCAGTCAATTTTGGCCAGCTCCTCCCTCATGGCTGCATAGTTTCCCCTGTTCAACTGCAACACTGACACCTCCAAGCTGCCCTTATCCATCTCAAATTGCAGATAAAAACTTATAATATTATGATCACTACCTCCTAATGGCTCCTTTGCTTCAAGATCGCTTATCAAATCCTGTTCATTACATAACACTAAATCCAGAATAGCCTTGTCCCTGGTCAGCTCTCGTACAAGTTATTCCAGGAATGCATTCTGTAGGCACTCCACACACTCCCTATCCTGGGGTCCAACACCAACCTGTTTCTCCCAGTTCACCTGCATGTTGAAATTCCTCATAACTACTGCGACATTACTGTTGCCACGTGCCAAAATGTTAACTCCCTATTCAACTTGCACCCAATATCCATGCTACTGTTTGGTGGCCTGTAGACAACACCCATTAGGGTCCTTTTGCCCTTACTGTTCCTCAGTTCTATCCACACAGACTCTACTTCTCCTGATCCTATGTCACCCCTTGCAAAGGACTGAATCTCATTCCTCACCAACAGGGCCACTCCACCCCCTCTGCCCACATTTCTGTCCCTACGATAGCACGTATACCCTTGTACATTCATTTCCCAGGTCTGATCTCCCTGCAGACATGTCTCTGTTATCCTAACAACATCATAGTTACTCATTCGCACCTGAGCTTCAAGCTCATCTGCCTTATTTCTGACACTTCAAGCATTCAGATATAGAATTTTTAGCCCATTTCTCCTCTCTCTGTTTGAATCGTTGCCTATTGTGCTTAACCCAGCTCCCCAAACTCCCATCAGGCTATACGCCCCTAGAATTTTGTTGTCCTTCCTAAATTTACTTATTCTTTCTGCATATTTAACTCCATGTTCCGTCAGACCATCCCTCTGTACATGTGTCCTCCTTATCACTTGTTCTGCTTCAGCTTTCTCTACTACACACTTAATATTCCGGAACCGTGTAGTCCCCACCTGTCCTTTATTCTTCATCTTGCTATCCTCTCTCACATTCTGGATCCCCGCCCCCTGCAAATTTAGTTTAAAACCCCCCCCCCCCCAAGAAGCACTAGCAAACTTCCCTGCAAGAATGTTAGTACCGCTCCAGTTCAGGTGTAAACTGTCCCTTCGGAACAGATCCCACCTTCCCTGGAACGAAGCCGAATTATCTAAAAACCTGAAGCCCTCCCTCCTGCACCATCCTCTCAGCCATGTATTAATCTGTATAATCTTTCTGTTCCTTGCCTCACTCGCACGTGGCACAGGTAGCAATCCTGAGATTGTTACCCTTGAGGTCCTGCTCTTCAGCTTCGCACCTAACTCCCTGAACTCCCTACGCAGGACCCCCTCACTCATCCTACCCATGTCATTGGTCCCTACATGGACCACAACATCTGGATTCTTGTCCTCCCTCTCGAGAATAACCTGCACCCGATCTGAGATGTCTGGAACCCCGGCACCAGGGAAGCAACATATCCAAGACTCCCGATCTTCCCCACAAAATCTCCTATCCGCCCCCCTGACTATAGAATCCCCTATCACTACCGCTCTCTTCTCTTCCCTCCTCCCCTTCCTGGTCGAGGGTCCAACCTCAGACAGGACAGGACCACTGCAACTTGTTCCTGGTTGGTCATCCCCACCAACAGTATCCAAAACGGTATACTTATTTTTGATGGGAACGGCCACAGGGGTGCTCTGCTCTCTCTGTCTGCTCCTCCTGCCTCTCTTGACTGTCACCCATTTGCCTACCTCCTGTCTTTTCGGTGTGACTACCTCCCGATAACTCTTATCTATCTCTGCCTCTGCCTCCTGAATGATCCGTAGTTCATCCAGCTCCTGCTCCAATTCCTTAATTCGGTCTGATAGGAGCTGCAGCTGGATGCACCTATTGCAGGTGTGGTCATCAGGGACAATTGTGTCGACCCTGACCTCCCACATACTGCGTACGGAGCACACCACTGCTCTAACTGTCTCCCCCATTACTTGATCCCAGATTAGTCAGAATAAATGAAAAAAGAACCTACTGACCTTCCCTTTTTACCTCAGCAAGCACGTACTCAGGCTCACTGATTTCCTCTCACTGAAGTCCTCTTGCGCCGAAGACTGCTGAGCCAAAGCCCAGCACTCTGCTCCCACGTACACCGCTGCCCGCTCCTGAAAGTGGGCCTCTTTTTAAAGTCCGTGCTCGCTGCTGACGTCACCCGCGCCTGTGCAGTTTTACCTTCCTCCTCAGATACTCTCCAGGTAGGTCCAAGGGTCTCAGCCTACCTACAACGGCCTATCCTCCAATCTCCAGTCGTCTGTCGACCACGAGCACTCCTTACTTCTGCTCCGCTGCCCGCTCCTGAAAGTGGGCCTCTTTTTAAAGCCCATGCTCGCTGCTGACGTCACCCGCGCCTGCACAGTTTTACCTTCCTCCTCAGGTACTCTCCAGGTAGGTCTGAGGGTCTCGGCCTACCTACAACGGCTGATCCTCTGATCCTCCGATCTCCAGTCGTCTGTCAACCATGAGCACTCCTTACTTCTGCTCCGCTGCCCGCACCGACGTAATTTCTCCAGCAAACAGGGAGGTTACTATCATAATAGGATTTCTGGGAGGGTGTAATAAAATATCTTATCAAGTTTTTCCATCTGAACTCCCTCCATTTCTGTGAACTGGTACACTTCCATTGATACCTCCATATTATTGTCCATTCTTCCTCAGATATAATTATCCCTCCTTCCTTCTCACATTTTGTTTTAATGTATGAATTCGAATGTGTGTCAAGATTTGACAACCCCCTAATACATGCTTGAAATGATTCTACTACCGAATTATATGCTTTTCTAAAGAGCTCTATCAAGCATGTACTTGCCTTAGGTTACATTTTTAAGGGTCCTATAAACATGTCTCATCTGTAAGTACTGATAAAAGTCTTGCTTTTCTAATACAGTAGGTGTTTCTCTTTAAGCATTTCAAAATCGAACAGTGTTCCTTCTTTCATTATGTTGCAAAGAACTGTTATTCCTTTAGCTGTCCAGTCCTTAAATCTAGTATCCAATTTATTTGGTGTAAAATCCAAGTCATATGCACACCATTTAAAAAATTGCAATATCTTCCTCTAGATTATATTCTTTTATAGTAGTTTTCCATATTTTAAGAGTCAATTTCACCCATGGGTTATCAATAGTATTTATGTACCTTTGCAGGTTGTTATCAGCCAAGATTGCTTGTAAGGGGATGGGAAGTACCCGCTCCTCAATGTTTTTCCATTGAGCGTCGTATGATGGATTGCACCAACGTATCACAGCTCTCAACTGTGCTGCAAAATAATAATCTCTAAGAGTAGGTAGGCCCCATCCCCCCTTTTCCTTTGCTAATTGCAAAGTTTTGAGACGAACTGTAGGCCTTTTACCTTTCCAAATATACCTTGATAACATCTTGTTCCATTCATTGTATTGATTTTGATTAATCTCTATTGTTGGGGTCTGAAAGAGATATAGCAGTCTGGGCAGTATATTCATTTTAATTGACTCAATCCTTGAACTGAGACTAAAAAAAGGAATCAGGTTCCATCTTGCCATATCTTCCTTAATTTTTTTATATAAAGGCTGATAATTGCATTCTGATAATTTTGCCGATTCTTTTGGCATAATGATGCCCAAATATTTGAGAGACTCTGTTTGCCATGTGCAGGGATATGTACTTTCAATTTCTCTTGGGTTTTATCTGTGTTGATCTTGTATCCTGATAATTGACCATATTGTTCAAAGGATTGCATCAATTTAGGTAAAGAGTACGTTGGTTGCCCTAGATAGATCAAAATGTCATTCGCGTAACAAGCCAGTTTATGCTCTGTCTCTTTAATAGTAATTCTCCTGATATCTTCATTTTGTCTGATGTATTGAGCTAATGGTTTCAGATATAATGCGAAGAATAGCGGTGACCATGCACAACCCTGTCTTGTGCCCCTTTCTAGGGTAAAAACTATTTGAAAAATATCCATTGATTTTAATCCTCTAGCAGTAGGGTTGTCATATAGTGTCTGTATAGTTTTAATAATTGTGTCTTGGAAACCAAATCTATGTAAAACTCTGTAAAGAAATTTCCAATTAACAGAATCAAATGCCTTTTCAGCGTCCATGCTTATCACTATTGCTTCGATTTTATTTTTTTGTATATGATCCATAATGTGAAGTGTCCTTTGTATATTCTCTTGTGTTTGGCGTTGTTGTATAAAACCTGTTTGATGGTTATGTATCATTATGGGTAGATACTCTTCTAATCGTTTGGCCATGATGGAGGTAAATAATCTATAATCTACATTAAGAACAGATATTGGTCTAAATGACCTGCATTCCATTTTATCCTTGCCTTCTTTTGGTATAACTGAGATTATTGCTTCCTTCCAACTGGGTGGCATTTGTGCCTTTCTTAGAGCCCTGTTCAGTGTGGAGAGTAAAACAGGAATTAACTCATTTTTAAATTCTTTGTACCACTCTGCTGTATACCCATCTGATCCTGGTGACTTGCTTAATTTAAGCCTACTAATTGCAGCTTTTAATTCAACTTCAGTTATGTCAGCAGTCATCGTTCTATTTTGTTCTTTGCATAAAGTGGGTAACTCTGGAGAATTCAGGAAGGTGTCAATTTGGGTTGTGCATCCCCCTGGAACTTTGAAATATAGAGTTTTGTAAAACACTTATAAGCTTCTTGACTTTCACTTAGCTTATTTTTTTTTTATCAATTTTGTTCTTGGATCCCTAATTTTATGAATTGTATTTTCTGCTATCTTTTTTTTTCAGTTCCCATGCCAGTACTTTAATAGACTTAGATCCACTTTCATAATGTCTCTGTTTCAGAAACATTAAATTTTTCTTGATTTCTTGCATAGCCAAACTATTAATTTCATTCCTGATTTTTAAAATTTCCTCTGATGTATCCTGTGCCAAATTCAATTTGTGTTTTTTCTTTGGTTCCTTCAGCCTAATTCCTCTAATGTTTTATTCCTTATTTTTTTCTTATATGAAGATATCGCTATAATTTTCCCTCTTAAGACAGCCTTCAGAGTATCCTATAGATGAGAGGTGAAACCTCTCCATTATCATCAAATTCTAAGTAGAGACCAATTTCTTTTTTAATTTGTTCCTTAAAGTACGAATCATTGAGTAGACTTGAATTTAGTTTCCAAATAGTATTTCTTGGTTGTAGGTCAAAATCAACAGATAAATATATAGGTACTTGGTCACTTACATCTATTTTCCCAATTCCACAGGTGTTTATTTTGTCTTTGTCTTTTCCAAATATTATGAAATAGTCTATTCTTGTATATACGGAATGGGGACCAGAATAATGAATGTAATCCCTTCTGTCGGGGAAAAGGTCCCTCCATATATCAATTAAACCAACATCCTTAAAAAGTGTATTAACTTTCTTATGTAAGGATTTTGTTTCATAGGTTTTTCTATTGGAAGAGTCTGTTTGGTTGTAATTGTAAATTTAAGTCTTCCCCACATATCAGGAGACCTTCTATTTCCACTACCATAATATCAGTAATTTTCTGAAAGAAACCAATATCACTTCCCGGGGGTGCGTATATATTCAATAGAGTAACTGTATTTTTGTCTATATTCCCCCTTACCATCTGCCCTCCTTATCTCCCATTTCGAATACTTTTTCAAAATTTAGCTTACTTGAGATAAGAATAGCAACTCCTCTCCTATGTCCTGATTTATATGAGGAGAAAAAGAAATTAGTAAAGCCCATTCTCTCTAGTTTTCTATGCTCATTATCACAAGTGAGTTTCATGTAAATAGACTACATGGGCTTGTTCTTTTTTCATTTTGGATAGATTTCTATTACATTTGATTGGATTTAATAGCCCATTGACATTAAAATAAATGAATTTTACTTTGTCCTTAGCCATCTGTATTTATCTGTCAATGTATCATTGAAATTAGCAGAATAAAACATAATTGATCTACTCCCTGAACATATAAGAACCAAGAAACGCAAATAATAACAAAAAAGGCAATGAAGGTGTGATTCCAAAGCTGCAGTCTCTAGTAGATGACCCTGGGTTGAGCTAGCTGTGGGGGATAGCCCCACCTACCTGTGAGTTGAGGGCCCTCATTGTAGTATGCATAAAAGTCGGTGAACAAATCCATTACACAGAAAAGATTTCCCTGTGTACTCCTCCTATGCGCGCGCGCGCGCACACACACACACACACACACACTCTCACTCTCTCTCTCTCTCTCTCTCTCTCTCTCATTTTGGTGGGGAAAAAGGAGTAAGTGAGTGAATAAAGAAAAATAACTGAGTAATATAAAATCCACATTACAATAAGTATTTCTCGAGATAGGTATATCACTGTCTATTTTTACTTCCGTTTAGCTTCTCAACATTTTAAAAGTGAGCCAAACTTTATGGCTCTTCTGGAGGGGGTGAGGGCTGTCTTTGGAAATCTCCCAGTCTCTTCCTGATGTACTTCTCTTGTCCTTCTCCTGTCTTCTGCTTTCTCGATTCTTCCACTATTTCCCAATCAGAGTGGGATAATTCTTCTGCCAGGCTTTCCCTTGGTTTGAATAAACCTCTTCCACTGTCTGATACAGCTAGCAGGGTATGGAGTTTGAAATCTAATCCTTTCTTGCTTTAGTATTTGCTTTACTTCAGAGTATTCTTTACGTTTCTGCAGGACTGCGGGTGGGTAATCTTGATTGAAATATATTAATTTATTGTCTAAAAACACCCTCTTCTTACCCCAGGCCCTTCATAGAATCTCTGCCTTGGTACTGTATCAAAGGAATTTAATTACTATTGAGTGTGGCTTATCTTCTCTGTCTTGGGTAGGCCATGGGACCATCACACGATATTCCCTCTCAATTTTCCAGCTCCATAGTCAGAGGAATCTCCAGCACGTCCTGCAGCAACTTTCGTACAAACTCCATCATAGACAAACCCTCCACTCCTTCGGGAACATTGTATATCCTGATATTTTTCCGCTGTGATCTTTCCTCCAGGTCAAGCAGTTTACTTTCTTGTTGATTTAATATTTTTATCGTCTTACTCAGCATCTGTTCCACATTTTGCACGTGATCTTCCACCTTCTCAATTCGAGTCTCTGCCACCGCTATTTTTTGATTGACATTGGTGAGCTCTGACTTAATATCATGTAGCTGCTGTATTATATCTTTTTGGAACTCCTGTATCTCTTTCAAAATTTTTATCATCAGAATCAGAATCAGACTTTAATCGCCAAGTACCTGTGCACATACAAGGAATTTACTTCCGGCAGATGTTGTCTCTCTGCTCATAACAATAATAATGATAAATATAAATGAAAATATAGATTATACATACAGGTAGTGCAATCCAAGTAATAGTTAGCTGACAATTAACCGGCAGTTAACTGTTCAGCAAAGTGACCGCAGTAGGGAAAAAACTTCTCCAGTGCCTATTAGTCTTAGTCTGGAGGGATCTGAAGCGCCTACCAGACGGAAGCAGTTCAAACAGTCCGTGCACAGGATGGAATGAGTCCTTTATGATGTTCCCCGCCCTCTTCTTCACCTGGAAGAGTACAGGTCCACAATAGAGGGCAGGGAGGCTCCAATGATGCGCTCGGTAGTCCTCACTGTGCGCTGTAGTCTGGTTCTATCCTGCTTGGTGGCGGCTCCAAACCACACAGTGATGGAGGTGCACAGGACAGACTCAATTACTGCAGTGTAGAACTGCAGCAGCAATTCCTGAGGCAGACCATATTTCCTCAAGAGCCGCAGGAAGTACATCCGCTGCTGGGCCTTCTTCAGGATGGAGCTGATGTTCTGCTCCCACTTCAGATCCTGAGAGATGGTGGTTCCCAGGAACCTGAAATTTTCCACGGTGGACACAGGGCTGCTGAGGACTGTGAGGGGGGACATAACAGGGGGATGTCTCCTGAAATCCACTATCATCTCCTTTGTCTTGAGCGTGTTCAGCTCCAGATTGTTCCGACTGCACCAGAGCACCAGTTGGTCCACCTGCTGTCGATATGCAGACTCATCACTGTTCTGGATGAGTCCGATGACGGTGGTGTCGTCTGCAAACTTCAAAAGCTTCACATAGGGGTTGGAGGAGGTGCAGTCATTGGTGTAGAGAGAGAACAGCAGTGGAGAGAGGACACACCCTTGGGGGGCGCCGGTGTTGGTGATTCGAGTATCCGAGGTGACCTGTCCCATCCTTACCTGCTGACTTCTGTTGGTCAGGAAGCTGTAAATCCAATCGCAGAGATCAGGTGGCACAGTGAGGTGAGACAATTTGGAGCAGAGGGTATGAGGGACAATGGTGTTAAACGCCGAACTGAAATCCACAAACAGTATCTGAGCATAGGTCCCAGGACGATCCAGATGTTGCAGGATATAGTGCAGTCCCAGGTTGACTGCATCGTCTACTGACCTATTTGCCTGGTAGGCAAACTACAGGGGATCCAGCAGGCTGCTGGTGAGGGTCTTCAGGTGGTTCAACACCAAGCGTTCAAAGGATTTCATGACCACAGATGTCAGTGCGACAGGTCTGTAGTCATTCAGTCCTGTGATGGTGGGTTTCTTGGGGACCGGGATGACGGTAGAGCGCTTGAAGCAAGTCGGAACCTCACTCAGCTCCAGAGATCTATTAAAGAGCTGAGTGAAGATGGGAGCCAGCTGATCAGCACAGGCTCGTAGACAGGAGGGGGAGACCCCATCTGGGCCTGGAGATTTTCAGGTCTGAAGTCGCTGGAACAGTCGACATACTTCTCCTTTGCTGATTCTAAGCTGTGATCTAGGGGGGCTGGGCAGAGATGGTGGGGAGGTGATTGCAGTGATTGGGGGATGAGTGTCAGTGAGTGATGGTCGAGGGAAGGCAGGAAGAGAGACCGAAGGGGGGGGAGGGGGGAGGGACAGGTGTAAGATGGACCCTCTCAAATCTACAGTAAAAGGTATTAAGGTCGTCAGCCAAAGCTTTGTTAACCTCAGCGGGGGGGGGGGGGGGGGGGGGCAGTGCGTCTCCTGTAGTCAGTGACCTCCTGCAGACCTCTCCACACCGACAATGAATCGTTAGCTGAGAAATTATTCCTCAACTTTTTGGAGTAGAGCCACTTGGCCACTCTGATTTCTCTGGTCTGTGCATTTCTGGCCAGCCTGTACAGGGCCCTATTCCCACTCCTGTGGGCGTCCTCCTTAGCTTGGCGAAGGTGTCTGAGTTTGGGGGTAAACCATGGCTTATTGTTGGTGAAGGTCCGGAAAGTTTTTGTGGGTGCACATGCATCCTCACAAAAACTGATGTAGGTTGTCACAGTGTCTGTCAGTTCATGTATATTGGTGGCTGCAGCTTCAAAGACACCCCAATCAGTGGTGTCAAAACAGTCCTGAAGTTGCTGTTTTGCCTCACTGGTCCACTTCTTCACTGTCCTCACCACAGGCTTAGCAGATTTAAGTCTCTGCCTATAGGCTGGGATGAGGTAGATCAGACAGTGGTCAGAGAGTCCTAAGGCTGCACGGGGAATAGAATGGTAAGCATTATTTAGGATAGTATAACAGTGGTCCAGAGTGTTACTATCCCTGGTGGGGCAGTTAACATGTTGGCTGTATTTCGGGAGTTCGTGATTCAGTTTAGCTCTGTTGAAATCTCCTAGGACGATCAACAGCGAATCTGTGTGTACCCGTTCTAAACGCATAATATGATCAGCCAGCCGCCGAACGGCCTCGCTCACGTTGGCCTGAGGTGGAACATAAACACCGACAAGGATAAATGAGGAAAACTCTCGTGGTGAATAGAAAGGCTTACAGTTCAGAACAAGAAACTCCAGGTTTGCCGCTTCGCCTGAACAAGGCCCATCGTCAGTCTTGCTAGCACGCAGTCGGATAGGAGAGCTGCTCGCTGCCCCCCTCTCATCCACAGGCTCCGCTGTGTTGCTTTTTTTATCTCCATTCTTTTTCCCCATTCTTGCCCCTCTTATCAGTTCAAATCTTTTGAAAGATCCTGTATTTGATGGGTTAACAAGGCAAAATATGCCTTTTTCTGGACGAGCTATTGATGATGTGGTTGGAGTGACCCGTTGGCAATTTTTCAAGTTTAGAGGCAATGGAGTTCCTGACCATAAAGCCAATGCCAGAAAGGTGTCTGTCAGTCTCTGGCTTGCCTGACCAATAGAGGGTGTAGCCGGTGCCGTGTTCTTGAAGCCTGCCTTCCTCTGGGAAGCGGACTTCACTGAGAGCAGCGATGTAGACATTCAGTCTTGAAAGTTTATGCGCAACTGGGGCGGAGCGTTGTTCTGGGCTACCACTGTCTGCTGTATCGAGCATGGTTCTGATGTTCCAGCATGCGAGTTTTAGTCCTTGCCCTCCTTGTGAGGGAGGTGTGTACTTTTCCTTTTTTGTTGTTGTTTAACTGCATTTGAGGATGCCCGTTGACCGTGGCTAGCCAACTGGGGGAAATGGAAATAAGCTTTGGTTAGGCCAACTTTCCTAGGCCCCTCTCCATGTGGAGCAAGCAGTGCTGTCCCTGGAGAAGGCTGCTTGGTCGTTCAGGGTGTTGTCGAATTATATCATTGTCTCTGGGGTCAACATCAGACGACCGATACATCTGAACTGTCTGCATGCAGGATTGGAACTGCAGTTTCCAGTGACATCTTTCACCTGCTGTTTTCAGCCCTTTCCCATCGTGGCAGGGCATGATGAATGGTCAGAGAGGATTTGTTGTAGACATGGGTGTGTCCTTCGGCCTGTGCAATGGTTTTTTTAGATGGAGTGCAGAGTGCGCAGTACTGGCCCCACCCTTTACACCCAGGGTTCATCTGCCGTAGCCTAGCAAGTTGGGACAGCAACAGTGAGGTCCTCGGGTTGTAGGAGTTACGTCGGAGGTGGATGGCCTGACAAGGCTGACGAGCCCCACCTGCTCAGATTTGGAGTCAGACTTGTCCTTCTCTTAGGCTGGCTGCCAGCCAAGGCTAACGAGCCCAGCCAATCCATCCAGTTATATGCCGCTGGACATTTGGTCACGCCATGACGTAGCAAGCATGGTGGAAACGGTGGGGGGGGGGGGGGCACCAATGAGAAGGTGTTGGTATGGACACAGTAGTGTAGGAGAGACCATTTGCAGTGACCTCCTGTCCAGCAAGCCAGAGTGACCACGCAGCGATCACTACACCGGGAAAGGAGAGGCGATGTATTACACATGCATTTTCCCTGGTGAGTGGAACGTCAGGCCCAGACCTCACCAGAAGCCCAGCAGGAAATCCCATCTCCCCCTTGTCTTCCGGAGTGTCCACAAAGAGGGCTTTGCCCTCAGGAATTTGAGGGCCCCCATCACTCTCGCTACTTTCCAGGGCCGTACCACAATTGGCTTTGACTGGGTGAACCACACAGTCCCTCTTTTAGATTCAGCATCCAGCCCACTGCTGCCATGCACTACCTCAAAATTAGCTTGAAATGCTGGGAGCACGGACAATGTCCCCAAAAAGCTCTCCCCTGCCTTCTCCTTGCAGACCCCCATGTGCCTCCTCACAAGTGGGGTGTTGGTCTCCACCAGAATTGAAACGCCACCTGTCTCAACAAGGGCCGGACAAAGCAGCACTAATGTCTCAAGAACCTCAGGCATTCCCACATTGGCCTCCGAGAACTCCAGTTTCACTGACAAGTAACCATTGTATGAATAATCACCAGCACTGATACCAGAAATCTCCAGTGCACTGAATGGTGTCAAGGGTAAATGTTTCAGATACTGGTTGTAAAATGGAACGGTATAGTAACGTGACCTGCAACCCGGTGTCGAGTATGGCTTTAACATAGATTCCCTCTATCCACAGTGACACACTGGAGCATGGTCCCACTGAACCCCCAGGAATAGGGTCTTTTGCTTTTGCTTGGTACATTGCTGGGAACATGTTCCCCCAGAGACACCAGACTGTGCCCTCACTGGGTCTCCTCTAAGTTCCCCGACACCTCTCCCTGCTTAGATACCTGTGGGCTCGCTCCCTGAGGGGCTTCCTGCCGCTCATATTCCCAAGGGAAGTGTCACTCTTCCCCACGGTTACAGCACACGCTACTGTTCATCCCTCTTCTCGCGGAACCCCAGCCACCCGCAGCCCTCTGCATAGTCCGTCCCCTTGGAGGGGGCCCTCTCTGCCAGTTCTATCGTACGGAGGGTCCACTGGTTAACATCCAGGACATCTCAGTTCTCAGCTGTGCCACTTCCCCAGAACTGAATTCCTGCAGCTGATTTGTCTTCAGAGCAATCAGGTTACAGTAACCTTGGGGTATGGCATTATCAGAAGCCCCCATTTGATCCACTACTCGATCTGGCCTGACAGTATGTTCAACCAATGGCCCCGCCTCCCCTGGGACACAGATAGATGCTGGCAGTCCCACCATCATTACGTCAGTGTTAGTCTGAACTAGATCAAGGTCTGAGCCCGCCATTTTATCAAACTTTCGTGCTACGATTTCAACTTTGCCAACAGCTTTAACCATACTCAAAAATCAAATTAACTATTCATCCGGGTTACGAATCTCCACCCTACTCTACACGCCCACATTATTAACCGCATTCCCACAAAGGCACACCAGCACTGATTTAAACAGGGCAATCACACAGCATCCAATGGAATCAATCCAGGATGTAGCCCCCAACATTCCAACACTTGATCTTGGGGGTGAAAACCCCCCTGCCCAGCCAAACTTAGGAAATCTCATTTGGGTGGATGCTGCGCCATGTATCCCCTGTTACAAATCAGTACCCTGAAATAACAAACAGTACACAATATGCGATTAAATGATTAAGCTTTATAACTCTTACTTTGACTATGTGGTCAGTAGAGAAACAAAATATAAAAAGAAAAGGTGCCAATCTTATTAAACAGTCTGTGCACTCAGTGGTCTTTCTTCTGCCATTTGATCTCCTCTGAGTGTTGCTGACCTTTGGACCCCTGCTCGGAATTCACTTGTCTGGCGGCCCACCGAATCTCTCCATTCGCATCTTCTCTCTTCATCCCTCTCTTGCCCTCTGGCAAAAGCCTGTGAAACCAACAGCTTCCAGAATCGCCAGACAGGGCAACAGAATCCTGATTGAATAACATGCATAATTATTCGCAGCCATAACCCTAACATTTCTGCTACAGAGAAACCATTAGCTCAGCAGTTAATATTACAGAGAAGCTATTACATTAGCCTTAGTAGTGAAACATTACAAAGAAGCCATTACATAACCTTTTTGGATCAGTAATAGGGATTCTTTCTAGTTGCTTTCACATTCCTGGTTTAACCATTCTTCTTTGGCTTTTTGACATAAGATTTTAGCTTTTTTATCTGAGGACTTATATTCTATAGGATTTGCTTTCTTCTGTCTCCCTTCTTCCATTAGATTTTTGATTTCGTCTCTCATCCATTTATTCTTTGTGCTTTTTCTTGTTTAGGAATCACTGACTTTGCTGATTCTACCAAGGCATCCTTTAGAGAATTAAACTTCATTTCTACATGATCGCTATCATCTTCAATAGCTTCTATTTCTAGACTGTGAAATCTATTCCTTACTTCAATTATAAATTTTTGTCTTAAGTTTTCTTCTTTAATTGTGAGTAGTCAAGGGATTGTTCAGGGTTTTGCTTCTTCAGTTTTTTAAGTTTTACTTTTACATGTCGTATTACTGGGTTATGGTCACTATTACAGTCTGCACCTGGTTCTTGGTCCTCCCAAAATATTCCGCATGGAATTTAAACTGGAGGTGGCGGAGGGTGGACTTGTGGAGATTTTTGAAGAAGAGCTGTCTTAAATTTAATTGGGTTTGATTGTGTGACTATGGTAGGATGAAGATTATTCCATGCTTTAATTGTGCAGGGGAAGAATGAATTGTTGTACACATCTGACTTGGTAGTTAGTATTTCAAATTGAAATGAGTGCCCTCGTCTGCTAATAGGTTTGGGTTTGTGTAGGATTGGTAGTCTATGTCAAGCTGACCATTTAACATTTTGTAAAACCAGGTCAGACGGTGTCCTTCACATCTATCTTGGAGAGAGTTCCACTTTAATTAATTCAAAAGTCACGTAACACTCACTTCCCTCTCATAGGTCTTTGTGACAAACCGGCCTGCCTGTCTTTGGACTCGCTCGATGGAAGTAGTGTTTTTGTTTGTGTATGGATCCCATGCAGCAGCTGCATATTCCAGATGTGGTCTAACAACGGTGAGGTACAACTTCTCCTTGACAAAAGTTGAACAATGATGAAAATTGAGTCTCAGAAAGTTTAGGACTCCTGTTGCATTCACTGTTGCATGATGTGCCTGACCATTCTAACGCAGATCATTCTGGATTTTGATACCTTTCCTTGCTTTTGCCTTCCTGCAGAGCATGCAGCCATTGACAACTTTTTTGGCAATTTTCTTTCCCCTTATGACCCATGCCTTTCTTCTCACCTTGAGCAAGGTTCTGGCCACTCCATCATGACTCTCATTGTGGGCCTCCCGAGTTAACAGTGTGGACACCCAGGCATCATAGGGCAAGATGGGGACACCAACTTGATCTTCTTTGAAGATTTGCACACGGCCACTGCAAACCAATAGCCCAGGGTCTTGGTCTTTGTAGACTACCAGCCTGTCTGTAGTGGTGCTTGGAAAGGTTGCACCCTCTTGTGCTGCTAGAAAAATGTCTCTTAGAGCATCTTCTCATTCCCTTACTGAGATTACTCCTGCCAAAGAAACTGCCTCGCACTTTGGACTGTCCATGGCTTGATTTTGTCCAATAAACTTTTTTGCTGCTCTCCAGACTAATGCAACTGTTTTCACTAGTTGAGTTAGAACACCAAAACGCTTGATGTCCACAAGGCTTTGGATGGCTGACGCTGCAGGCAGTCTCTGTTCTGTTTTGACCTGGTTCTGTTTTTATGCTGGTTCTTGTTTCTTTGCCTTGACCCTTGTCAAAGCAGCAACAAATGCTTTCTTTTGCAAGTAGCAGCCCTGGCAGTGGCTGCTACTTCTTTGGCTGATTTCATCAGCCACTCATTTGCTGGCAAACTCAGAAACTTTGGCCCATTTTGCCACTCTGAGTCTTCATGCAGGTCTTGAGGACTAGCTCCTCTGGTGATTACATCAGCAATATTTTGTGGACCAGGAATCCATTGCCAGTCCTGGATCCTTGTGCTGTTTTGAATCTCTTCGACCCTTTTGCAAAGAATGTTTGATAGCCATGGCTTTCACACTGTATTGCATCAAGGACTGTTTGGCTATCGGTATAACAATTTAATTCATGAAATAAAAATTTGTCCAAGATCAAATTTTTCTAAAACCGCTGAAAGGTAATTCCACTCTACACGATCAAATGCTTTCTCCTCATCAAGAGAAATAACACATTCGAGAGTCCCAATGATCCAGAAATCTGAATTTCTGCCCCCTGCTCCAATCCCTCAGCCACGCATTTATCCTCCACCTCATTCTATTCCTATTCTTATTGTCGCGTGGCACAGGCAGTAATCCTGAGATTACTTCCTTGGAGGTCCTGTTTTTCAACTTTCTTTCTAACTCCCTGTAGTCTTCTTTCAGCACCTCTTCCCTTTTCCTACCTCTGTCATTGGTACCAATATGTACCACAACCTCTGGCTGTTCTCCCTCCCACTGCAGGATATCTTGGATGCGATCAGAAACATCCCCGGACCCTGGTACCTGGGGGGCAAACTACCATCTGAGTTTCTTTCCTGCGTCCACAGAATCGCCTGTCTGAACCTCTGACTATATAGAGTCCCCTATCACTAATGCCTTCCTCTTCCTTTCCCTACCCTTCTGAGCCACAGGGCCAGACTCTCTGCCAGAGGCATGGCCACTGTTGCTTCTCCCAGGTAGGCTGGCCCCCAGCAACAGTACTCAAACAGGAGTACTTATTGTCAAGGGGTACAGCCACAGGGGTACTCTCTAGTACCTGACTCTTCCCCTTCCCTCTCCTGACTGTGACCCATTTCTCTGTCTCCCATGGCCCTGGAGTGACCAACTGTCTGTAACTCCTCTCTATCACCTCCTCACTCTCCCTGACCAGATGAAGGTCATCGAGCTGCAGCTCCAGTTCCCTAACACGGTCCCTTAGGAGTTGCATCTCGATGCACCGGGTGCAGATGTGGCTGTCCGGGATGCCGGGAGACTCCAGGACCTCCCACATCTGACACTGACCACAGAAAAGTGGCCTCACACACATACTACCTCCTTTTGCAATCAACAACTGCCTCACCTCATCCCGTTACTGCCAAAGCCTGTTGAGCCAAAGCCCTTTCACCCTGCTTGCCTCTCACTCCACTGCCCGCTGGATATCGCTGCCTTCTTTTTAAACCATTCGCGCTCAACTGGCTGACATCATGTGCCTGCGCAGTCTGGCCTCTCTCTTCCCCCGAGAGCTCAAAATGTCTTCCTGCTGGAAATCCTTAGGTGCTCTCCCGCTGCCTCCTTGTTCCAAATCTGGAGTTCTGGAGCAAAAGTATAAGTCAAAAGGGTCAGGGCAGAAAATTGTCCAGAATAACAGAGAATAACAAAAAAAATAATGAATAATGTTGGCACTAGAGAACCTACCCCTCCCTCCAGTCCCAAAACAAGATAGCTACCAAAAAAAGCAGCAAGCACTTCAAAAAAAACCCCAAAATCCAACTTCCAGTTTCATAACAATGTCATAAGCTCTGTTTAACTAATAATACAGAAATTAGAGAACATTATGCACGTCAAAATTATATAAAAAAACCATCAAAAAACATTAAACTTAATTCAAAATAATAATCCAAAATAGTCTACCAACAAGAAACTATGAAAAAATTAGGTAATTAAAAAGAAAACAGAGAAAAAAAACAGAAAGTACTTAAACTTGTTAAGTGTGGTGCATGTTTTGAAATTCTCACTACAACTGTTACATAGATTCATCCCTCTGACTGAAATACAATGATTTGTTCCGTTTGTTCTTATCCTTTGTTTTTGAAATATACATATTCCTCTCAAATCATGTTGACTTCCTCTCATTTTAAACAATCTTTGGATATTTGTGATAGCTGTCCATTTTTTACTTTATACATAATTTATATTATTTTCAAATGTACAAAATATCTGAATTTTAAAGTGTTTATTTGAATAAATAGATATCTGCCTCCTCTTGGGCATCCAGTCTGAGAGAGGGGTGAAAGGAGCCCTGAGAGCGGGCCTCATTCCTGCAAAGAACCAAACTCAGTACAGCTGCAGGTCAGGGTCTTCAAAAGAACCTTGAAAAGGGAAAAAAAGACTTGAAAGATAGAACTAGAGCTGTTTCCGAAGATGCAAACAAAGGAGTCTTCATTTAGTGCTATCTTGACGTTGCTCCGCTCTTCTTGGGTTTCTATGGGGATAAATATAGGGGAGAGGTTCACATGGTTTCTCCCACTTGTGGACCTTGCCTCTCTTGGCTTTGTCTCCATTCTAGTTTAAAGGCTGCATCCAGCTGTTAACTATGGTCAGGGCTGTGTTCTCTGTCCAATGGATATGGTCTGTCCCTACTATAAACTGCCTCCCTAGGATTGCAGGGATATAATTCTTAAGTTTTAATAAAATAGTTTAGTTGCTTCAGAATTGTTTGTTCTGTGTCTGTCAATCTGTGCTGAAGTTTAATTCCAGCACCCAGATACTGGCGTGGGGAAATTTAATCCTAGCCGTTTTCAGTAGCTTCTGAAGCTGCTTGATCGCTGTCTCTGGTCGGTGTTATCTGTTGTCTATTCCAAAGGAGAGGATAACTTTCTTAGTAACACACCCAAAATGCTGGTAGAATGCAGCAGGCCATGCAGCATCTATAGGAAGAAGTACAATCAACATTTTGGGCTGAGATCCTTCATCAGGACTAACTGAAAAAAGA
The DNA here is from genome assembly GCF_030144855.1 of Hypanus sabinus. Lineage (NCBI taxonomy): Eukaryota > Metazoa > Chordata > Chondrichthyes > Myliobatiformes > Dasyatidae > Hypanus > Hypanus sabinus. The sequence continues at coordinate 20,452,836 of NC_082734.1, forward strand.
GATAGTAAGAGATTTGAAAGTGGGAGGGGGAGATCCAAAATGATGGGAGAAGACAGGAGGGGGAGGGAAGAAACTAACAGCTGGAAAGTTGATTGGCAAAAGGAATACACAGCTGGAGAGGATCATGGGACGAGAGGCCTAGGGAGAAAGAAAGCAGGAGGGGAGAACCACAGGGAGATGAAGAGCAGGCAAGGAGTGATTGTGAGAGAGACAGAGAGAGAAAAGAGGAAAAAAGGGGAAAAAAACAAACAAATAAATAAGGGATGGGGTAAGAAGGGGAGGGGCATTGACAGAAGTTAGAGAAAGCAATGTTCATGCCATCAGGTTGGAGGCTACCTAGACCAGGGGTCGGCAACCTTTACCACTGAAAGAGCCATTTGGACCCGTTTCCCACAGAAAAGAAAACACTGGGAGCCACAAAACCCGTTTGACATTTAAAATGAAATAACACTGCATACAATGTTTTTTTTGCCTTTATGCTATGTATAAACAAACTATAATGTGTTGCATTTATGAAATCGATGAACTCCTGCAGAGAAAACGAAATTACATTTCTGCATGCAACAAAAACATTTTGAACTTCGAAAAAAAGACGTTGGGTTGAAGGTTACTTTTAAGTAAAATACTCAATGTCTATTTGAGTCCTTCTTGTATTTATGAAAAACGCTGAACTTAAATTGTCTGCCAGCAGCAAACCAAAAATAACGTCAGCCAGCTGTCAACCTGAAAAATAAAAGGACTATTTCACTGAACAATGAAAAAATATGAATATACGTAAAATAATAGGCAATTAAAATATTTATCATACTTGGTTAATGGGATTTCTGCTCCTGGACCTCAGCGCACAGCGTCTGCACATCAGGGCTGTATGACGTCACCTTCATCTTTACACAGGATCGCAAGCTGTCATCTGTGAGGCGTGCGCAATGTTTTTAATGAAGTTCATGTTGGAGTACACCTGCTCACATACATATGTGGATCCAAGCACATACTTTTTAATGTTTACATAAATGTCGGGGATAGCATTCCATGTTTCGAACACAAGTTTGTCCGGTTTGGGGAAGGTTTTCAATATCACTCCATTTGTGATTCTGAGCAAGAACGTCCTTCTGACGGGCAACATCTTCAAGGTCTGCTGTCAAGCGTCTAAACTTGGACACCCATATGTCTTTGTCGGCTATGTCGGCCAGTTCCATCTCAAGATCAGGTTGACTCACACCTGCTAATGTAGTCTTATTCAGTAGGGATGGATCGATGCTTAGGGGAGTGACCGGGAAGGATAATGTGTTTTTTACCTCTCTGAACTCACAGAAGCGTTTCCCAAACGATGTTTGCATTGCGATGATTGCAGAATGTAAATACTCCGAATTTATCATGTCGTGAGCTTGTTTGAACTCTCTCAAATTGGGGAAGTGAGACAATGTGCCTTCCTGTAAATCTCTGGCAAGCACTGTCAACTTGCGCTCGAATGCCAAAACATGCTCCAACATGTGCAGGGCTGTGCGTCCTTTCCCCTGAAGAGCTGTGTTCAGCGTGTTCAGGTGCGCTGTCATGTCTACCATGAAGTGTAGCTTTTACTGGCAATCTGGCTGTTCCAGCTCAGGAAAGGCGAGACCTTTGCTGCCCAGGAAAGTTTTCACTTCTTCCAGACACGCAACAAAGCGTTTCAGCACGTCCCCTCTTGACAGCCACCAGACTTTGTTGTGCAGCAGGAGATCAGAATATGCGCTTTCCAGCTCGTCCAGTAACAAACGGAATTGACGGTGATTTAAACTTTTTGCCATTATTTTATTGACAATCTGAATGACAACATCCATTACTTCTGTGCATTCCGGAGGAAATGTTTGAGCGCACTGTGCCTCTTGGTGCAAGATGCAGTGAAAAGTCAGCAGCTTTCTGTCCAGCGACTTCTGCAGTAAAGCCACAAATCCCTTGTGCGCTCCTGTCATACTTGGTGCCCCATCAGTAGCTACTGACACCAGGTGGGTGGTCTTTATTACTTTGGCTCTTAAACAATTCAAGACAGCCTCACAGATGTCCTCCCCCCATGTTTGGCCTTTTAGAGGTATCAACTCAATCACTTCTTCCTGTGGCCTGGCAGAGTTTACATACCGGCAGAACAGCGCTATTTGTTCAATATCACCTTTGTCTTTAGACTCGTCACAGGCAATCAAGTAGGCCACAGCTGAATTGATGTCTTTAATTTACTGTCTTGTGATGCCCTCTGCCATTTTTATGGTTCTATCTTTGACAGTCTTTGCAGAGAGGGGCATATCCCTGATTTTCTGCACAATTTCACTCTTGTTTTTAAAGTCCATGAATAGATGTTCTGAAATCTTAATGAAAGATTCTTTTATATATTCACCATCTGTAAACTGCTTCCCGTGCCTGACTATTTCCTGAGCGGCAACAAAACTAGCATATGTCGTTGATTTTCCAGACATCATCCACTTCTTGAAATGATTTTTGTTCAGATCAACTTTCCGCATCAGTTCCGAAACGGCTTTTTTTCTCTCATCTCCATCTGGATATTTTTGAACAAAGGCTGTGTATTTATTCTGGAAATGTTTTGCGACTTTTGACTTTTTGTTGTTTGCTAGTTTCTCATTGCATATTAAGCATACTGGTAAACCAGTCTCGTCAGCAGTGAAAGCAAATGAATCTGCCCACGTATCATTAAACGCTCTGTTTTCTTCAATCTCTTTTCTTTTTTTAGAATTCTCCATAGTTAGCCGACCTTGGATCGAAAAATTAAAGAAATCGCGCACTGGCGGGTGTCAGGCATTGGCCGTGGTGACGTATATTAATAGCGACAAAAAACACGTTTTAATTAGATTGTACAAGATCACCATAATCTTCAAATTTAGAATTACATTTCAAAAACTAACAAACTAACATAAAATACATTTTAATTAAATACTCATCATTTATTTTCCAAAGCCACAGGGAGCCGCAGCACTGAGATGAAAGAGTCTCATGCAGCTCCGGAGCCGCAGGTTGCCGACCCCTGACCTAGACGGAATATAAAGTGTTGTTCATCCAACCTGAGTGTGGCTTCATCTTGACAGTAGAGGAGGCCATGGATAGACATATCAGAATGGGAAAGGGACGTGGAATTAAAATGTGTAGCCACTGGGAGATCCTGCTTTCTCTGGTGGACACAGCATAGGTGTTCAGCAAAATAATCTCCCAGTCTGCGTGGGTCTCACCAATATATAGAAGGCCGCACTGGGAGCACCGGACCCAGTAGCTTCACCAGCCGACTCACAGGTGAAGTGTCTGGAAGGACTGTCTTGGGCCCTGAATTGTGGTGAGGCAGGAAGTGTAAGGGCAAGTGTAGCACTTGTTTCACTTACAAGGATAATTGTCAGGAGGTAGACTGGTGGGAAAGGATGGGGGGGGGGGAACAAATGGACAAGGGAGTCGTCTAGACAGTGATCCCTGCAGAAAGTGGGTGGAGGGAAAGACGTGCTTGGTGGTGGGGTCCCGTTGGAGTTGGCGAAAGTTATGGAGAATTATATGTTGGACCCAGAAGCTGGTGGGGTGGAAGGTGAGGACAAGGAGACCCTATCCCTGGTGGGGTGGCGGAAGGATGGGATGAGACTCCCTGGCTTCGACGTTCCATTCCACCATTTCTGCTCCATATCCTCAACTGTGCCCGTTATTTCTTTTAAATCATCAACAATAGCATTCAGCTTCTGGTTAATTTCTTCTCTGAAATCCAGTAGTTCCTTCTTTAGAAAACCCAAGGTATCACTCAGTTCTTTTTTCATGTCCAAACAAAGCGTCTGTACTTCGGCCATGATATTAGCATGAACAGCCTCCATATCCTTGTGCCCAGCTTGGTTGCTAGTGCCGTCGTCAGTGTCCTCACCATTAGTCGGTATTTTATCGCTTGTCTTTGGGTTTTGTTGTGGTTTTCCTCTTGTCTTTCTTTTGTTTCCCACTTTTCTATTTAAATAATCATTTCTTATTTAGGGGGAAATAAGACCATCTGGGAGCCCTTACTGATTATGCGGCTGGCTGTATCTGCACCATGCCGGAAGTCTGCAGCTTGGCTGTCTTTACCGTATCCATCAGGAGTCTGGAGGTACTGTCCAGCCTGCCGTTGGCGCTGCCGGATTATCCCGCCGCATCAATGGGTCACTTGAAGTCTCCCGCCAGAATGACTGGCTGGGATGTCACCAGCAGTGGTGGGAGCTGCTGGAGGACAGCCAGCCACTCACTCTGCACAGGGGGAGGCATAAATGTTGATCAGCCGGAGCGGACTGCCCCGGTATTTGACGTCTGCTACCAGGAGGCACCCCGCAACCACCTCTGTAACTTGGGTGATTGAGAAGTTGCCTCCTTGTAGCAGAATCCCCAAGCTGGAAGCGCAACAATCATTTTCCCCGACCATATCGACACATCCTGGGTTCACCAACGTGACCACCTCCGGTAGTTGCAGAGGTGTGGCAGTCCACACTCCTGAAGGAAGGTCACATCGGCCTTTACAGTGTCCAAGTACTGGAGAATGCTGACGCATTGCCCAGTACTCTTCAAACTGTGCACATTTATGCATGCCAATTTTATGTCCGCCATGATTTAAAGTTCTTTATTTCAGCTGCTCACCGTCCTTACCTTTGCAGTCCTGAGTCTTCATGCCCACCGCCTTTGTGAATTCCTTCATCTTCTGTGGGCTCAGGTACTGCGGGTAATCCTCCTCCAGGTGTGGTGGTTCCAGTTCTGAGCCTGTGGGGTTGTTCCTTACTAGACTCGCCTCTCCATCTGGCGGCAGTGCAGTTCTGCTCCCGGAGCTGAGGGTTAGTGGCTTCCTCTGTGCTCCTGGATTCTCACAGCTGGGGTTTCTGATGCTCTTTGCCTGGGGGTCGGCCAGCAGACTTTCTTTGCCATGTCTCCTGTCCGCCTGTTTTGCAGCCACTTCCTCTGCCTGCACTGTTGGCCTCCTCCAGTGCCTTCTTCCTCTGAAGCGACAGGTTACCAGAAGCTGAGTGGTCTCCTGCCTGTTTCTTGGGGTTCTCCTATTGCTCCACCTTCTGTTGTTTGGGCAGAGCCTTTTGGTGCTTTTTCCGTTTGCCAACGACATTCCAGCCACCTTGTCCCAACTCTCACCTCCTCCATGGACTTCTCCTGTTCTTGTGGTGGGGCCTGGGGGGGTCTGCGGCTTTGAGGTAGTTGCACCTTCCTTGATGGTAGCTTTTCCCACGGTGCCAGTCACTGCCTTGGCTCAGGTAGCAGGTGTGTCTGACTCTGCCGGGGCCCTTTCAGTGCCAGCATCTCCCCTGGTCGCCTGTGTGTAGGTGCCATCATGTCTGGGCTGCGATGTGTATCACCTTGCTACAGTTGCGGCACACCCTGGGTTGCTTCGCGTATACCATGAAGCCCCAGTTTCCTGCGATGGTGAAGACCGAGTAGGTGGGGGATGGTGCAGCCATTGGAGTGCACCCTCAGCTTCACTTTGACCTGCCGCTTGCTGGTCCAGATCCCCAGCCTGTCTTTGATGTCCACACAGGTTCCTACACTCTCTACGTACCGAGTGAGGAATGTGAGGACATCCACAATGGGCACATACGGATTGAATGTTTGCATGGTCACAATCCGTTCCTGCTGGCTGGCAGCAGCAAAGAGGGGCTGAGCTTTCAGCAGCGACAGCGGCATCTTGCTCCCCTTCTGAAAGTCCTGGTGCAGCTTCTGCCACCCTGCAGCATGCCGTAAGGTGACATCGAGGAAGCCGGTGAGGTCGTGCACGCAATAAAAGTCCTTGGCCTTAAATCCGCAGCAGGCTATCAAGACCTTCCGAATGAGGGTCTCCCTGGTGAAGCTGGTGCCCATATTCTGGTCATGCACTGTCAGCCTGACGGTGTTCTGCATTCCTGGACCTCAGGCCAATGCGCTGGTGCCTGTAGCCATCCTCTTCACCGCTGTCGTCACTGGAAAGGAGCCAATCAGCATTGGGATCTACCCCTGCACCAGCGGGAAATCCTCTCCTCTGCCTTCTGATCACAGTGAGTCACTTAGGATTTTTTTTTAACAAAATATACTTTATTCACAATAAATTATTTATAATAAACCATTCAAAAACTCTGACAACTTTACAGACATTACCATTACATTCTGTACAGTTTAACAGCTTTAGCCACTCACGTTGCACTCTGATGGTTCATGTTGTACATTCATTTTTCAGGGGTGTACTCCCTGCCACCCAACCCCTCCTACTCCCATGGGAGAAGAACCCTAAACTGTGGTCCTTCCCCATCAGGCCTTTGTGGTGTCTGCACCAAGTTTCAGTGCATTCCCGGGAACAGCCCATAGACCACAGAGTCATCTGTTACACAGCTGCTGATGTGAAGTGTGACACTAGCCCTTTCATCCTCCTCCAGACCTTCTCTGCGAACCCACAGTGTGCAAAGGGGTGGGTCACCGACTCCGCCTCATTGCGGTCCTCCCATGGGCAGCGGGATGTGGAGATGATGTTCCGGGTGTACAGGAGGGATCTGACTGGGAGGGCCCCTCTCACTGCCAGCCGGCGAGGTCTTGGTGTATGTACAGGGAGGTTTTCACTTGGGCCCGTCACGTTAAGAAGAAAAGGCTGAGTTTACTCAACCTATTCTCATAAGGCATGCTTCCCAATCCAGGTAACACTCTTAATTTTTTAAACAATATTTTTATTGTCTTTTTAAATAAAGAGAACCATGGTATGAGGAAGGTTTGTGCAGTGCATAACAAATGTATCAAATGGACAATTCACACCTATGAAAAAGATCCACCCATAGTACAATCATGCTTTAGTTGCCTCCCTGCCCTGATCCACCCCTCCCAATCTCTATCTCCGAGCCATCATTGCATTAGTGAAAAGGGTTAAACAGAACCTTTGACCCTGCAGAGCTGCATTGGTATAGAGAAAGTGTATTTCCCTAATACATATAGACTGTTGTATGTTTCCAAGTCTGAATCCATAGAATTTTACCAGGTCAGGGATTTATGTGCAGAGGAAAGGAAGAAGGAATGGACCTTTATTTTGACCGGGAATTCTGAAAATATTCAAGAAAGGGTCCCCACACCCTTTTGGAACTTTATGTCCGAGTTGAGAATTGCATAATGAATCTTCTCAAGGTATAGACTGGACATGATGTCCCTGAGCCATTGAGCGTGGGTGGGCAGGGCACCTGAGCAAGACTGCACGCCTGGCCAGAAGAGAGGCAAAAGACAGTGTGTGGCACTTGGTCAGACTTAGGTGTGTGTCCTCTTCTCCCGAGGTGCCAAAAAGAGCAATCAAAGGTTTAGCTTCCAAATTGTAATTAAGTATTTGGGATGGAGTTTGGAAAACATCTTTCCAGTATTTTTCTAAGCTCGGGCATGTCCAGTACATGTGAATAAGGGAAGCCTTGCCCCTTTTGCATTTGTTGCAGCAAGGATTAACGTTTGGGTAAATGCAAGATAATTTAATTTTAGACATATGGGTCCTGTGTATGACCTTGAACTGTAACAGGCAGTGGCGGGCACATAAAGAGGTTGAATTAACTAACTTGAGAACTGAATCCCATATATCATCTGACAGTGAGAAATTTAAATCTTGCTCTCAGGCAGTTTTAATTTTGTCAAAGGGGCTCGCCTCAGAACCACTAGTTTGTAGCAAATTGTAGATATTAGACCTTTGTTCAATGGATTCATGCAGAGACATATCAATGACGTTTGTGTCGGGTGCTTCAGGGAAGTTTGATGTCAAAAGGCTGATAAAATGTCTAATGTTAAATATCTGAAGAAATGAGTGTTGGGTAACTTAAACTTTGCGGACAGTTGTTCAAATGATGCAAAGCAGTTGTCTATAAAAAGATCTTTAAAGCACCTGATGCCCTTTCTGTACCAGTCTTGAAATATTGGATCATGTATAGAAGGCTGGAAAAGATGATTATATAGAATAGGACTTGAAAGAGAGAAGCCATGGAGACTACTATGCTTTCTGAACTGAGCCCATACTCTCAGGGTGTACCTGATAGGATTAACAATTGGTTTAGGTGTAAGAAAAGTGGTGTGGATCCAAGAAGTGTGGAGATGGAGAAATTATTAATGGAGTTCAGCTCCATTGCCACCCATATTGGGCAGTCAGATTGGTTATAAAAATGAGATCAAAAGATGAGATAGTGTATGTCCAGTAATATAAGTGTAAATTGGGCAGAACTATGCCCCCAACACTTTTAGATTTTTGAAGATGAACTTTATTCAGTTGGGGACACTTACCCTTCCATAAGTAGGACGATATGACTGAGTCTAGCGAGTCAGAGAAGACTTCAGGAATGAAAGTTGGTATGGGTTGAAAAAGGTATAAGAATTTAGGAAGGATGTTCATTTTGACAACATTAATTCAGCCCATCAGGGATATGGACAGGAGTGACCATTGTGCTAGGCTCTGTTTTGTATGATTTAACAAATTAAATGAAATTTTCTCCAAAAGATGCTTATGTTTCCTTGTTACTGGGAGGTTATGGAACTTTGACGCTTGTGCTTCTCCATTTATTGGAAAAAGTTCGCTCTTATGTACTTTGTAAGTTAAGTTTGTATCCTGAAAACTGGCTAAATTTGTTAAGGAGTGAGAACATTGGGGGTAAGGAGGTGATCGGGTTTGATATAAAAAGTAAAAGATCGTCAACATAAAGGGAGACTTTGTGCTGAATTCCCTCCCTCCAAATCCCGGTCAGATCTGCACAACTACGAAACACAATCGCTAGTGGCTCTATGGCCAGATTGAAAAGTAACAGGCTTAAAGGGCACCCTTGGCGAGTTCCATGTTTGAGGTCGAAAGATAGAGATTGCTGAGAGTTGGTGAAAACTGAGGCGGTGGGATGCGTATATAACAGTTTAATCCACGTGATAAAACTTGGTCCAAAATCAAATCTTTCTATAACAGCAAAGAGGTAATTCTATTCCACACGATCAAACACTTTCTCTGCGTCTAAGGAGATGACACATTCAGGGATCCCAACTGAAGGTGAGTATATAATATTTAATAGACGGCGTATGTTTAAAAAGGAAGGCGGTTTTTAACAAAGCCGGTTTGGTATTCAGAAATAATTGAGGGTAGGATGTTCTCCAGTCTTCGGGCCAGAACTTTAGCTAAGTTCACATTTAACAAAGAGATTGACCTGTATGAGGAGCACTCTGTTGGATCTTTGCCTCTCTTCGCTAGAAGAATGATGCATACTTCATTAAATGATGCTGGCAATTTACCTTGTTTAAACGAAACAGATAGAACCAAGGTTAGTTGAGGTGAGAACAGTGATGAAAATGATTTAAAGAATTGTACAGGGACCCTTCAGGTCCTGGAGATTTACCAGTCCGTTGTAATGAGACGGCTGAGAATATTTCCTCTAATGATATTGGCTCATTCAGTCTCATTGAGATCAGGAGAGAGCGTGGGGATATTTAAGCTGTTTAAAAAATTCTCAACCAAAATGTTATCATTTGGGGATTCAGAAGTATAAAGTTGGGAGTAAAAATTCCTGAATGTGTCATTGATTTCAGAATGATTCGAGGTGATGCTTCCGTTTTCCATTTGAATTTTTGTGATGTGTTGTTTAGCTTTGAGGCTCATTAATTGATTGGCTAAAAATTTATCAGATTTGTCACCATGGATATAGAACTGGCTCTTGCTTTTCAAAATTTGGTGTTCAGTAGAGTGAGTGAAAGTAAGGTCAAATTTAGTTTGGAGTTCCACTCATTTTTTGTACAGCTCTGGATTTTTAATTTGAGCATATTGTTAGTCTATTTCTTTAATTTGATTGGTCAGATCTAATTGTTCTTTATGGGTCTTTTCATATTCACAGTGTAGGAAATTATTTGACCCCTGAGGTATGCTTTCAAAACATCCGAAACAGCCAGGCTTGAGGTTTCAGGTGACGTATTGGTATTAATGAAAAAGATAACAGGTTTCCCCAACTATCCGAAGGTAGAGTGTTTCTATGAAACCTTTCGTAAGCGGAAACGTTGTAAAGCGAAGAAGCAATTACCATTAATTTATATGGGAAAATTTTTCAGTGTTCCCAGACCCAAAAAGTAACCTACCAAATCAAACCAAATAACACATAAAACCTAAAATAACATGAACATATAGTAAAAGCAGGAATGATATGATAAATACACAGCCTATATAAAGTAGAAATATTGTATGTATGGTGTAGTTTCACATCAAAATCAGGCAGACAGTGAGCCAATATAGATTTGGAGAAAAAAAAATTGGCACATACACGCATGCGGATGTACCCGCATATGTACGTACATGCCTACACACGTACACACATGCGCACATATCTGCCCGCACAAGGCATCATGGTCATGGTAATCTTGGGGTAAACACACATATAAAGCAGGTGTGTTTTTTTTGTAAAAGCGAAAATCCTCTTTGGTTAGCGAAAACAGGTACTAATGTAGGACTTTCGTAACAGCGAGCTGTTGTAAAGCGAACATTCGAAAAAGGGGGGCCACCTGTATCTGGTCCTCCATTGATGCACCATCAATAACTCTAGGAGACTGGAAGTGAACGATAGGCTTTTATTAACAGCGAAAAAGGGACCATGACCATGTCGAGACTAAGGGAGAAACAGTGCCCCCAATCACCTTTATACAGGGGTCTGTAGAAGGAGCCACAGGAGCAGTCACCGGGGGGGGGGGTGTCCAGACCAGTATACGTAGTTTACCACATTCACCCCTCCTTTGTTTTAAAAGAGAGTCCCCACAGGGCGAAGTTTCTGACAAGTATATTTACAGGTCGAGTCTATCAGGCAGCTGAGTCCATCGCTACGATCTACGTAGCACCAGTGACGGTGGTTGTACTGGCCCCGGCCTTACTGGAGGTGCCAGCCCGTTAGGCATCAGTAACCCCTCGTGTGTGCGTGGCACCCGTTATGGGAGTGTCGGGAGGTGTCGGTGTAGGGCTTAGCGTGCGCAGTGTCTCATGGGTAGGTGTCTCGTGGGCATATACATCGGTGGGTACGGGATTCATAGTCACCATGGAGCGTTCAAGGTAGGGGTCTGGTGCTCCTGCGGGCGCCAGGTCACGGATCGAGACCGTGTCCTCCTGCCCATCAGGTAAGATCACATAGGCATATAGGGGGTTTGCATGAAGTAGGTGCACCCTTTTGACCATTGGGGAGTATTTATTGCTCCTTGCATGTTTCTGGAGCAGCACTGGCCCTGGGGACGTCAGCCAAGCCAGTAGGGTGGTCCCAGTGGTCGACTTACTGGGAAAAGAAAAGAGTCGCTCATGAGTGGTGGCATTGGTGAACGTGCATAACAGGGAGCAGATGGAGTGCAGTGCCTTGGGGAGAACCTCCTGCAAGCAAGAGACCAGCAGTCCCTTTGACTGAAGGGCTAAGAGTGTGACCTTCCACACAGTGGCATTCTCCCTCCCCACTTGTCCATTTCCCCGGGGATTATAGCTCGTGGTCCTACTAGTCGCAATACCTTTAGCCAGCAGGTACTGGCGCAGCTCGTCACTCATAAACGAGGACCCTCTATCACTGTGGATATAGCAGGGATACCCAAATAGAGTGAAGAGCTGGCGCAGGGCCTTTATGATGGACGTGGTGGTGGTATTGGGGCCCTCCAAGGGCTAGTGCTTGGCTCAATGATCCCCTCCCTGAGCAGCCGCTGCACCTCCAACTTAATGAAGGCCCGGTTCCCCGTGCTGTACCTCCTGCTTTTAGTTGCCACAGGTTTACAGTCGGGGGTCAGGTTGGTGAACAGTGGTGGGGAAGGGATCTTGAGGGTGGAGAAGCTGCAAGTGGTGTCCGTAGCGCGGCTGTTGGCATGGTGTTGGGTGGGATGTGTGGGTTGGTGTGCGCATGTGGTCGGTAGCGGGGTAAGTGACAAACTCCCACAGAACTGGGGATTTCTGACAGTGATTGGTGGGAGGGGCCCATCATACTCCATTGTCATGCTTTTCAGGTGGCTCTGTAAGTCGAGCCCCAATAGCACAGGGGCACACAGTTGAGGCATGACCAGTAATGTAAAGTCCTGATATTCTGTGCCCTGCACCACCAGTGTTGCTACACAACACCCCCCCCCCCCCCCCCCGGATGTCTGTGGAATGCGATCCAGAAGCCATGGTGACCCTCTGGCTTACCGGCTGTGTCATGAGTCTGCAGCGTTACACCATGTCCGGATGAATAAAACTCTCAGTGCTGCCTGTGTCAAACAGGCAGCTAGTCCTGCGCCCCTCCACCAGGATGTCCATCATTGACCTTGCGAGCTCGTGCGGAGCGCTTTGGTTGAGGGTCATGGAGGCCAGAGTTGTATCGCCATCTTGGCGCCCGGTAAGCACCCGTGTGTCGGAGGCGGGGTGAGGTGGTGCTGGCCAAGTTGGCCGCCCCCATACCTCGCATGCAGCGCTGCTTGACCCCGCTCGCAGTTAGGACTTACAGACCTTGGCGAAGTGGCCCTTCTTGCCGCAGCTGGAGCAGGTAGTTTCTCGGGCTGGACAGCGTTTTCGGGGGTGTTTTTCGAGTCCGCAGAAGTAACACTGCACAGACCTGCGACTGGCAGCAGCCACGGTCGATTTGCCGGCGGGTTGCGGGGACTTCATGGACTGGCGACTGGCAGCAGCTGAGATCGATTTGCCAGCGGGTTACAGAGTCTGCAGCATCCACACGCACCTGGGCAGCGTCAGCATCGTGCAGAGCGGCCTCCAGCGTGTCAGCCAGCTCGATCGCTGAATGTAAGGTAAGATCGGCGTGTTCCAGCAGCCGCTGGCGCACGTACACTGACCTGATCCCTGTAACAAAGGTGTCTCTTACTAGCAGTTCCACATGCTGTTTCGCCGTCAGCCCCCTGCAGTCACAGGCATGCATGAGTGTCTGTAGGGCCCGGACAAACTCAGCGTTGGACTCTCCGGCCCGCTGCCGCTGTGTCGCTAAGCGATGTCTTGCGTAGACGGTGTTCACCAGCTGCAGCTATTGTCTTTTGAGGGTGTCCAGTGCCCCTTTGTAGGTCGGCAGGTCCCTGATCAGGGAGTAGACCCATGGACTGACCCTGGAGAGCAGAACTCTGTGCATCGTGGCAGCCTCGGTCACTCGAATCTCCTCCAGGTATGATTCGAAGCATGCAAGCCAGAGTTCAAAAGCGATGCCAGCTTCGGGAGATTGAGGGTCAATATCCAATCAGTTGGGTCGTAAAAATCGTTCCATGTTTTAAATTCGCTGTTAACAAAATTGATGCACCAATAACTCTAGAAGACTGGAAGTGAACGACAGGCTTTTATTAACAGCGAAAAAGGGACCACGACTATGTCAAGACTGAGGGAGGAGCAGTGCCCCCAATCGCCTTTATACAGGGGTCTGTGGGAGGAGCCACAGGAGCAGTCAGCTGGGGGGAGGGGAAGGGTGGGTGTGTCCAGACAGGTATACATAGTTTACCACATCCATAAATTTTACAAAATTATTATCTGACAGTAAGGTCGAATTAAGACGCCGATGCTTATTTATTTGAGGAAGGCCAGGAAGAATTGTAGACAGGACAACCGGAGCGTGGTCTGATATCACTATGCCCTGATAAACACAGGAACAGACATATGGAATCAGCTGATTATCAATTAGAAAGTAGTGAATTCTAGAAAAAGTGTGATGGACGTGTGAGAAAAAAGAATATTCTCTCTTATTTGGGTGGAGAAAGTGCCATAAATCAGAGATGCCATAGTTGGAGAGGAAGGACTGAATTAATGAGCCAGATTTGCTTAGTACTCTGGGAATAGGAGACAATCGATCCAGCACTGGATCTAACCAACAGTTGAAGTCTGTCATCTAGTATGAGAGAGTATGAACTCAGATCAGGCACCGCAAAAAAAAATGTTCAAAGACGTCCACATCATCCGGGTTAGGAGCTTATATGTAAGCCAACACTACTAATATATTAAATAATTTCCCCAAGACAATAAGAAAATGGCCGTTTGTATCTGATATTGCGTTGTGGAACTCAAGGGGAAACTTTCTGATTTATGAGAATTGAGAGCCACCTGGCTGTAGTATGAAAAGTGGAGTGGAAATGTTGCCCCACCCATTGTGACATAAGACGGGAATTATCAGAACTGAGAATGTGTTTCTTGTAGAAGTGCAATTGCAGTATTAAACTGTTTGAGATGTGAGAACACCTTCCCTCTTTTAACAGGGTGATTCAGCCCCTTGGCATTCCAGCTCACAAAATTTAACGGACTAACCATTCTCCTTTTAAAGAGATACAGGTTGATTGGCATAAGTGGTGTCAAGATTTTAGGCATCAGCTCTGAGGCAAAAGTGTAAAACAAAGAGAAACAGGGCAGAAATAAATCCTGCTTAACTAGAAGGGTTCTTAAAACAGTTCTGGCATTGGAGTACCCTCCCCCCACTGTCAGGAACGGGGCTGGATGGACCCAAACGCAGGACGCAGATACTGAAGTACCAGGGGGAGGACAGGATGAGGATGCCATGGCATTTAAGGGTTAATGCAGGCGGGGCTGGATCCAAGAGTTCAGACGAGGCAGGCAAGAGGATCCCAGAGTTCAGACGGGGCAGGCAGGCAGATCCCACAGTTCGGGGCAGGCAGGCAGATTCCTCATGGTGGGCCGCAGGGATCACGGGCAGGGCTGCCTCCCAGGTGGAAAATACCGAGGCCTGGGCCAGTCACAGACACCTGGGCAGGTACGGGGCACAACCCTTGGGGAGTAATAGGTGGAAAAGGTAGAACCCCCGCCGGGCAGCGGCAAGTCCGGCTGGACCCGCCCGACGGAAGCAACGGGTAGGAGGGGGCAGAATCCGCGCCGGGCAGCGGCAGTCTGGCCGGACCCGCCCGACGGAGGCAACAAGTAGGAAGGGGCAGAACCCCCGCTGGGCAGTGGCAGTCTGGCTGGACCTGCCTGACGGAGGCAATGGGTAGGAAGGGGCAGAACCCCTGCCGGGCAGCGGCAGTCCGGCTGGATCTGCCCGATGGAAGTAACAGGTAGGAGGGGGAAGAACCCCCGCCGGGCAGCGGCAGTCCGGCCAGACCTGCCTGATGGAGGCAATGGGTAGGAAGCTGGGTCCAGGGTGAGCAGCAGAACTACAGTGATCCAACGGGTACATTGGTAAAGGCAATCGAAAGCGTGGGCAAGACGAATAAGATGGAACAGCGGGACCAGCGCACCCAAGAGGAGCAGGAAAAGCATGACGAACTGGGTAAAACAGGTACAGAGTGGGTTGCAGAGCGGAATACAGAGCTGGTTGCAGAACAGGCAAAGGGCAGGATACAGAATAAGATTCGGAACAAACAAACCAGGTATAGAGCAGGTTAAACCAGCTTTGGAGCAGACAGGATGCAGAACAAAACGACCACTCACCCGGTCTCCATCCCACGGCCCCTTATAAACACCTGCAGCCGAATTGGCCACAGGTGTGCCTCCTTGATCCAGGATGATCTTAACAGGCTCAACGGGGCCGGGAGGGACAGCTGCAAGACCCAGAGTCCGGAGCCCTTGGACCAGATCGAGACCCGGAACGTGGACTCCGGACCGGACCCTGACGCACTCTCCCAACCCACAACAAGACAGCTGCCAGAGAACATAGCAACAAGCTCTTAAGAACAATAATCATCCAACTGTCACTCGTAGCATCTTCTTCAACTCTGTTATTATTTTTTAAAGGAAACAGTAAGCATTCAACACTCCTAAACTAACGTTGTGCTTAGTGAGAGATAAAACAATTCCCCTGAGGTTTATTAAACATGGCTCTGAAAAATGAACCATAAAACAGAAATATGAACTGATACTTGAAAAAAATAAACAGACTTTACCAAGTGCCCTTCCCATGAAAGGTTGTAGAGTTCACTGAATTGAAGGTAAAAGGAAATTCTCTCTCTCTCTCCCCCCTCCCCTCCCCCTCTCTCCCCCCTCTCTCCCCCCTCTCCCCCCCTCTCCCCCCTCTCCCCCCTCTCCCCCCCTCTCCCCCCCTCTCCCCCCCTCTCCCCCCCTCTCCCCCCCTCTCCCCCCCTCTCCCCCTCTCTTATATTCCACTTATCATGGTAGTCAGTACCTACCCCGGCCAAGTCAGACCAGCCCTTACTATCCAAGCACTTATAACGTTCCTGGCAGAGGGTATATGAGAAAGATATTTTATGAAGAATTAGGTGTTGTGGGGAGGCTATGGATGCATTTCCGTGCTTTGTCTACCGAGCATAGCCCAGGCATGGGCAAACTACGGCCCGCGGGCCATATGCGGCCCGTTAAGCTTTTTAATCCGGCCCGCAGAACTTGATGAAATTATATTAATAAACCTTGTTAATGTTTTTTCCCCGCAATTCTGGCGTTTTCCCAATAGATGACGCACTGTATATACATTTGTGGCGACCCATTTCCTGGCACATCCGAACCGGCTCACAATTAGCCAGCGTTCCGGCTAAGAGAGATAGCCTGCGGGGATTTGCGAGCACAGAGCTTTGGAGCCTCTGCGCGGGGGGGGGGCAGGTTGAGGGAGGCTTAAAAGTGAGGCTGGGGATTTCGAATAAAGTTTTTTTTCTTCGACTGCAGTTCCCGAGTCCATGTCGTAATTTTAGCGCTGCATGTAGCACACCACTACACATTGACCTTTGTTGAGGTGCAGCGTATTACTCCACATTTGCGCTTTACTCTTTGTTCGGCTCGACCTATTTGTGTGAACAGGCGTTCAGCATCATGAACATCAACAAAGCCAGCCACAGATCCAAGTTAACTGACCAACACCTCAGATCCATCCTGAGAATCGCCACAACAAAACTAAATCCAGAGTTTGATGCGCTGGCTAAAAAGGAAGACCAACAACACTATTCCCACTGAAATTAAAAATAAGTTTCTTCGTTGTGTTATGTAAAAAATGCATTTGAAAATATTTTTTTCAATAAGCCTTACATGTTACATGTCATTTCTGTTAAGTGATGGACATGAGTAGTGCGCAGGTGCACGTACGTTCTCAAAATAAAAAATGCGCTCCAGATCAAATAACGCGCTCCGCATACTGGCTGGTCGTTGTTGAGTTTTGGCACGGGACAATTGAATAAGAAGGAGCAGGACAAGTAGACCTGCATCTCCTACCGTCTTTGAAATAAAGACAGTCAGGAGGAGAGGGATGATGATAATATCTTGAAGGATAACAGAATTTTCAGTGCTTTAAAATAATAACTGTTACTATTAAAAAAAGCTGTATTTTATTCATTTAATTTTCAGTGTTTTAAAAGTCATTTCAATGAATAGCTAAATACCATGGGACTTCAAAGACAGATATTTTGTTGTAATGCATTTGTTCATTTTCAATTGAAATTAAAGCACATGTTTTCTACATATCCCATGATATTTTATTTTCTCTTATGAGGTGTATTACCAAAACACTCCGTCCATCTGCTCCTGGTCTGGCCCCCCTGTCAAATTTTAGAACCCTTTGTGGCCCACAAGTCAAAAAGTTTGCCCACCCCTGGCATAGCCCTTTCTTGTCACCGCTGGGAAGTGTGATGCAGGGTATAGTAGGGAAGGCCTGAGTCTTCGGTTGTATAGCTCCACCATTACTTCTCTGTACTCAGCTCACAGGCTTAAAACTTTGGGAGAGTAGTCCTCCACAACCGGAACCTGCTGGCCATGGTGTTCTAGCTTCCCTGTTCACCAGGCCTCTCTAACTAGGAGATCTTTAATCTGGTAGCAGTGCAGGCGAAGAATGACCAGGTACGGTCTCTGTCCTGGGGCTGGTTTAGTTGCAAGTGGTCTCCATCAATCTCCGGCGGGAATGGGAGCTTCTTCTTCCCAAAGATCTCACAAAGCAGACTGGAAAAAAATTCCGTAGGATGCCCGCCTTCAATAGATTCTGGCAGGCCATCTGGTAGGTTCTGCCATCTGCTCCGGCCCTCCAGGTCAGTAACTTTAGCCATTAATTTGATATTGTTTTCATGTAAGCTGGAGCAGATGTTTTCCAGTTCACTGACATGCTAACTCAGGTTGTTCTTAGCGAGTTCAAGGGAGGGTAGGCGTTGGCTGTGGTCCTCCACTTTGCATTGGATTTGGTCGAGTTTCGTTTCCAGCAGGCTGAAAGAAGATTTAAATTTGGCTGCTAACGCCTCATGGTGTTGGCCTTTTAGCATGGAGATAGCCTCTACTGTCAAGCCAGCTACGGAATTGTCTTTTTTTCCTGAATTTAGTATTCCTTGAGGTCATTGTGAAGTGAGTGTAGTCGCAGGCAGGGGAAGAGCAAAAAGTCCAACAATTTGGTATGAGAAGAGGGGGAAGGAGGAGTGTGGAGATAAAAACTAAGATGGAGCGCGCTTTGTCTGCCACTACTCCATGTAGCTGCCAACTGGAAGCAGCTGGTAACATTCGTATAAATCTCCTCTGCACCCTTTCTGTGGTTTCCACGTCCTTTCTGTAGCAAATTGAGCACAGTACTCCAAGTGGGGTCTGACTAGGGTCCTATATAGCTGCATCATTACTTCTCGGCTTTTAAGCTCAATCCCACGATTGATAAAGGCCAATGCACCGTATGCCTTCTTAACCACAGTCAACCGGCATAGCAGCTTTTAGTGTCTTATGGACTCGGACCCCAAGATCCCTCTGATCTTCCACACTGTCATGAGTCTTACCTACCAAAATGAACCATCTCACACTTAGCTGGGTTGAACTCCATCTGCCACTTCTCAGCCCAGTTTTGCATCCTATCAATGTCCTGCTTTAACCTCTGACGGCCCTCCACACTATCCACAGCACCCCCAACCTTTGTGTCCTGATTCATCTAACATGTTATCATGTTATCCATTGTATCCAGGTGTATATTTATATGTGTTTTTATACACACACACACACACACACACACACACACACACACACACACATACACACACAAACACACACACACACACACACACACACACACACACACACACACACACACACACACACACACACACACACACACACACACACACACACACACACACACACACACACACACACACACACACACACACTACAGTTTTCTGGCGTTGCGTCCTACCCATGATCTCTATCCAAAATTTTGCCAAGTTATTTGGCTGTATCTTTGTGTGAAGTAAGGTAATGTCTAATTTGGAGGAATCTACAAAAGTCATTTGATACAAGTTCAAATTCAGTTTGGAGTTGGGGGAAAGATTTGAGTGCCCTACCATCAAACATTTGGTCCACAAGAACCAGGCCTCTTTGCATCCACCTGTTAAGACCAGAATTCAGCCTTGCTGGAATAAAATCTGAAATGAATGCAATTCTGGTTGCCCTTGATATAGTCCTTGGAAGATCTAATTTTTTTCCTAATTCTATCCCATACTTTCAATGTATAGTTAACCCATTCATTCTGAGTCTCAACATACTTCCACATGTTTGGATTTAAAAAGGGAAGAGCTGTTAAAGATAACTCACCAATTGAATTTTGCTCTATGTTGTTCACCATCTTGAATCCATGTCTTCTCTGATCCATGACACAATTGCTCTTAATTGGGCAGTTCAATAATAGGTCTTTAAATGAGGTAAAGCTAAACCTCAATACACACAAAATGCTGGTGGAACATGGCAGGCTAGGCAGCATCTATAGGGAGAAGCGCTGTCGACGTTTCAGGCCGAGACCCTTCGTCAGGACTTAACCAAAAGGAAAGATAGTAAGAGGTTTGAAAGTAGTGGGGGGAGGGGAAAATGTGAAATGATAGGAGAAGACTGGAGGGGGTGGGATGAAGCCAAGAGCTGGAAAGGTAATTGGTGAAAGTGATACAGAGCTGGAGAAGGGAAAGGATTAACAGAAGTTAGAGAAGTTAATGTACATGCCATCAGGTTGGAGGCTACCCAGCCGGTATATAAGACATTGTTCCTCCAACCTGCGTCTGGATTCATTTTGACAATAGAGGAGGCCATAGATAGACATATCAGAATGGGAATGGGACGTGGAATTAAAATGTGTGGCCACTGGGAGATCCTGCTTTTTCTGGCAGACCGAGGGTAGGTGTTCCGTGACACAGTCTCCCAGTCTGCGTCGGGTCTCACCAATATATAAAAGGCCACACTGGGAGCACCGGATGCAGTATACCACACCAGCCGACTCACAGGTGAAGTGTCATCTCACCTGGAAGGACTGTCTGGGGCCCTGAATGGTGGTGAGGGAGGAAGTGTAAGGGCAGGTGTAAGCACTTGTTCCGTTTACAAGGATAAGTGCCAGGAGGGAGATCGGTGGGAAGGGATGGGGGGGACGAGTGGACAAGGGAGTCGCGTAGGGAGCGATCCCTGCGAAAAGCAGAAAGGGGGGGGGAGGGAAAATGTGTTTGGTAGTGGGATCCTGTTGGAGGTGGCGGAAGTTACGGAGAATTATATGTTGGACCTGGACGCTAGTGGGGTGGTAGGTAAGGACAAGGGGAGCCCTATCCCAAGTGAGGTGGTGGGTGGATGGGGTGAGGGCAGATGTGCGGGAAATGGGAGAGATGTGTTTGAGAGCAGAGTTGATGGTGGACAAAGGGAAGCCCCTTTGTTTAAAAAAGGAAGACATCTCCTTCGTCCTGGAATGAAAAGCCTCATCCTGAGAGTAGATGCGGTGGAGACGGAGGAATTGTGAGAAGGGGACAGCCTTTTTGCAAGAAACAGGGTGGGAAGAGGAATAGTCCAGTTAGCTGTGAGAGTCTGTAGGCTTATAGTAGGTATCAGTAGATAGGCCGTCTCCAGAGATAGAGACAGGAAAGATCAAAAAGGGGGAGGGAAGTGTCGGAAATGGACCAGGTAAATTTGAGGGCAGGGTGAAAGTTGGAGGCAAAGTTAATGAAGTCGATGAGCTCAGCATGCGTGCAAGAGGCAACGCCAGTGCAGTCGTCGATGTAGTGAAGGAAAAGAGGGAGATGGATACCGGTATAGACTTGGAACATGGACTGTTCCACAAAGCCAACAAAAGCAGGCATAACTGGGACCCATATGGGTGCCCATGGTTACACCCTTGGTTTGGAAGAAGTGGGAGGAGCCAAAGGAGAAATTATTGAGAGTAAGTACTAATTCCGCTAGACGGAGGAGAGTGGTGGTAGAGGGGAATTGGTTAGGTCTGGAATCCAAAAAAAAGCGAACAGCTTCAAGACCATCTCGGTGGGGAATGGAGGGACTGGACGTCCATGGTGAAAATAAGATGGTGGGGGCCAGGGAACTTAAAATCACTGAAAAAATTGAAAGCATGAGAAGTGTCACAAACATAGGTGGGAAGAGATTGAATGGGGGGGGGGGGAGGATAAGACAGTGTCAAGGTATGCAGAAATGAGTTCAGTGGGGCAGGAGCAAGCTGAGACAATAAGTCTACCTGGACAGGCAGGTTTGTGGATCTTGTGTAAGAGATAGAAACGGGAAGTGTGGGGTGTGGGAACTGTGAGGTTGGTGGCAGTGGATGGGAGATCCCCAGAGCTGATAAGGTTGGTGATGGTATAGGAGACAATGGCCTGGTGCTCCTTAGTGGGGTCATGATCAAGAGGAGAGGAGATATCAGAGAGTTGTCGCTGTGCCTTGGCCAGGTATAGGTCAGTACGCCAGACAACAACAGCTCCCCCTGTATCAGCAGGTTTAATAGTGAGGATGGATTGGTGCGGAGGGAGCAGAGAGCAGAGCGTTCAGAAGGAGTGAGGTTGGAATTGGAACAGGGTATGATGAAGTCAAGACGGTTGATGTCCCGTCGGCAATTAGCAATAAAGAGATCCAGAGCAGGCAGAAGACCAGAGTGGGGTGTCCATGAAGAGGAGGAGGGTTGAAGACGGGAGAAGGGGTCATCGGTGGGAGTAGGAGTGTCCTTGTCAAAGAAGTATGCTCAGAGACGGAGCCGGCGGAAGAAGAGTTCAGCGTCATGGCGTACACGGAACTCACTTAGATGTGGGCAAAGGGGGACAAAGGTGAGGCCCTTAATGAGGACAGAGCGCTCTGCCTCAGAGAGTTGAAGGTCGGAGGGAATGGTAAAGACCCAGCACGGATGAGAGATGGGATCAGAGTGGGGAGGGAGGCAGGTAGTGTCAGTGGAGAGGGAAGGGTTGGGGTGAGAGGAAGATGGAGCCTCTGAGGGCCCAGGAGCTGATGATGGGATCTGAGGGAGAGGGGATTGCATAGTGGTGGTGGGGGAAGGGGAGACGGGAGTCACAATCGCAGTATGTGAAGACCCGGCCTGGATTTCAAGGCTGGAGTCGCAATTGGTGGTTGCACAATCGCTTTGAAGCTGTCACTGTTGTTGGTGCAGGAGTCTGGATTTTCAAAATGCCCTGGGTCGCTGGGGCAGCTGAGATCGACAGCCAGGGCGAATCCATGGCCGTTGGAACACGCGGTGATGGCGCTGGAGTCCGGGTTTTGAATATGTCCTGGGTCGCTGGGGCAGCCGAGATTGACTACTGGGGCCGGGGACGTGATACAAAGACTATGCTCTGGGGTCTGCAGATGGAAGATCTTGCGATCCTTGCAGGACGTGATAAAGTCAAAGAAACGGCAATTGCACGCATGGATCCAACGGAGGATGAAATAATGGACAGGTCCATTGCAAACGGAGAAAAAGGTGTCCCGGAGGCGTGGAAGTGATTATGATAGGGACGCCAGGGTACATTCTCATGGCGGAGAGTATCGCCCTCAGAGCTCGACGGGAGAAACAATGAGAGGCAGAGTCAATTAAATGTGAGTATCTGGGATCCTCAGAAGGTCCAAATTGAGAAGCTTGAAAACGGATCCTGAAGCCAACTGGAGTCAGTTGGTGGCGGAGACACGTTCCAAGGAAGGATATATGGCTGTAATAGCAGGTCTGGGTCAAAATATGATCAAAAAGTTGAAGGGCCGAAGGAATTGTAGATGGGGAGCAGTGAGAGAGGGTTTCACTGAACTCCCGTTGAAGAGAAGATTTAAACCTCTTTCAATGTAGGCATCACTGGCAGAGGCTTCACAGTAGTGAATTTAAAGAGCAAACATGAGGAAATTTGCAGATGCTGGAAATTCAAACAATAACACACACAAAATGCTGGTGGAACACAGCAGGCCAGGCAGCATCTATATGGAGAAGCGCTGTCGACGTTTCGGGCCGAGACCTTCCGTCAGGACTAACCGAAAGGAAAGATAGTAAGAGATTTGAAAGTAGTGGGGGGAGGGGAAAATGCGAAATGATAGGAGAAGACTGGAGGGGGTGGGATGAAGCCAAGAGCTGGAAAGGTGATTGGCGAAAGTGATACAGAGCTGGAGAAGGGAAAGGATCATGAGATGGGAGGCCTCAGGAGAAAGAAAGGAGGGGGAGAGCGCCAGAGGGAGATGGAGAACAGGCAAACAACTAAATCTGCCAGGGATGGGGTAAGAAGGGGAGGAGGGACATTAACGGAAGTTAGAGAAGTCAATGTTCATGCCATCAGGTTGGAGGCTACCCAGCCGGTATATAAGGTGTTGTTCCTCCAACCTGAGTTTGGATTCATTTTGACAATAGAGGAGGCCATGGATAGACATATCAGAATGGGAATGGGACGTGGAATTAAAATGCGTGGCCACTGGGAGATCCCGTTTTACCTCCCTGTTTTTTTTTATCTGAGTATAACACTTTTAGTCTCACCCTAGGCTCTTTTTCTGCCATATAAACCTACTGATGAGTAGATACAGGAACTATTATGGGTAGAGCACTGAAAAGAAAAAGAAACCTCGGCAAAATATTCATCCTGATCACTTCTACTCTACCTATCAGTGATAAAGGAAGCATCTCCCAATGTTCAAGATTCCTCCTCACTTGGTTAATAAGTTTAACATAATTGGCTGCAAAGAATTGGGAGGAACTATGAAGTAAACAAACTCCAAATATCTAACGCCCTGTTTCGGCCAACGAAAACTCACTTCATCATCCAGCTGCCTTGGCCAGATCCTTGATTCATCATAGCTTCAGATTTCACTTCATTAACTTTGTATCCAGAGACCTCTCTATAGCTTCTCAAACATTGCATAAACAGGGTGGCTGATGAAAGAGGGTTCTTTGTAAGGAGAAGAATGTCATCTGCAAATAAAGCTATCTTATGGGTTATACCTCTTATATCTTTTATACCCTCAATTTGTTCATTTTGTCTTATTAACTCAGCCAGTGGTTCGATGCTTAAGGCAAATAATATCGGGCATAGGGGACTCCCCTGTCGATTCCCTTTTTGAGCCTGAAGAAATTGGAACAGTATCCATTTACTCTAACCCTGGAAATTGGTCTTTATTCAGTGTCTTCATCCAACTTTGAAATGTTGCATTAAAACCCATTTTTTCTAAGTTATAGTCTTATGCACATCCAATCCACCCTATCAAATGCCTTCTTGGCATCTAAGTGTAAAGAGGGTTTCTTCTTTTTGTTAACTAGCAGGAATGCTAATTTACTGATAACGAGAATGGTATTCCTTTGTAAACCAAATGGGGATTAATGTTCTTTCTTCTGAGTCTGTAAGCTTTTGTTGACGGGCTTTTAGGCAGATCGGCGCGAGGGGGTCGAGAGAGAGGACGCAATGCTCTAAGCTGGGCGAGGATCGGACCCCAAAGGGGGGTCCGAGGCCGGGAGATTCTCCGAGGATGGGGGGGGGTGGGGGATGAAGCTAGATGTGTTTGGTTGACCACTCGGAGGGTCCTGAGCTGTTTGGAGAGTCGAGGAGTTCGGAGGGTCCTGAGCTGCGAGTCGAGGAGTTCGGAGGGGAGCGAATGGTGGCCAGAAGACTTCAGTAATTGAGGTCCAACGGCTGTGCACGAAGTGGTTTGGACTTTGATAAGTTTGGCGCCTTTTCTTTAATTTTCTCTTCATATATACTGTATCATTATTAATCACTTAGTTATAGTAACCTTTATAAATTGTACTCATTTAATTGCATATGGTGTACTGTCTGTTTTTGGGCGAGGCGGGGACATCACACAGCATCCACACCAGCTGATTACCCAGTTTGGTGGGGCCGAAGGCTGCTCCCCCTAGACGAGAACGAGCTGAGCGAGCCTGAGGCGACCCAAGGGGTTACATAAGCTAAGAAGCATTGAAGGGTGGATTAATCTCTGTGCTAAAGACTGGATAATTAAAGCTCTTCTAACATTGTTTACTCCCTGGCAGCCTGGAATAAATTCCAGTCTGATCTGGATTAATCAATTTTTCTATATATTACTGTAGTCTCTTTGTTAAAATAAAACAAAGAATCTTCACATCAGTACCGAGCAGGCTGATTGATCTACATGAACTACATGCTATAGGGTCCTCTCCATCCTTGTGGATTACTGATATGATTGCCTCTGACCAGCTCTCTGAAGGTGTCTTGCTCATTCAGGGCATAATTAAAAACTTTACATAAAACTGGAATAAGTTCTGTTGTAAGTATCTGATAGAACTCACCTGGAAATACATCTGTACCCAGAGATTGGTTGTGTCAGTGAAACAATCTCACTTTCTGAAAGTTTGTTTATATACATGTCTCTGAAAATTTCGTCCAGCTTGCCTTTATTTTGTGGTGGATCCTACAGAATCATACAGATCTTTATAGAAGAATCATACAGATCTTTATAGAAGGCCCCAAATGCCTCTGCTACATTGTTTGGGTTCGATACCTCAGAGAGAGTTAAAGGATGTCTAATTTTTGGGACGACTCTGTTAGATTGTTCCTTTCTTAACTGAAATGCTAACAGACAGCTGGCCCGGTTCCCCATCTTCTAATACTTTTGATTTGTGTATCTAAGTGCTCCTTCCGCTTTATATGTAAGTAACTCATTCAATGCATCCCTATACTTTTGGAGGTTTTTCCAATCATCCTTGTCAGTGTTGATTTGTGCCTTTGTTCTGATCTTTTTATTTCACTTTCTAACTGATTATATTTTTCATTTCGGTTTTTTTAAATTTGAACAGCCAAATCAACACATTTTCCCTAATTACAGCTTTTTCAGCTTCCCACGGTATCGAGGGGAAACCTCCCCATTGTCATTTGTCACAAAATATTCATCAATGCATTGTTTTAGTTGATTATAGGAAGAGGGGTCTATTGATGTGGAAACCTTGAGCCTCCGATATTGGAAGTGCTGCTTAGAGCCTCCTTCCAGTGCAAGTCTAACAGGAGCACGATCTGACAATAGAATGGGTTCAATAACACATTCCTTCACCTGATGTAGATTGTTCTTTGGGATGCACGTAAGGTCAATTATTGAATATGAGCTACGGGCTCTTGATATATGACTAAAATCCCTGGCACCTGGATTCAATAATCTCCATCTATCAACTAGCCCCAGCTCATCTAACTTAATTTTTACTGCTTTAGACTTCTTGCTCAGGGGTTCCCCATTCCCAGGTAATTTATCCTAACTCCTATTAAGAATACAATTAAAGTCTCCTCCAACAGTACCTCTAGCTCATGATAGTAAACTCTTCACCGCTCATCGAGCCCATAGCTAACAGGTATCTACCCTGCTTGTCTTTAGCCTCTTTTTCCACCGCAAAATAAACTGGTCTGTTAACTAATATTGCAACTCCTCTCTTTCTACTATTAGGGCAATATGAGTAATAGACTTAATCTACCCACTCTCTTTTTAATTTTTTGTGTTCAATGTCTCCTAAATGTGTTCCTTGTAATAGAGCTTTCAGAGCAATTACATTTTTTCAACTGAGCCAATATTTTTTTCCTTTTAATGGGGTGATTGATTCCATTAATATTATAACTAATTATGTTCAAAGTGGCCATGATACAATATATCACTTACTACATCACCAACCTTCAACCAAACCTGGAATTTTTATAGTATAATAACTGAAAAACCTGTGATGACCTGCCAATGCCTAGAGAACTATTTACAAAAGAATGTAACTCACAAAACACTACAAAACCAAACAAGACTTCCAGAAACCCAGTTGGTCTTTTAAAATTCCTGATTAAACAAATTATTATAATTGTTTTTTCTCATGTTGAGACCAACACCTGATAATAATTAGGCAGAGAGTAATGACACCTGCTTCTCTCTGGGGAATACGCACACAGTGCTATAACTACAAACCATGGAGAAAATGTATCCCCCGGTTGAGTTGTTGCCCTCCCTTGGCAATTCCTTTTCCTTTTCGGTCTGCTTAACAAAAATTTTTTATATATAGATATTTTTATTGAAGCAAAAACCCATATTTTTATAAACAGTACATAAGAAAAAAATAAACAAAAAACAGACAAAATACTCCCTCCCACCCCCCCCCCCCCCCCCACCCCACTCACAACCCTGGTTTGGAAAAAATTTCTTCCTTGTACACAATTGAAAAATAGCAAAAATAAAATTCGATCAAGTCAGGTATGAGGTCCTAATATGTATTAATAAAGTATATATTACTACACTAAGCGGATAGCAGGAGCACAGGAAGACAGGTATCTGTACTAATTCAGTAGCTGAGGAGGTGTAATGATGGTAATAAGGCCAAAAAGGAGCCCCATAATTTTTCATATGTTGCTGGTTGTTAGTGTGAGGTTTCCTCTTTTCATAAGACCATAAGACAAAGGAGCAGAAGGCAGCCATTCGGCCCATCGAGTCTGCTCTGCCGTTTCATGAGCTGATCCAATCTCCCCTTTCGTCCCATTCCCCTGCCTTCTCACCATAACCTTTGATGCCCTGACTACTCAGATACCTATCAATTTCTGCCTTAAATACACTAATGACTTGGTCTCCACTGCTGCCTGTTGCAACGAATTCCATAGATTCACCACTCTAGCTAAAAAAGATTTTTCGCATTTCTGTTCTGAATTGGGGCCCTGCAATCCTCAAGTCATGTCCTCTCGTACTAGACTCCCCCACCATGGGGAAGAACTTTGCCACATCCACTCTGTCCGTGCCTTTCAACATTCAAAATGTTTCTATGAGGTCCCCCCTCATTCTTCCAAACTCCAAGGAGTACAGGTCCAAGAGCGGTCAAACGTTCCTCATATGTTAACCCTCTCATTCCCAGAATCATTCTAGTGAATCTTCTCTGAACCTTCTCCAATGTCAGCACATCCTTTCTTAAATAAGGAACCCAAAACTGCACACGGTATTTCAAGAGAGGTCTTAACAATGCCTTATAGAGCCTCAACATCACATCCCTGCTCCTATACTCTGTTCCTCTAGAAATGAATGCCAACATCGCATTCGCCTTCTTCACCTCTGACTCAAACTGGAGGTTAACCTTAAGGGTATCCTGCATGAGGACTCCCAAGTCCCGTTACATCTCAGAACTTTGAATTCTCTCCCCATTTAAATAATAGTCTGCCCATTTATTTCATCTACCAAGTGCATGACCATACACTTTCCAACATTGTAATTCATTTGCCACTTCTTTGCCCATTCCCCCAATCTATCCAAGTCTCTCTGCAGACTGTCTGTATCCTCAGCACTACCAGCCCCTCTACCTATCTTTGTATCATCAGCAAACTTAGCCACAAAGCCATCTATTCCATAATCCAAATCTTTGATATACAACGTAAAAAGAAGCGGCCCCAACACGGACCCCTGTGGAACACCACTAGTAACCGGCAACCAACCAGAATGGGATCCCTTTATTCCCACTCTCTGTTTCCTGCAATCAACCAACGCTCTATCCACATATGTAACTTACTCTTGTTTAGCAGCTTCACGTGTGGCACCTTGTCAAAGGCCCTCTGAAAATCCAAATACACAACATCCACTGCATCTCCCTTGTCCAATTGTAATTTCCTCAAAAAATTGCACTAGGTTTGTCAGGCAGGATTTTCCTTTAAGGAAACCATGCTGTGTTCTGCCTATCTTGTCATATGCCTCCAGGTACTCCGTAACCTCCTCCTTGACAATTGACTCCAACAACTTCCCAACCACTGATGTCAAGCTGACAGGTCTATAATTTCCTTTTTGCTTCCTTGCCCCCTTAAATAGCGGAGTGACATTTGCAATCTTCCAGTCCTCCAGAACCTATCGACTTTTGAAAGATCATTGCTAATGCCTCTGCAATCTCCGCTACTTCCTTCAGGACACAAGGGTGCATTCCATCTGGTCCAGGGTATCTACCCTTAAATTATTCAGCTTCCTGAGTACTTTCTCTGTCGTAATTGTGACTGTGCATATTCCCTTTCCCTGACACCCTTGAATGTCCGGTATATTGCTGATGTCTTCCTCAGTGAAGACTGATGCAAAATACTCATTCAGTTCCTCCTTATCTCCCATTACAAATTCTCCAGCATCATTTTCTATCGGTCCTATATCTACTCTCACCTGTCTTTTACTCTTTATATACTTGAAAAAGCATTTAGTATTCTCTTTGATATTATATGCAAGCTTCCTTTCATAGTTCATCTTTTCCCTCTTAACGATCTTCTTAGTTTCCTTTTGTAAGCTTTTAAAAACTTCCCAGTCCTCTGTTTTCCCACTAATATTTGCTTCCTTGTATGCCCTCTGCTTTGCTTTTACTTTGGCTTTGACTTCTCTTGTCAGCCATGGTTGCATCCTTTCTCCATTCGAAAATTTCTTCTTCTTTGGAATATATCTGTCTAACATCTTCCTCACTTCTCGCATAAACTCCAGCCATTGCTGCTCTGCTGTCCTTCCCGCTATTGTTCCTTTCCAGTCAACATTGGCCAGTTCCTCTCTCATGCCACTGTAATTTCCTTTACTCTACTGAAATACCGACACATCGGATTTCGGCTTCTCTTCCTCAAATTTCACAGTGAACTCAATCATGTTGTAATCACTGCCTCCTAAGGGTTCCTTCACTTCCATCTCTCTAATCACCTCTGGTTCATTACACAATACCCAAGCCAGTAGTGGGCTCAACAACAAGCTGTTCTAAAAAGCCATCTCGTAGACATTCTACAAATTCTCTCTCTTGCGATCCAGTGCCGGGAAAATCCAGTGGATTTTCCCTATCCACTCACATGTTAAAATTCCGTACAATTATCATAACACTGTCCTTCTGGCAAGCCTTTTCTATTTCCTGTTGTAATTTGTAGTCCACATGACTGCAGCTGTTTGGAGGCCTGTAGATAACTGCCATCAGGATCCTTTTACCCCTGCTATTTCTTAGCTCAACCCATAAAGATTCAGTACCTTCCTATCCTATGTCAACTCTTTCTAATGACTTAATATAATTTCTTACCATTAAAGCCACGTGGTCCCCTCTACCTACCTGCCTATCCTTCCGATACACCTTCCTTGGACGTGTATCCTTGGATGTTCAGCTCCTAGAGACATGCATCCTTTAGCCACGTCTCAGAGTTGGCCACAATATCATACTTGCCAATCTGTAACTGTACAACAAGATCAAACACCTTATTCCTTATGCTGCGTGTATTTAAGTATAACACCTTAAGTCCGGTATACTTTATTGTCACCAAACAATCGATACTAAAGTGTACAATCATCACAGCAACAACACACACAAAATGCTGGTAGAACACAGCAGGCTAGGCAGCATCGAAAGGGAGAAGCGCTGTCGACGTTTCAGGCCGAGACCCTTCGTCAGGACTAACCGAAAGGAAAGATAGTAAGAGATTTGAAAGTAGTGGGGGGAGGGGGAAATGCGAAATGACAGGAGAAGACCGAAGGGGGTGGGATGAAGCTAAGAGCTGGAAAGGTGATTGGCGAAAGTGATACAGAGCTGGAGAAGGGAAAGGATCATGGGACGGGAGGCCTCAGGAGAAAGAAAGGGGGCGGGGGGAAGCACCAGAGGGAGATGGAGAACAGGCAAACAACTAAATCTGTCAAGGATGAGGTAAGAAGGGGAGGAGGGGCATTAACGGAAGTTAGAGAAGTCAATGTTCATGCCATCAGGTTGGAGGCTACCCAGCCGGTATATAAGGTGTTGTTCCTCCAACCTGAGTTTGGATTCATTTTGACAGTAGAGGAGGCCATGGATAGACATATCAGAATGGGAATGGGACATGGAATTAAAATGTGTGGCCACTGGGAGATCCTGCTTTTTCTGGCGGACCGAGTGTAGGTGTTCCATGAAACAGTCTCCCAGTCTGCATCAGGTCTCACCATTATATAAAAGGCCACACCGGGAGCACCGGACACAGTATACCACACCAGCCGACTCACAGGTGAAGTGTCGCCTCACCTGGAAGGACTGTCTGGGGCCCTGAATGGTGGTGAGGGAGGAAGTGTAAGGGCAGGTGTAAGCATTTGTTCTGTTTACAAGGATAAGTGCCAGGATGGAGATCGGTGGGAAGGGATGGGGGGGGGGGGGAATGAGTGGACAAGGGAGTCGCGTAGGGAGCAATCCCTGCGAAAAGCGGAAAGGGGGGGGGAGGGAAAAATGTGTTTGGTAGTGGGATCCTGTTGGAGGTGGCGGAAGTTACGGAGAATTATATGTTGGAGGCTGGTGGGGTGGTAGGTATGGACAAGGGGAGCCCTATCCCAAGTGGGGTGGCAGGTGGATGGGGTGAGGGCGGGTGTGCAGGAAATGGGAGAGATGCGTTTGAGAGCAGAGTTGATGGTGGACGAAGGGAAGCCCCTTTGTTTAAAAAAGGAAGACATCTCCTTCGTCCTAGAAAGAAAAGCCTCATCCTGAGAGCAGATGCAGCGGAGACGGAGGAATTGTGAGAAGGGGATAGCCTTTTTGCAAGAGACAAGGTGGGAAGAGGAATAGTCCAGGTAGCTGTGAGAGTCTGTAGGCTTATAGTAGATATCAGTAGAAACATATCACATAAAAGATTAAAGATATCATCACAGCAATATTTGATTCTGCGCTTCGCGCTTCCTGAAGTACAAATCGAATTAAATATAATAAAAATGTAAATAATAAATCATAATTAGAAAATAAAAAAGGGAAAGTAAGGTAGTGCAAGTCAGGTCTGGATATTTCGATAGCGCGGCCCAGATCCGGGTCAGGATCTGTTCAACAGTCTTATCACAGTTGGAAAGAAGCTGGTCCCAAATCTGGCCATACCTGTCCCAGAGGGAAGAGGGACAAAAAGTGTGTTGGCTGGGTGGGTTGTGTCCTTGATTATCAACAACCAATTCCTTTGTCTTGCTGACGTTGAGGAATTGGTGATTGTCTTCGCACCATGCCACAAGGTTCTTAATTTCCTCTCTGTACTCAGACTCATCATTACTCAAGATACGGCCTACAATTGTGGTGTCATCAGCAAACTTATAAATTAAGTTTGATGGAAACTTGGCTACACAATCATGGGTGTACAATGAGTACATCAGGGGGCTGAGTACACAGCCTTGTGGGGCACTGGTGCTCAGAGTGATTGTAGAGGAGAGCTTGTCCCCTATTTTTACAGCCTGGGTCCTGTCTGTGAGGAAGGTGAAGATCCAGCTGCAGATCTGAGTGCTAAGACCCAGGTTCTGGAGCTTAGGAATCAGTTTATTTGGAATGATGGTATTAAAGGCAGAGCTGTAGTGAATGAAAAGGAGCCTTACATTGGCACCTTTATTCTCTAGGTGTTCTAAGGGGGAATGTAGTGCCAGAGAGGTGGCATCTGCCGTTGACCTGTTGCTCTGGTAGGCAAATTGCAAAGCATTGAGGTTGACCATTAGGTTATGATTGATGTGTGCCATAACCAATTGCTCGAAGCACTTCATACCAATTGATGTTAGAGCCACAGGTCGGTAGTCATTCAGGCATGCCACCTTGCTTTTCTTCAGCACCGGGATTATCGTTGCCTTCTTAAAACATGAGGGGATCTTAGACTGAAGCAGGGAGAAGTTGAAGATGTCAGCAAACACTCCAGCTAGCTCGCTTGCACAGGCCCGGAGAACCCATCCCAGGACGCCATCTGGGTCTTCCTTGGATTTATCTTCAGGAAGGCTCTTCTAATGTCTTCCTCAGTGACGCTGAATCTTGATGCCACCAGGTCCAGTTCATCCGGTAGGCTATGGCTGATGTGTGCCATAACCAATCGCTCGAAGCACTTCATAGCAATTGATGTCAGAGCCACAGGTCGATAGTCATTTAGGCATGCCACCTTACTCTTCTTCGGCACCGGGATTATCGTTGCCTTCTTAAAACACAAGGGAGGGAAACTGAAGCAAGGAGCAGTTGAAGATGTCAGCAAACACTCCAGATAGCTCACTTGCACAGGCCCGGAGAACCAGTCCCAGGACGCCATCCGGGCCCGTCGCCTTCCTTGGATTTATCTTCAGGAAGGCCCTTCTAACGTTCTCCTTGGTGACAATGAATCTTGATGCCATCAGGTCTGGTTCATCCGGAGGGGAAAGGACACTCCTCTTCTGTTCGAATCTTGAGTAGAATATGTTACGTTTGTCAGGAAGAGAAGCACTACAGTTATTGATATTCCCAGCCTTTTCTTTGTGCCCAGTGATCTCATTTAGATCTTGCCATAGTCTACTAGTATCCCTCTGGTTAGCCTGGGCTTCCAACTTGGCTTGATATTGCCTCTTGGCGCCCTTAATGGCTTTCCGGAGTTCACGCCTGCATTCCATGTAGCGACTGGTATCCCCTGACCTAAAAGCTTCAGCTCTAGCCTTCAAAAGGTACTGGACCTCATAATTCATCCAAGGTTTCTGGTTAGGGAATACCTGGATCGTCTTGCGCGACACACAGTCCTCTGTGCATTTTCAGATAAAGGTATTTGGTACTTTTTGCATTTATTGTACTGCAACTCATCCCAATGGCTGCAAACCTGTCCTTCCTGACATCCTTACTGCTCATTACCTTAGATCTATTTCTGTTTTCCCTCTCCTCCGCTCCATCATTCTGGTTCCCATCCCCCTGCCAAATTAGTTTAAACCCTCCCTAACAGCTCTATTAAACCTTCCCGCCAGGGTATTGGTCCCCCTAGGATCCAAGTATAACCTGTCCTTTTTATACAGGTCACACCTGCCCCAAAAGAGGTCCCAATGATTCAGAAACTTAAATCCCTGCCCCCTGCTCCAATCCTTCAGCCATGCATTTATCCTCCACCTCATTCCATTCCTACTTACATTGTCGCACGGCATAGGCAGTAATCCCGAGAATACTACCTTTGCAGTCCTTCTTCTCAACTGCCTTCATAACTCCCTATATTCTCCTTTCAGGACCTCTTCCCTTTTCCTACCCATGTCATTGGTACCTACATGTACCACGACCTCTGGCACCTCATCCTCCCACTTCAGGATATCTTGGACGTGATCAGAAACATCCTGGCACCAGGGAGGCAAACTACCATCCGGGTCTCGTGATTGTGACCACAGAATCGTCTATCTGACCCCCGAATTATCGAGTCCACTATTACTACTACCTTCCTCTTCCTTTCCCTTAACCTTCTGCCCTACAGGGCTGGACTCTGTGCCAGAGGCATGGCCGCTGTTGCTTCCCCCAGGTAGGCTGTCTTGTCCCCTCCCCCGCAACAGTACTCTAGTACCTGACTCTTCCCCTTCCCCCTCCTAACCGTGACCCACCTGTCTGCCTCCCGTGGCCCCGGTGTGACTTACCTGCCTGTAACTCCTCTCTATCAATTCCTCACTCTCCCTGACCAGACGAAGGTCATCGGGCTGCAGCTCCAGTTCCCTAACACGGTCCCTTAGGAGCTGCAGCTCAGCGCAGCTGGCGCAGATGTGGACGTCTGGGAGGCTAGGAGACTCCAGGACCTCCCACATCCAACACCAAGAACAAGCTGCCCTCACACTCATACTTCCCCTTTCCTCAAATAACAGGAAAAACTGAAACCTAAACCTACCTTGTCTTGCCTGCTTTCGCCTAAGCCCATTGAACCAAAGCCCTTAAGCCTTCAGTCTGGACCCAGCTGACTCCTCTGCCCGCAAACAATGCTGCCTGCTGTTTAAGGCTGTGTCCTTTTTAAATCTCTGCCAGTTCACTGCCCGACATCACACGCCTGTGCAGTCCTGCCTCTCTTTAACTCCGATGAGAATAAGAAAAAGTCAAGATGGCTCCCACCGCACTCCCGTTCTGATCTTCTGACTTCCTTCTCCGAATGAAACCCGATTTAGAATTTCTGCCCTTTTTAAAGGTTTTCGGGTTTACTACAGGATATTAACTCATTTAACCACTGCCTGCATGAGGGAGGAAATTCAGATTTCCAGTTTTGTAGTATACACTTTTTCCCAGCTGTAGCTGCAAGCAATATAAAGTACTTTTTTTTATTGTAGTTCGCGTTAAGACCTTGTAGATCTCCCAAAATCCAGACTCAAGGATTAAATGAAATTTTGGTTTTTATAATATCTGAGGTTATGTCAGGAACGGGGACAGGAATGGATCCAAGTGCAGGACGCAGGCACTGAAGTACTAGGGGTAGGACGGGAGGGGGATGCCATGGCATGCAAGGGGTAATGCTGGGGTTCAGGTAGACAGAGAGTCTTAGTCGGGCAGGCAGAGCAGGATCCCAAAGTTCAGGCAGGCAGAGCAGGGTCCCAGACTTCAGGCAGGCAGAGCAGGGTCCCAGAGTTCCAGCGAGGCAGGCGGAGCAGGCAGGCAGAGCAGGATTCCAGAGGCAGGAGGATCCCAGATTTCAGGCAGAAGGCGGGGTCTTGAGGTACATGGCTTGGCTGGAGGAGGGTCCCCTTCGGCGGGCCACATATGTCCCGGGTAGGGCCACCTCTAGGGCAGAAACATGGAGGCCTGGGCAAGACACGGACTCCTAGGCAGGTGCGGGGCACAACCCATCGGAAGTGGGGGGGGGGGGGAATGGGCAGAACACCCCACTGGGCCTACCTGACGAAGGCAATGGATAGGAAAGGGCACTATATCCCGCTGGGCGTCAGCAGTCCGGCTGGACCTGCCCGACAGAGGCAACAGATAGGAAAGGGCAGAATGCCCCACCGGGCAGTGGCAGTCTGGCCGTACCTGCCCGATGGAGGCAAAGGGATAGAATGGGGATAGATCCAGGGTGACCAGCACGACAGCCATGATCCCCAGGTAACTTGGGAGAGGCAGGCAGACAGCACAACAGTATGAGCAAGATAAAACAGGCGGAGCTGCAGGACCAGCACATGAGAGAAAAAGCAGGGGAACAAGACCAACCTGAAGAGAACAAATACAAAGCAGGTCAGAACCTGGGCAGGGTAAACAGGATGCGGAGCAGGTCAGAATCCAGGCAAGGTAAACAGGATATGGAGCAGATCAGAACTCGGGCAGGGTAAACAGGGTACAGAGCAGAGTATGGAGCCGGCAAAGAGCAGGATACAGAACAAACAACCACCCGCCTGGTCTCAGTCCCAAGGCCCTTTATAAACACCTGCATCTGAATTGGCCACAGGTGTGCCTCCTAAAGCCAGGAGGATTCTAACTGGCTCAAGGGTGACGGGAGGGACAGCTGCAAGACCCGGAACGCAGGTTCCGGACTGGACCAGATCCCGACAGGTTATTCTAACAATGTTATTTCCAAAAGTCTTCCAGATAAGAACAATTCCAAAGTATATGAAGTAAGTCTCCGTCACAAGATCTACATCTCTGACAATTAGGAGAGGCATATATTTTGTGCAGTCTATGTGGGGTGTAGTAGGTCCTGTTAAAGATATTAAACTGTATTTGTCTATGTTTAGTTGAAATTAATATAGTTTGAAACATTTGAAGGATATTACACCAATCAGCATCATTGTAATTGCATTCAAGATGTGATTCCCACTTATTTTTAATATCAGTCTTAGTATTGTTACGTATTCAGGCAACAATAAATATATGAGTTAGGCAAGGGTTTATATAACAAATAACACGTTTACTAAACACAGAAAACAAACCCCCCCAAAAGTAAACAAACACTAACGTAACTGGAAATCAGCTGCTGTGCGGCAGCTTAAACAGTTCTTAAAGCAATGCAGCTCAAACAGTTCTTAAAGCGATGTTGCAAAAACAGTTCTTTAAAGTAGTATTGCCACAAGTTCAAAATGCTCACAGTCCATTTAAGGGAGAGACTTTTTAAGACGATTTAAATTCTCTTTCACATCGCTTTGCTTCGATCCCCGACGTCGAACTTTTCCCACGAAGAATTTACGAAACGTAACAGCTTAAAGGCACTGAACTTTCCTTTATCACACTGTCCTCAATCTTTTCTGCTATCCCGCAGAGATTAACACGAGAACAGTCAACGAATTCCTTCCGAATAAGGATTAAACAAGGTCGAACCCGTTTCACCGTCGAAATAGATTCTCCTCGATCTTTAACTCCCGAACTCCAATCTTCACTCTCCACTGATTCTCAACTAGCAGTATTGTAAAGAAACTGCTGGCAATGACCTTCTAAACTTCAGGCATTAGATAAAACTTCATCTTTCAACTAAACTGCGTCATCACATTAAATCACGCAATGGCGTGAATAGACAATAGGTGCAGAAGTAGATCATTCGGCCCCTCGAAGCTGCACCGCCATTCTGAGATCATGGCTGATCATTCACTATCAATACCCAGTCCCTGCCTTATCCCCATATCCCTTGATTCCCCTATCCATCAGATATCTATCTAGCTCCTTCTTGAAAGCATCCAGAGAATTGGCCTCCACCATCTTCCGAGGCAGTGCATTCCACACCTCCACAACTCTCTGGGAGAAGAAGTTTTTCCTCAACTCTGTTTTAAATAATTGACCTCTTATTCTCAATCCATGCCCTCTGGTACTGGACTCTCCCAACATCTGGAACATATTTCCTGCCTCAATCCTATCAAATCCTTTAATTATCTTAAACGTTTCAATCAGATCCCCTCTCAATCTCCTCAATCCTAATCTCTCCAATCTCTCTGCGTAAAACAGCCCTGCCATCCCAGGAATCAACCTAGTGAATCTACGCTGCACTTCCTCAATTGCCAGAATGTCCTTCCTTAAACCTGGAGACCAAAACTGTACACAATATTCCAGGTGTGGTCTCACCAGGGCCCTGTACAAATGCAAAAGGACATCCTTGCTCTTGTACTCAATTCCCCTTGTAACAAAGGCCAACATTCCATTTGCCCTCTTCACTGCCTGTTGCACTTCATTGACCTTCATTGACTGGTGAACTAGGACTCCTAGGTCTCTTTGCATTTCTCCCTTACCTAACTCTACACCGTTCAGACAATACTCTGCCCTCTTGTTCCTGCTTCCAAAGTGGATAACTTCACATTTATTCACATTGAATGACATCTGCCAAGTATCTGCCCACTCACCCAGCCTATCCAAGTCTCCCTGTATTCTCCTAACGTCCTCTTCGCATGTCACACTGCCACCCAGTTTAGTATCGTCAGCAAACTTGCTGATACAGTTTTCAATGTCCTCATCTAAATCGTTGACATAAATCGTAAAGAACTGTGGTCCCAATACAGAGCCCTGTGGTACCCCACTAGTCACCTCCAGCCAGTCCGAGAAACACCCATTCACTGCTACCCTTTGCTTTCTATCTGCCAACCAGTTTTCTATCCATGTTGAAACCTTGCCCCCAATGCCATGAGCTCTGATTTTACTCACCAATCTCCTATGTGGCACCTTATCGAATGCCTTCTGAAAATCTAGGTACACAACATCCATTGGCTTACCCTCGTCTAACATCCTTGTTACACCCTCAAAAAACTCCAACAGATTAGTCAAGCATGATTTGCCCTTGGTAAATCCATGCTGGCTCGGCCTAATCCTATTACTGCCATCAAGATGTGCCACTATTTCGTCCTTAATAATGGACTCAAGCATTTTCCCCACGACTGACGTTAGGCGATAGTTCTCCGTTTTCTCATTCGCTCCCTTCTTGAAAAGTGGGATAACATGAGCCACTCTCCAATCTTCAGGAACTGATCCTGAATCTAAGGAACATTGGAAAATGATTACCAATGCATCCACAATTTCCTGAGCCACCTCTTTTAGAACCCTCGGATGCAGACCATCTGGACCCGGGGATTTATTAGCCTTCAGTCCTATCAGTCTACTCATCACAGTTTCTTCCTAATGTCAATCTGTTTCAATTCCTCTGATATCTTATGACCCTGGCCCATCCATACATCTGGGAGATCGCTTGTGTCCTCCCTGGTGAAGACTCTAAAGTACGCATTAAATTCTGTTGCCATTTCCCTGTTTCCCATAACAATTTCTCCCAATTCATTCTTCAAGGGGCCAACATTGTTCCTAACTATCTTCTTTCTCTTCACATAGCTAAAAAAGCTTTTGCTATCCCCTTTTATATTCCTGGCTAGACTGAGCTCATACCTGATTTTTTCTCTCTGTATTGCTTTTTTAGTTAAGATCTGCTGTTCCTTAAAACTTTCCCAATCATCTGTATTCCCACTGATCTTAACTCTAAGCAGGACCCCCTCACTCACCTTACCTACATCGTTGGTCCCTACATGGACCACTACATCTGGGTTCATGCCCTCATTCTCAAGAATAACCTGCACCCGATCTGAGATGTCCCGGACCCTGGCACCGGGGAGGCAACATACCATCCGAGACTCCCGATCTGCCCCACAAAATCTCCTATCTGCCCCCCTAACTATAGAATCCCCTAAAACTATCACTTTCTTCTCTTCCCTCCTCCCCTTCCTAGTTGAGGGTTCAACCTCTGTGCCAGAGGCAGGACCACTACAACTCATGCCTGGTAGGTCATCCCCATCAACAGTATCCAGTACGGTATACTTATTGTTAATGGGAATGGCCACGGGGTGCTCTGCTCTCTCTGCCTGCTCCCCCTGCCTCTCTGGACCGTCACCCATCTGCCTACTTCTTGGATTTTTGGTGTGACTACCTCCTGATAACTCCTATCTATCAAGTCAACTTGGCAAATCCAGCCACGAACTGCCCCTCCCTCACAGGGTGGGGTCTTCCTTTTATACCCTGTAAAAAAAAACCTGTCACATGATGTCTACTGGCGGGAAAATGACGTCACTCCACCATCACAAGACAATTACCTGAAGTCCAGTATAGCTTCAACACCAGTCACATGACAAGGGTACCACTGTCACGTGTCACGAGTACGTAACAGTATAGATTGGCAAGTTACTGTTTAAAATAATGTAGATAGATGACGTAAGACCCTTTGTAGTGTGCAGAGCCTCACTAAGCAAGTGCTTTTGAAACGGGGATTCTTTATTGCTTTATTGTCGCCAAACAATTGATACCAGAGCGTACAATCATCACGGCGATATTTGATTTTGCATTATGTGCTCCCTGGAGTACAAATCAATAGTAAATATTATAAAAAATTAAATTATAGATCATAAATAGAAAATAGAAGAGAGAAAGTAAGGTAGTGCAAAAAAAAACCGAGAGGCAGGTCCGGATATTTGGAAGGTACGACCCAGATCTAGGTCAGGATCCATTCAGCAGTCTTATCACAGTTGGAAAGAAGCTGTTCCCAAATCTGGCCACACGAGTCTTCAAGCTCCTGAACCTTTTCCTGGAGGGAAGTGGGACAAAAAGTGTGCTGGCTGGGTGGGTTGTGTCCTTGATTATCCTGGCAGCACTGCTCCAACAGTGTGTGGTGTAAATTGAGTCCAAGGACGGAAGATTAGTTTGTGTGATGTGCTGGGCTAGTTTATGATCTTCTGCAGCTTCTTCTGGTCTTGGACAGGATAACTACCATAGCAGGTTGTGATGCACCCTAGAAGAATGCTTTCTATGGTGCATCTATAAAAATTAGTGAGGGTTTTAGGGGACAGGCCAGATTTCTTCAGCTTTCTCAGGAAGTAAAGGCACCGATGGGCCTTTTTGGCAGTGGACTGAGCTTGGTCAGACCAAGTCAGGTCATTTGTGATATTGACCCCGAGGAACTTAAAGCTTTTGACCTGTTCCATCTGTGCACCACCGATGTAAATGGGGTTGTGCTGTCCGCTACTCCTTCTGAAGTCAACAACTAATTCCTTCGTCTTGCTGATGTTGAGGGATAGGTTATTGTCTTTGCACCATGCCACCAGGTTCTTAATTTCCTCTCTGTATTCTGTTACGAAATCCTGTAACTGGATCACTTACGAACAAAGATACAGAGGTGCGTTGAAGTCTGATGGTACTATTTTTAAAAGTCTTTATCTATTAAGGGGCACAAAAATAAGATTAATTCAAACATTCAGATAATATATGTAGTCACTACTCAATCTAAAAGCGCGGGTCTAATAATAACCATCAATGAGAAACAGCTCGATCGTTTTGTCTAGGGGATAATATATTGTCTGATGGAAATATAAAAATCACTCAGTTCCTGCAGGCTTCAGCCTTTGGGGACCGCTGGGTTTTCACTTGTTGGAGAGAGAGAGAGATTTCTGAGAAAAGAAACTTGCCCCGGTCTTTTATGAAGCAAATCCGTTGAATCGGGAGCGGGCTTCCCCGTTGTTAGCTAAAAGCTGTTTTCTGTGGTTCCAGCCACGGAATCCAATGCACGTGGCTTCCTTCCAATGGCTTCCCGCTACTACGGGATCGTTAGCGTTTCTTCTGGTGTGTCTGAAGGGGTTGTTCCCCCCAGACCCTCTTTTATACTTCCTCACGGGGTCTTAGATGTCAATCAGGTTGGGATGATGCAATCTCTCTCTCAACCAGCCCACTTTGCCCGAGGGCTTGCACGTAGCATAGTCCCTAATCCACAAACGTTGTCTATAGGAGACAATGGTCAATGTCGCGTTATTTTGCTTCGCTGTGGAACGAGGCATTCGGCACATCTCTCTCTCCCATTTCCTGGGTCTACTGACCCCCCCTCAACTAATGCTCTTGCGATTCTCACAAAGGAGGGGGCTGCGGACATAACACCTCCCCTCTTAAAGGCGTTTTTTACCAGCAGTTAAAAACAGATTCATACAGAGTCTTACAGGATTTTAGAATCTAACACAATACACAAGCTTTTCTTTTCGCTACAGAGCAATACAGGTATACATTTAATTCAACATCCAAACGGTTAATGATTACAGTGGCATTTCCTTTAATATTGTAACATCTTGTACCTTACTAAAGTCTCGTAGCATCGGACTTCAACTTAATAACCACCTATTTTTTTTTCCCAGCAACAAAACTAAGGAGTTGTGATCTTCGCTTATGTGCATCTACAAAAGTTTATGCAAATACTAATTGTTTCAGTCATTTTACTTAACCGGCAGGTTTCCAAGGGGGCTGTCTTTATTACTCACAGGCTTTGGCGCAATCCCGTACAACCTGCTTTGCTGTTTAAAATGGCATCCCCATTAACCGTCGCCTCTTTTCCGGTGAGTCCCCCCATGGGGAACTTGAGTAATTTGGCGTGGTAAACTCCCGCCCGCCTCTTTCATAGGGGTTATTTTACCAACACCGTGTCCCAAACTTAGACCATTTCCACCCAATTCTTTAATTTTACCCAGGTGGCTAACCCTTTCGTCAGGACCCTTCAGGCTATTTGTTTATAATTTGAACTCTTCGTTCAAGTAGCATTTCGAATTCGGCCTCTTCACACCCCATCCTGGCATAACAATAGAGCGGGGGGCCCCGCTATCTCCCGGCTCACTCTGTAAGCGATCTGCCAGGTTTTAAATTTCTTCATTCGACTTGGAAACTACAGACTTTCTGTTTCCTTCAATAATAATTCTCATCTCCCCATTCTTAAATTCTGCATTAACTTTGAACACACCTTCGAGCACAAACACCTGGGAACTCTCACTTCCCACGGTTACCAAAGTTAACCCTTTTCCCACTGAACCAAGTCTATCTGACCCACAAGGACGGCCACCCCGTTCCACTGAATCAAATACCTCAGACTTCTTCTGAGCTCCGTTACTAGGTTCAGTACCACGTGCTTCCCCATCTTGGTCACACTCAAACGGGAAATTGGCCTCTTCCAGGCTTTCAATGCCCGTACCCTTTTCAAATTCTAAGTTCCCCCATTTGTCCCAGGTACTCTCTGGGTAACTCTCTTCCGGAGTAAACTCAACCCCGCGGGCTGAAACAACCTCACCTGCCAACCCAGCAGACTTCTTCGAGGTAAGGGCACCCTTTTCATTTAGGGCTGCCCTCATTTCATTATCGGGAACACCTTTAGAAGTTTCAACTTCTTCAAACAGTTCTGCCAAACCAGACAGATCACCCATGTCCAACTCTGGACCTCTTAACCGCTCTATCGGTTCCTCATCGTTATTTTCTGCCTCTAGGACCTTTCTCCTCGCTAAAGGCAGATCTACCTCCACTCCCTTACCCTCTTTCACTTTACTACTCTTCGTTTTACCACCCTCTAAACCCTCGTGGTACAGGGTTGGTAGAAACGTCTCGGCCAAATCAAAACTGGCCAGATTTACTGCTCTCGTTCGCAGCTGCCTTTCTCGACAGGCTGCGAGTGACTGCGCATGCGGGATAGATCTGGGATTCTAGGGGCGGGGCCACCGCACTCGCCGGTCGGCGGGTCGGCATCATGGCTGCCCAAACCTTACCACCTGCTAAATCGTTACCGAGAAGGACATCCGCGTCAGTACTCGGGAACTCTGATGGCACCCCTATTTCAACGGGTCCAGACACCAGCTCAGAATCCATAATGACCTCATGTAAAAGCACCATTTCTATTCTCTTACTGATTCCCTCTACTGCTACCATGCCCGTTTTTCGACCAAATTCTAGTACCTTACTGCTGATCAACGACAGCTCAGCCCCCGTGTCTCTCCAGATTCGTACGGGAATTGGTGGTTCCCCCTTCCTCAAAGACACGGTTCCGTGTGTCAGACAAGTCTCAGACCCTTCTCGTACTCTGTCTACCCGGGGCTGTCTTGTCGATTTACTGATTACCACGGCACACCCGATAGGGATTGCGGCTTTCCCTTTTCCTACCTCTGTCCTTGGAGCAAAGCATCGAGATGCAATATGCCCTCCCTTTCCACAATTAAAACAGGTCAAGCCCGGAAACTTCTGGCCGTCTTGCCTTTCCCCCTCAACCTTACCGCTAACTCCCGGTGGGACCTCTGCCTCACTCGTTGGACTTTCTCGATCGTTCCCACGGTCTCTCTGGGAACTTTTATTCGAGGAAAACTTTGTCTTGTGTGTTAGGGCATATTCATCCACGAACCTAGCAAATTCTGAAATGGACTTATTCGGCTTCTCATTCAAATACATCCGGATGTCCTCCGAAACACAACCTTTAAATTCCTCAATCAAAAGTAACTCCCTGAGACGCTCATAATCCTCGTCCACTTTTTCCGTGGTGCACCAACGGTCCAAGAGCACACCCTTCTCATAGGCAAACTCGGTATACATCTGATTCCACCCTTCTCGTAAATTTCTGAACT
This sequence comes from Hypanus sabinus, assembly GCF_030144855.1. Taxonomy (NCBI): domain Eukaryota; kingdom Metazoa; phylum Chordata; class Chondrichthyes; order Myliobatiformes; family Dasyatidae; genus Hypanus; species Hypanus sabinus. The sequence goes on from NC_082734.1 coordinate 20,496,886, forward strand.
TTTATCTATATGCTTCAGCTACTAGCTCGTAACCCCGGAGAATGGCCGCCTTTACTTGGTCATATTTCTCTTCCCCTTCCCCCTCTGTGGACAACGCCACATATGCCCGCTGGGCCTTCCCTCTTAACACACTTTGTAACAACGCCACCCACTGCTCTCTGGGCCACTTCTGATTCACTGCCTCCTTTTCAAAAAGCAAGAAATAACTATCAACATCCGTCTCCTCAAACGGGGGTACTAACCTCAACGCCTGACTGACATCAAACCGCTCCTCTTGGTCCGCCCCCTGACTTCGTTGCTCTTGCCTTAACTTCTCTATCTCCAAGTCATGTTTCCTCTGTCTCTGCCTCCTTCTCCCTCTCGGCCCTTTCCTTCTCCTGCTCAGCTGCTTCCAGCTGTTTTAACTTAATTTCATGTTCCCACCTTAATTTCTCCAACTCTAACTGAGCCGCCCCACTAGCTGGTACCTTTTCAGGGATATTTTCCAATACCTCAGCTGCAAACAGCTCCTTCTCAATGTAATACTGAGTTATGGCCCTTCGCACCTCCCGCTTTTTCATTGACGACCTCACCTCTGCAAGGTTTAACCCCTTCGCCAAATGTACCAAGTCCGATTTGGTGGCCGCCTCTAGCGCCCCAGAATTGGGTTTTCTATAAAACCAGATCCAAGTTTTGGACCTACAAGCGTGATTCACTGGCCCTCCAATTTGGTGACAAATCCCGAGACGAGAACCCCAACTGTTACGAAATCCCGTAACTGGATCACTTACCAACAAAGATAGAGAGGTCCATTGAAGTCTGATGGTACTATTTTTAAAAGTTTTTATTTATTAAGGGGCACAAAAATAAGATTAATACAAACATTCAGATAATATACGTCGTCGCTACTCAATCTAAAAGCGCGGGTCTAATAATAACCATCAATGAGAAACAGCTCGATCATTTGTCTAGGGGATAATATATTGTCCGATGGAAATATAAAAGTCACTCAGTTCCTGCAGGCTTCAGCCTTTGGGGGCCGCTGAGTTTTCACTTGTTGGAGAGAGAGAGAGAGATTTGTGAGAAAAGAAACTTGCCCGGGTCTTTTATGAAGCAAATCCGTTGAATCAGGGGAGCGGGCTAAAAGCTAAAAGCTAAAAGCTGTTTTCCGTGGTTCCAGCCACGGAATCCAATGCACGTGGCTTCCTTCCAATGGCTTCCCGCTACTACGGGATCGTTAGCGTTTCTTCTGGTGCGTCTGAAGGGGTTGTCCCCCCAGACCCTCTTTTATACTTCCTCACGGGGTCTCAGATGTCAATCAGGTTGGGATGATGCAATCTCTCTCTCAACCAGCCCACTTTGCCCGAGGGCTTGCACGTAGCATAGTCCCTAATCCACAAACGTGGTCTTCAGGAGACAATGGTCAATGTCGCGTTATTTTGCATCGCTGTGGAACGAGGCATTCCGCACGTCTCTCTCTCCCATTTCCTGGGTCTACTGACCCCCCCCCCCAACTAGTGCTCTTGCGATTCTCACAAAGGAGGGGGCTGCGGACATAACAATTCATACTCATCATTACCTGAGATAAGGCCTACAATTGTGATTCTATTGGAATTTGTGGATAGCCTGTATAACTGTTACGGACACTGAGTTTAATCTGAAAATATTTAAATAAATTATGATTTGGTAGATTAAATTTACCAGACAATTGTTGAAAATTGGCAAAGTTATCTTGGCTATATAAATCTCCAACTGTTTTTATACCACTATTAACCCAATTCTTTAGAATTCCATCTGCAATCAGAGATATTCCACAGAGGAGTTTTCTGAAATAATGAGGTAATTATACCAACAACTGCATGAGCTTCTTGCCATACTGCAAAAGAATTGAAAATTATAGGGTTCTTAGTAATATTTAAGAGTGTTTTCTTAGATGTTAAATAAAGGAAAAACTTTTTTTTAATTAGTTTTTTTGTACATTTTCAACATAACTACAGATTTAAAAAAACCCAGATCAAAATGAAGAACATTGATACAGTGCAAAAATAAGCATACAATAACAATATGATACAAAGAAAGATAATTGAAAAAGCACCCAAATTGAAGACAAGTAAAATTAGTATCCTCCCCAAGCCCCACAACACAAAAAAAAACTCCAGACCAACCACAACACAATATGGAGAATATAAATCAGGACAATCAAACCCCCAAACTTTGAATACACTTAGCAACAGAAGATAATAATGCCTACTACCAAAAGAAAAAGGAGCTGAAAGCAAGGGACTGAAAAAAAAACCATAGTTAAGAGGAAGGTTATGAAAGTACTCAATAAAAGGTCCCCAAACCTTATGGAACTTTAAATCCGAATTAAGAACTGAATAATGAATTTTTTCGAGGTCCAAGCAGGCCATAATATGGTTAAGCCATTGAGCATGCGTGGGCGGGGCAACATCTCTCCATCTAAGGAGGATTAAACGTCTAGCCAGGAGAGAGGCAAAAGATAATATTCGACACTTAGTCGAACTCAGACGTAAATCTGTCTCATCCCAGAAACCGAACAATGCAATTAAAGGGTTAGGTTCTAGGTGGTGATTCAGAATATACGATAACGTTATGAAGACATATTTCCAAAATTTCTCCAAGCTAGGACAAAACCAGTATATATGAATGAGAGAGGCCTCGCCCCTTTTGCATTTATCACAAAGCGGACAAATGTTAGGGTAAAATCAAGATAGTTTAGATTTAGACATATGGGCTCTATGAACAATCTTAAACTGTAAAAGGAAATGCCGAGCACAAAGAGAGGTTGAATTAACCGAATTGAGAATCGAGTCCCAAATCTCATCAGATAAGGAGGTATTTAAATAATGCTCCCATGCCATTTTAATTTTATCCACAGGGGCACGTCGTAAGGCTGCTAATTTATCTCGAATAATTGATATTAAACCTGTACCTAGTGGATTAATGGAAAGAAATAAGTCCATAGCATTTTTCTCAGGCATTTCAGGAAAGTTAGGAATTAAAGGAACAATAAAGTGTCTAATTTGGAGATATCTAAAAAAATGAGCATTGGGCAGATTGAACTTAGCAGAGAGCTGTTGAAAAGAAGTGAAGCGATTATCAATAAAAAGATCTTCAAAATGTCTAATGCAACTTCTTATACCAATCCCGGAATGCTGAGTCATACGTAGTGGTAAAAAAAGGTGATTATGTACGTCAGGGTTGGATATGGAAAAACCATGGAAACCATAAAATTTCCTAAAATGAGCCCATATACGCTAAGTGTGTCTAACAAGAGGATTAGCTATTAATCTGGCCAAGCTACTAGAGAGTGCAGAGCCAAGAAGTGCAGAGATAGATAATTCTTTAGTGGAGCTCGACTCCATTGCCACCCAGTTAGGGCAGTTGGGTTGGCCATGGAAAAAAGACCAAAAGGTAGCACAACGTATATTGGCTGCCCAATAATATAAATGAAAGTTAGGTAAAGTCATGCCACCCTCTTTTTTAGGTTTTTGGAGATAGACTTTATTAATTCTAGAGCGCTTATTCTTCCACAGATATGACAAAATAATAGAGTCTAAGGAATCAAAAAAAGATTTAGGAATAAAAATTGGGATTGATTGAAATAAGTATAAAAGTTTAGGGAGAACATACATTTTAACAACATTAATACAACCTACCAAAGACATAGATAGAGGTGACCATTGTACCAGACTCTGTGTAGTGTTCTCGCTCGGGTGTAACGGAACGCCGAACTAAACACCAAGTTAAACCTTTGTCAATGACGACAGGATCACAGTAAGATTAACCATTTACTGTTCACTCTTCCACATTAACGTATGGTGAAAACTGTTGATAAAACAATACAAGATTTGTACAGCATTTGTTTCCTTCTTGATATTACATTTACATCGTAAATACTTGCAAAAGTAGAACTACAACAACTACATTACATTTATGTGCAGCATGCAGTCAGAATCTACCTACGCCATTGACTGCTTTAAATACACTTCAACACAAACTAACCGCGACTCTTTAACTAACGAAAACATAAACCTTATCAACCGTCATTACTTTTAACAGGATCGGCGTTAACATTTTAATACAACATATTGATTATCTCATGACTTACAGCGTTGCCTTCACTATTTTTCTGGTGCATAGAAAGAAAACTTTGCTGGCGCTTGCGCTGGACTCGCACATGTCGGCCCCCACCTTTCCGTTTCTCCCAAACCGGTATTTTCGCACAAGACGCGGCGAAACCGGATGTGACGTCATCACATGCCGCGATATTATCACAGACAGAATTTACTTTAAACAATCCTAACTTTAATTAGAATGCTAACAAACGAATTACTAAGCGAAAATATTATAAACTAAATAACTGCCATAAAGGCAACACACTCCCCGCTTGACCTTCGTAAGGTCACAATGAACATAATACAAACTTCAGTCTCTAATCAGTCCTTAGGCAGAAGTAGAATGACTTCTGTAACTGGCCTTTGGTATATTTTCACATCACCTTGGTTGGAAGTTTTCAACTCAACCTTCCTGACATGTCCGTCCCTGCTAGGGTATGTAGCGAGACCAGAACTGATTTGCCAGAGCCTGGACCTGTCTCCATTGCTTTAAGTACAAATCCTTATCAGAGAAGTCCCCTGGTGGAGGGGGAGCTCCTGCCTCCTGCGTAAGGAGCATTGATGGCGAGAGTATGAAGGGGTTTTCTGGGTCAGAAGACATGGGTAGGAGTGGTCGTGCATTTATAATGGCAGTGACCTCTGCCATTAGTGTGCACAGTACCTTGTGGGTCAATCAGGTGCGTTGCTGCATCTCAGGTTTCCTCTTCAGGGTTTTTTGCAAGGACGTGAACTGCTTGACTGCCTGCTCTTTGTTGTTTGGCAAGCTCTGGCGTGGTTCTCTGAAAGGCAGTGGGGCGACCCCATTATTTGCTTCATCTCTGAAGACCTTGGTGTCCTTTGTTTTTAAGAAAATGGCATCTTGAGCTGATTGAGCAAGTTTATTATCATGCTCAGTTTGAGCGAAGACCGACTGACCCAGCGTCTCGTCAGTTACTTTACATTTGTTAAAGCCTTGTCGTGCTTCCTTAATACACGTGACACTTGTGCGGGGTTGAAAAATTGAATGGCGGCCACTCTAGCACATTGGTCTTGAGTGTGCTAACCGTCGGTTTGTGTACATTGCCAGCGCACACCTCTCCTATCACCACCCAGCCTAGATCCAGGCGTTGCGCAAAGTGTGCGTCGTGTGGTCCATTGACCTGCTGCCTAACCTTGTGCACCCGGATAACATCTCTTCCTAATAGCAGGAGTATTTCTGCTTTTGGATCCAGTTCTGGGATGTGTTTGGCGATGTGGTGGAGATGTGGCTGGTGTAGCACCGCACTTGGCGTCGGGATCTCAGTGCGGTTATTCAAAATTTCATTGCACTCTAAGAGTGGAGGGAGACAGATGACGACTTTACCATCCAGGGACTCGAGCTGGAAGCCTTCTGCCTTCCTTCCATGAGTTTCCACGTTGCCTGAGCAAGTTCTAAGGTAGTATGGGAACTGCTCACTCTCTTTCTTTTTCCATCTTTTTATTATCATTATGAATAACAACAAAATAAAATTGGTACATAGATAATGGGATTACAAACGTACATATTTCAACTGTTACGTATCCCGTAACTGGATAACTCACCAGCAAAGATAGAGAGGTCAGTTGGAGTCTGATGGCACTATTTTCGAATGTTTCATGCATAAAGGGGGCACAAAATTAAGGTTAATCCAAACATTCAGAACATATACATCGGCAAAACTCAATCTAAAGCGTGGGTATAGCAATAATCATCATTAAGAAATAATCTCGACTGTTGTCTAGGGGACAATATATTGTCCGTTGGGAATATAAAAGTCACTCGGAAGTCTGCAGCCTTCAGTCTTTTTTGGGGAATTGCTGGGTTTCACCTGTTTCAGAGAGAGTGAGGAGAAAACGGGAAAACTTGCCTGGGTCTTTGACGAAGCAACACCGTCAAATCAGGGGAGCGTTGTTTCCCTGTTATTAGTTTGAAGTCCTTCTCGGTACTATCAGCCACCTGCTCCCCAGGCAGAGAAGTTACGGAGCGCACGTGGCTTTTGACTGGCTTCCAGCTATCACGGGAGCGTTGAGCGATCGAGTCCTTCTGGTGCGTCTCTCTGGGATACCGCCTTCTGCAGTCCCCTTTTATCTTGACTTGCAGAGTTGTAGCTGTCCATCAAAGTAGGGTGATGCAATCCCCACCCAGTTGTTACATAGCAGGGTCATGCCCTCTGCACAGGTGTCTCTAAGAGCCATGGCCAAAACCATTACATTGTCTCTCATTTGCCTGGGTCCGAGACCCGAATTAATAGTGCTCTTACGATTCTCCGGAAGGAGTGGGCTGCTCCCGCCCCTTCGGCCCCTCGGAGCTGTGGTACATTCATAACACCTCCCCTCTAAAAAAAACGTTTTTTACCAGCAGTTAAAAACGGAGTTGTGCAGAGTCTTACATGGTTTTTAATCTAACAGAATACACAAGCTTTTTTCTTTTAATTACAGAGCTATACAGTTATACACTTAGTTCAGCATCGAGATAAACAATCCGCTAGCACATTATCACTCCCCTTAATGTGCTGTATCTTAATATCGAATTCCTGCAGCATCAGACTCCAGCTCAATAACCTCCTGTTTTTATTTTTCATATTGGCCAGGAATACCAACGGGTTGTGATCGGTATAGACCACTAGGGGTTTTTGCGCGGGACAAATGTATACTTCGAAATGTATCGCCAATACAAGTGCCAACAATTCCTTTTCTACGGTAGAGTAATTCCTCTGGTGTACATTGAACTTCCGAGAGAAATATGCTACCGGGTGCTCCACTCCATCCCCTGCTTGCTGTAAGAGGACCGCTCCTGCAGCCTCATCACTGGCGTCTGTTGCCAAGGAGAAGGGTGCTAACAAATCGGGTGCTTTTAACACCGGGTGATGGCACAATATGGCTTTTAACTTTTCAAAAGCATTCTGACAAGAGGGACACCACTCAAATTTTTCCTCCTTCCGTAGGAGTTTTGTAAGGGGGAGCGTAATGTCTGCGAAATTTTTACAGAATTTCCGATAGTATCCCACCATGCCCAAAAACCTCCTCAGGGCCCTTTTATTGTAGGGTACAGGAACCTCAGAAATAGCCTGTACCTTCGCCTGCACAGGAGCCACTTGTCCCTCTCCCATCACATACCCCAAGTAGGTGATAGTGGCGTGACCAAATTCACTCTTGCCAAGGTTTACTGTAAGGTGGGCTGCCGACATTCGGGTAAACAGACTTTCTGCAGCCTCCAGGTGCTCCCCCCAGGTGTCACTCCAAACTATCATGTCGTCAAGATAAGCCTTGGTGTAGGTTAACCCTTTTATCACAGCGTCTATCATCCACTGGAATGTCCTTGGTGCATTTTTCATCCCAAACGGCATAACGTTGTACTCGTACAACCCGGATGGGGTGACAAAGGCGGAAATCTCTCGAGCCCTGTCCGTTAAAGGAACGCACCAGTATCCCTTTAACAAGTCAACTTTTGTGATGTACCTCGCCTTCCCCACTTGGTCAATGCAATCATCCACCTGGGGAATAGGGTAAGCATCTGATGGGTGACTGCGTTGACCCTCCGGTAATCGGTACAGAATCTTATGGTACCATCCGGTTTTGGGACAACCACGCAAGGAGAAGCCCACGCGGAAGAGGATTCGCGGATTATCCCAGCAGCTAGCATATGTTCAATCTCCTTTTCTACTAGCTGGCTCTTTTCGGAATTCATATGATAAGGTGCCTGTTTTATGGGCTGGGTTGAGGTAAATATCACATCATGTTGCGTCCCACTACACCTTCGGGGAACATCTGGGCACAAGGCTGCATGCCGGTTAATGAGCTGTATTATCTGCTCTCGCTGTTCAGGCTTTAAGTGTCTAACTTTATCCGCAAGGCTTGCCAATACCATAGAGTTCTCCAATCTGGTGGGGACTATACCTATCTTTTCAAACTGCTCTGGTCCCTCCGGGCCATTCCCCCCTACCTCATTGGTTTTCATGGCCGCACCGACCACCGCGGGGGTAGCATCGTGGTACCTTTTCATCATATTCACGTGAACTAACTGGGTTGGCTTTCGCTGATTGGGGGTTTCAATCACGTAATTCAGTGAGTCTATTTTCTTACGCACTGTATATGGTCCTTGAAACCTCGCTTGAAGGGGATGGTTAACTACCGGAAATAGGACCAAAACCTTGTCGCCTACATAAAACTCTCGTTCTCTCACTCTCGGGTTATACCACCGGCACATTTTTTCCTGGGATTCTTTACGGTTTTCCCTTGCCAAGGCGCGTACTTTATGCAGCCTCTCCCAGAATTTCAGAACATAGTCGATCACACTGACTTGAACGGTCGGGCTAGACCACTTTTCTCTCAGGAGGGTTAGAGGGCCCCTGGGCCTGTGACCGAAAACGAGCTCAAACGGACTGAACCCCAGTGAGCACTGGACTGTATCCCTGACGGCAAATAACAGAAGGGGTAAAGCCTCATCTCAGTCTCGAACGTTCTCCTGACAATAAGTTTTAAGCATGGTCTTTAGTGTAGCGTGGAACCTTTCCAACGCCCCTTGGGATTCCGGGTGGTACGCGGAGGCTAGAATTTGTTTGACCCCTAGCTGGGTCATCATCTGCCGAAATGCGTTAGATGTGAAGGTACTCCCCTGATCCGATTGTATCTCCTTAGGCAGCCCCACTGTGGTCAAGAATTTGATGAGGGCCCTCACCACCACAGCGGTCCTAATATTACCCAGAGGCACAGCCTCTGGAAATCGTGTAGCGGCACACATCATGGTCATGATATACTGCCGCCCCCTCGCAGTTTTAGGTAGGGGTCCCACAAAATCTACAATGATTCGGGAGAAAGGCTCCTCGCACGCAGGGATGGGTTGAAGGGGTGCCTTAGGGGTAACTTGGTTCGGCTTACCCACCATTTTGGCAGGTATGACACCTTTTACAATATTCAGTAATCTCTTTTCTCATGTTTGGCCAATAGAACTCTCTTTGAACTCGATCCACTGTCTTCGTTATTCCCAGATGCCCACCTAACGGTCCCTTATGAGCTAAGTTCAGAATTTCGTCCCGATACGCTTTTGGGACTACTATCTGATGTACCACCGCCCCGTCCTCATCGACCAACACCTTGGGGGGCCTCCACTTCCTCATCAACACACCCTCCTTCAGATAGTAACCTTCAGGCTCGGTTTCAACCTCGGTCTCCGAAAGAACCAACTCTCTCAAGGCTATCAGCTCCTCGTCCCTTTCCTGTTCCTGTACAAACTCTCGTCTGGCTGAGGGCAGGTCTACCCCCCCCCTGTTTATTCTCTCCCCCCCCCCTTACTCTCCGGTTTGCCTTCCTTGAACCCTCGCTGGTACAGAGTCGGTAAAAACGTGTCAGCCAAATCAAAACTGGCCAGATTTAGACTGCTCTCTCTCTCAGCTGTCTTTTTTGACATGCTGCGAGTGACCGCGCAGGCGGGGTATATCTTCAGATCTGAGGGAGGGGCCTCAATCCTCGCAGGCTGGGTTGTCAGCTTCACGGCTGCTCCCATTTTCCCTCCCGCTAGGTCGTTCCCCAGAAGGACATCCACGCCTTTCCCCGGCAACTCCGGCAGGACCCCCAGCTCTATTGGTCCCGACACCAACTCACAATCTAGAAGGACCCTATGCAAGGGTACCACTTCGTTCCATTTTCCTATGCCTCTCAGGGCTACCTCTCCCGTCGGAGGTCTGAACTCTAGCACTTTACGGCTAATCAATGATAGCTCAGCTCCACTGTCTCTCCAGATCCGTACTGGAATTTGTAGGCCTCCCTCCTCCAGGGACACAGTTCCTTTGGAACTAAACGTCTCACGCCCCTCCTGTACTCCATCTACCGGGGGCCCTCTCGCCGATTTTCCGATGGACGCGATACATCCTATAGGGATAGCTGCTTTCCCTTTTTCTGGCTCCTTCCTCGGAGCGGGGCACTTAGATGCAATATGTCCCACCTTTCCACAATTAAAACAGGTCAAACCAGGAAATCTCCAGGTTTTTGGCCTGGTATCCTCACTTTTCCGGCTAGCTCCCGGCTGAGTTTCTACCTTAGCCGGCGGGCTTTCCCTACCGTTCCCACGGTCTCTCGGGTAACTTTTTGTCGAGGAAAACTTTGTCTTGTGAGTTAGGGCATATTCATCTGCGAACCTAGCGAATTCTGCGACGGACCTAGTCGGCCTCTCGTTCAAATACATCCGGATCTCCTCTGGAACACAATCTTTAAATTCCTCAATCAACAGTAACTCTCTGAGACGCCCATAGTCCTTGTCCACCCTTTCCGCGGTGCACCAACGGTCCAAGAGCACCCCCTTCTCATGGGCTAGCTCGGTATACGTTTGATTCCACCCTTTCCTTAAATTTCTAAACTTTTGTCTATAGGCCTCAGGTACCAATTCGTAAGCCCAGAGAATGGCCTCCTTTACTTCAGCATAATTCTCCGCTTCCCCCTCCTCCAGGGACAACACCGCATATGCTCGTTGGGCCTTCCCCTTTAACACACTTTGTAACAACGCCACCCACTGCTCTTTTGGCCACTTCTGATTTACTGCCATCTTTTCAAAAAGCAAGAAATACTTATCGACATCTGTCTCCTCGAACGGGGGCACCAATCTCAACTCCCTACTAACATTAAACCGCACCGCTCGGTCTAACTCTTGATCTCTTTGCTCGTTCCTCACCTTCTCAATTTCCCGGTCATATTGCCTCTGTTTCTCTTTCTCGGCTCGTTCCTTCTCTTTCTCGACTGCTTCTAGCTCCTTTAGGTGACTTCCATGCTGTCTTTGCCTCTCCTTTTCTTTCTCTCTCTCAACCCTTTCTTTCTCTCTCTCAGCTATTTCTCTCTCTCTCTCAGCTGCTTCCAGCTCTTTTAACTTAATTTCATGTTTCTGCCTTAATTTCTCCACCTCTAACTTAATCATCCCACTTGATGGTACTTTTTCAGGGATATCTCCCAATACCTCAGCTTCAAACACCTTCTTCCCAATGTAATACTGGGTTATGGCCCTTCGCACCTCCCGCTTTTTCATGGACGACCTCACTTCTGCGAGGTTCAACCCCTTCGCCAAATTTAACAAGTCAGATTTGGTGGCCGCTTCTAGCGCCCCCCCCACCCCCCAGTCGGGTTTTTCATAAAACAATTATCCAAAAATAAATCAGAAAATCGTAGTAGTCCCTTAGTCTTCCAAGCCGAATAAGCTTGGTCTATAATTGAAGGGTGGAAAAAACAATTGGATACAATAGGAATATTTAAAACAAACTGAGTCAACCCAAAAAATTTCCGAAATTGAAACCATATACGTAAAGTATGTTTAACTATCGGGTTGTCAATTCATTTCGGCAATTTAGAAAGAGCAAAAGGGAGAGAAGTCCCCAAAATAGAACCCAGTGCAAAACCTGGTACCGATTTAATTTCCAGGCTCACCCAATGAGGGCTAAAAGATCCATCCCAATCTTTCAACCAACATATCAAATATCTAATATTAACTGCCCAATAATAAAATCTAAAATTAGGCAATGCTAATCCACCTTCCTTCTTTGCCTTCTGTAAGTATATTTTACCTAACCTGGGATTTTTATTCTGCCATATATATGAGGAAATTTTTGAATGAACATTAGTAAAAAAAGATTTCGAAATAAAAATTGGTACTGCTTGAAAAATATATAAGAACTTAGGTAAAATAACCATCTTAATAGTATTAATCCTACCTGTCAGAGATAAAGATAATGGTGACCACTTAGTAAACAAGCATTTAATCTGATCAATTAAGGGTACAAAATTAACCTTAAATAAGTCTTTATGGTTTTTTGTGATTTTAATCCCTAAGTAAATAAAAGAGTCATTAACTAATTTAAAAGGTAAGTTTCCATAAATTGGGACCTGTCTATTTAAAGGAAACAATTCACTCTTATTAAGATTTAATTTATACCCAGAAAAATCACTAAATTGAGCCGACAATGATAAAACTACAGGAATGGATTTCTCAGGATTAGAAATAAATAATAATAAATCATCTGATACAAAGATAACTTATGAGTATCTGTCCCATGATTAATACCAAGAATATCCTGTGATTCTCTGATAGCAATTGCCAAGGGTTCTAAAGCAATATCAAATTAATAGAGGACAGTCTTGTCTAGTGCCCCGAAATAGACGAAAAAAGGGAGATCTTTGATTATTAGTAAACACCGAGGCTACTGGAGTATGATAAATCAGTTTAATCCAGGAAATAAATGTCGGACTAAAATTAAACTTCTCCAACACATTAAATAAGTATGGCCATTCAACTCTGTCAAATCATTTCTCCGCATCTAATGAAATAACACATTCTGAAATATTATGTGAAGGAGTATATACAATATTCAATAACCTAACATTAAAAAAAGAATAACGATTTTTAATAAAACCGGTTTGATCTTCCGAGATAATTTAGGGTAATACCTTCTCCAACCTGGATGCAAGTAACTTGGAAAAAATCTTGGAATCTACATTCAATAAGGATATTGGTCTATAGGATGCACAATCAGTAGGGTCTTTATCTTTCTTCAATATTAAAGAGATGGAAGCTCTATAAAAAGATTGTGGCAAATTGCCCAATCTAATTGCTTCTTCAAAAACCTTATATGACCAAGGAGAGAGAGTAGCGGAAAAACATTTTTAAAATTCTGCTGTATACCCATCTGGACCAGGTGCTTTCCCTGAATTCATGGAGGAAATAACCCTTTTGATTTCTGCATCAGTCATAGGAGTTTCCAATATTGAAAAATCATCTGGTGATAATTTTGGGAAATTCAATTTCCCAAGAAAATCACACATGGTACCACAATCCTGAGGAAATTCAGAATGATACAGGGAAGTATAAAAATCTTGAAATGATTTATTTATCTCATTATGGTTTACTGTCAAATCCCATTTTGCTGACGGATCTTAGTAATTTGACATTTAACCAAAGCATTCTTCAATTGACTAGCTAGTAGTTTACCCAATTTATCACTATGTATATAAAAATCAGATCTGGACTTCATCAGTTGATTTTCAATCGAGGATGTAAGTAATAAACTATTTTCTGTTTGAAGTTCAACCCTTTGCTTGTTAAGCTCCTTACTAGGAGTAATCAAATATTTCTTGTCAATCTCTTTAATTTTATCAACCAGTAAAAGAGCTTCCTTCTTTATGCATTTTCTCAGACCAACAGAGTAAGAGATAATCTGTCCACGTATATATGCTTTAAAAGTGTCCCAAAGTGTTCCGTAAGAAATATCTTCCGTGGAATTGGTTGAAAAGAAGAAGTCTATCTGTTCATTCATAAGTTTAATAAAGTCCGGATCTTGCAATAAGGTAGAGTCAAATCGCCATTGTCTAACATTAGGAACTGTATCCATAAATTTAATAGAAAGTTTTAATGGAGCATGGTCAGAAATAGCTATAATATCATAATCACAACCATTTACCGAAGGAATCAAACAAGAGTCAATAAAAAATTAATCAATTCTCGAATAAGAATGATAAACATGTGAGATAAAAGAAAACTCTTTGTCCTTAGGATGCCGAAATCTCCAAATATCAAAAACTCCATTATCAGTCATGAAAGAGTTGATACAAGTGGCCGACTTATTGGGTAAAGTCTGAGTAGATATAGATTTGTCCATCAAAGGATTTAAACAACAATTAAAATCACCACCCATTATCAACTTATATTCATTTAGATTAGGTAAAGAAGTAAATAAGGACTTAAAAAAATCAGGACAATCCACATTTGGAGCATAAACATTAACCATAGCAACCTTTTTATTACAAAGTAAGCCCGTAATTAACAAAAATCTACCATTCAGATCCGAAAAGATATCATGTTGGACAAATGCAATAGAGGAGTCAACAAAAATTGAAACTCCCTTTACTTTGGCATTCGAATTCAAATGGTACCGTCGACCCTGCCAAAACTGAAAAAAGCGATAATTGTCCTCCTTCCTCACATGAGTTTCTTGTACAAAAATGATATGAGCATTAAGTCTTTGGAATACTTTGAAAATCTTCTTTCGTTTATTCGGATGGTTTAAACTATTAGTATTCCAAGACACAAAATTAATGGTCTGAGCCATATTTCTAAAATCAACCCTTTGGTATAAAAAAGGTTAACCAAATTATAAACTCATGCACACGGAAGAGGAACAAAAATAACGAGTGGACCCGGAATTGACGACATCGTGGACATATTTGTAGTTCAAAAACAGCCCAAATGAAAAAAGTAAAACAAACTGATAAAAGAAATATAGAATTAGAAAAAAGACCACCCCCCACCCACTCAGGAGAGAGAAAATAAACGACAGCCAAAAAGTGGCTGGGAAAAGGAAAAAAATGAAACTAACTCTAACCCCATATCAGCGGAAGACCACTCTGTATAGAAAGGATATATACTAAAAAATCCACCCAAACTTTAAAAATTATGATCACTATACTAAAACCAAACTTCTTAATATACTTGGTTGAAAAAAATCGAAAAGAATATAATCACAAAAAACCACCATCTTAGTAAAAAACAAATACACCTTCGAAGGAACAAAAATAATAGTCAGCGATATAGTATAATGGTTAGAGTGTATAAAACAAACCGATTAATATGACGAAAGACCACTTTAACTTGAGTATAAAGTATAGAGTAAACCTACACCAATAGCCAGAAACAAAATCTGGTTTGAGGAATCAAAAACCATCTTACACGATCAAAATCACTCATTTATTAGGAATGAGAGTCCGTAGCAGTAGGGAAGTTCTCATTCAGAAAACTTCTCGCTTCAGATGTAGAAAGGAATACCTAGCGTGGAGCGTTCGGCGGCGAGATTCTGAGCTTCGCAGGGTATAAGAGCGCTGGTTTTAGATTTTTCTCATAACATTCAGACATCAGCGGTTTAAAAAGAAGCCTTGCCTTCATTACTTCAGGACTAAAATCTTCTACTAAACGGAAATTGTGATCCTGAAATTTAACCATTCCTACACGCCGAGCCACACGAATAAGTTGCACTTTAACATGTATGTAATGAAATCGGACAATTACAACCGAGGGTTCAGCTGAAGCACTCGGTGATCGACGCATAATTCAATGAGCGCGATCAAATAACGGAGGACTATCTGGAAATACAGACGGGAACGCATCCTTTAAAAGTTGAGCAAAGTACTTCATGGGGTCGCCTTGTCCAATACCTTCCGAAAGATCAAGTATATGTAGGTTCTGTCTTCTGGACCGATTCTCAAAGTTGACACTCTTGGCTTTAAGTGATTCCACCAGTTTAGTGGTCAAAAGTAAGTCCTGTTGCAATTTTTCAATTATCAAATCTCGTTTCCGAGCATCTTCTTGCAGAGAAGCGATAAGAACTTGCTGCTGGTTAATTACTGAATCCGTCTTATCCATATAATCTTGAAAAGCCTTTATATCTTGTTTAAAAATTTGTTGCTGTTCATCAAATTTTTTATCCAAAACCTCCAATAACAATTCATAAGTTAATTCAGTGCATTGTGGATGAGCTTGCTTCTTTCCATTACCATTCGGGTTCCGCCCAGGTTCTCATCCTTTAGATCTAAGAGCCATTTCTGAGTACATATCTTCAAAAATTCACAATAAACTCTTAACAATAAGTCCAAAAAAATAGCAAGAATCTTTTGGTGTAGGTAAAAATAAGTTGAATAAGGGTGATCAAATGTTAAAAAAAGTAAAGGTTATGGAGCGAATCTAAAACAGTACTCACTCCATGAGTGTCTCCTGCTGACCTCCGGGAACTGCTCACTCTCAGTGTTGAACAATTTAAAGAACTCTGGACTGACCAGTGAGCGATTGCTCTGATCGCCCAGAATTACATAGGCTTTGATGGCATTGTCTTTGGCTCCTTTAGGGTACACCTTAGTGAGGCAGATCTTTGAACAAGAACGGCTTGACTGAGCTTGACTGCAAACTTCTGTGCAGTTCGAGCTGACAACAGTTGTCCTGGAGTGAGCCTCTCCCTCCCCGCCGTCCTGTTGTGGGGGTGAAGGAGCGTTGTCAGTTTGCGGTAACGGGCCGGGATGCATGGCCCCATCGTGATTAGTGCTATTACATTCCAGACACTTCACGGCGATCGTACGCTCTCTAGCAAAGTGAGAGGTCGAGGAACAGCATTTAAAACATATTCTTTTCTTCTTGAGAAGGGCCATCCTCTCTTCAAGGGGTTTTTCCCTAAATGTTCTGCATTTTCTGAGGGGATGGGGTTTGTTATGCAATGGGCAAGTCTTGCTAGGGTCATGGTTAGTTGTAAAGACTTCAGTCTTAAGCACTGAGACGGGTTTATTAATGTTGAAATTATTTGAAGAGGATTTATCTGGCTTGGTGTAAACTGCACTGCTTCCTTGACCCATGAAGCTAGGGTCGTTTCGCTTCTTTGCCTCCCTGCACACAAACCTAGTGAAATACTCGAAAGGGAGGAAATCGACCATTGTGGTCCTCTTTGTACTCTGAGGCAACAGACACCCACCTGTCCTGCAGCCCAGATGGAAGTTTGTCCATGATTTGTCTAATCCCAGATGGAGTATCTAGGTATACTAGACCAGTTGAGTAGCCATCTTCTTTGGTGCCTTGAATCTCCATGAGTAAATCTCCGAGCTCCCTTAACTTAATGTGGTCCTTGGCTGACACCTTAGGAAAATTTTCCAGACGTTGGTATAGCGCCGCTTCAATAATTTCGGGGGTCGCATAGCCCTCCCGAAGTCTCTCCCATGCTTTGCTTAAGGCTAGCTCGGGTTTGTTGATGTACACTGAATGTATGCATCTCACCTGTTTGCATGATTCTTTTCCCAGCTATTTCGCCATAAGATCCAACTGTTGGGTTGCTCTGAGCTGGATTCTGTCGATAGCATTGGTGAATGTGGAGTACCATGTACAGTAATTTTCAGGTTTATCGTCAATCTCTACAGTCCTGAAGTGACGAGATCTCGTCGTGTTAAATACTGTGCCATGGGTTCAACTGCAAATGGCATGCGGGCTGGGGAAGTATGTCAGCGGGTATATGACCGAGGGCGTACATCTGTTATGGAATTTGCTGTTCTGAATTCAGCATTTGCCTCTCTTCTTGCCAAATCTGGTAAGTTTGTTGTCGAGAAGTATTTGTCATTAGCCCTTTCATTCTTGACCATCGCGGAGTTGCAAGGGTAAATTGTCTTCCTTGGATGGATGTGATGCAATTAGGCCTCTCTGGGACTCCTCATGAAGTGGGGCGTAATCAATTAAGTTTGGAGTGGAAGAACGAATCTTCCAGTCTGTTTGAGATTGGACATAGTGGCTTGTGCGTTCCAATCTGGTCTTTTCTGAAGTAGATTTTACGTCAACCAGATTGTGCATTTCTTCAGCATCTTCTAGGAACTCTGCTTCCACCCTGGCAGCTTCTTCTTCTCGTTACAGCGTCAGCACTTCGAACTCTGCCGCTATCCTTGCCCTTTCCAACTGGTGTTGGGCTTTTCTGGCAGCCTTTTCCATTTCTCTGGCAGACGCTTCCTTCTGGTTTTTGGCTTCTCTGGCAGCCGCTTCCATTTTCAATTTTGCTTCTTGTTTGGCATAGCGCTCTCGCACCTTGGCAGCTTCTGCTTTAGCTCTTGCATGGGCGGCCTTACTTGATGATGTCCTCCTGCTCCCCTCGCTGAGTGACAACGACTTGACGCTGGATCGAGTTGTCATTGCAGCACTTGAAACACCTGATAATGCCGCTTTTTCACTGTCGTGTTCTCGCTCGGGTGTAACGGAACGCCGAACTAAACACCGAGTTAAACCTTTGTCAATGACAACAGGATCACAGTAAGATTCACCATTTACTGTTCACTCTTCCGCATTAACGTATGGTGAAAACTGTTGATAAAACAATACAAGATTTGTATAGCATTTGTTTCCTTCTTGATAATACTTTTACATCGTAAATACTTGCGAAAGTAAAACTACAACAACTACGTTACATTAAAGTGCAGCATACAATCAGAATCTACCTACGCCATTGACTGCTTTAAATACACTTCAGCACAAACTATCTACAACTCTTTAACTAACGAAAACATAAACCTTATCGACCATCATTACTTTTAACAGGATCGACGTTAACATTTTAATTCAATATATCGATTATCTCATGACTTACAGCGCTGCTTTCACTATGTTGCTGGTGTGTAGAAAGAAAACTTTGCTGGCGCTTGCGCTGGACTCGCACATGTTGGCCCCCACCTTTCCGTTTCTCCCAAACTGGTATTTTCCCACAAGACGCGGCGAAACCGGACGTGACGTCATCGCATGCCGCGATATATCACAGACAACGAATTTACTTTAAACAATCCTAACTTTAACTAGAATGCTAACGAACGAATTACTAAGCGAAAATATTATAAACTAAATAACTGCCATAAAGGCAACACACTCTGTTTTATAGTATATGAAAGACTGGCAAAATTTTCACGAAAGAGATCTTTACACTTCCTTGTGACTGTAATCCCAAGATAGGTAAATTGATTATGGACTACTTTAAAAGGGAGATCACGAAATGTTAATTCTTGTGCTTCTTTATTAATTGGGAAAAGTTCGCTCTTATGTAAATTAAGTTTATAGCCAGAGATCTGGCTAAACTGGTCAAGAAGTGAAAACATTGGAGGTAAGGATGTAGACGGATTTGAGAGAAAGAGTAATAAGTCATCAGCATAAAGAGAAACTTCATGCTCAACACCCCCTCTCCAAATCCCAGGACAATTTTGAAATGCTATCACCAAAGGTTCTATAGCGAAATCAAAGAGAAAGGGACTTAAAGGGCATCCCTGACGGGTGCCACGTTTGAGGTTAAATAACTGGGATTTCTGAAAATTAGTTAAAACAGAGGCAGTAGGACACAAATACAGCAATTTGATCCAAGAGATAAAACTTTGACCGAAGTCAAATTTTTCTAAGACTGCAAAAAGGTAGTTCCACTCTTTACGATCAAATGCTTTCTCCGCATCGAGGGAAATAACACATTCAGGAATCCCAGTTGGAGGTGAATATAAAATATTAAATAAACGCCGAATGTTAAAAAAAGGAAGACGGTTTTTAATAAAACCAGTTTGTTCATCAGAAATAATAGAGGGAATAATAGTTTCTAATCTATAAGCCAAAACTTTAGCCAAGATTTTAACATCAACATTAAGCAAAGAAATCGGCCTATACAAGGAACACTCTGTTGGGTCTTTACCCTTTTTTAATAAAAGAATAATAGATGTCTCATTAAAAGAGGGTGGCAATTTGCCGTAATTAAATGAGTCAGATAATACTGAGAGTAACTGAGGAGAAAGAAGTGAAGAGAATGATTTATAAAATTCTGCGGGGAACCCATCAGGTCCAGGAGATTTCCCTGAGGACAGTGCAGAAATTGCAAAAGATATTTCTTCTGATGATATAGGCTCATTAAGTTTTGCTTTAAAATCAGATGAAAGCGAAGGAATATTCAGATTATTTAAAAAATGATCAACAGAGATATTGTCATTCAAAGATTCAGAGGAATAAAGTCGAGAATAGAAATTTTTAACTGCGTCATTAATTTCTAAGTGATCTGATGTAAAGTCTCTGTTCTCCTTCCGGATCTTTGTAATATGTTGTTTGGTTTTGGAACGCCTCAGTTGATTGGCTGGAAATTTACCAGATTTGTCACCATGAATGTAAAAGCAACTCTTACTTTCGAGAAGTTGGCGTTCGACAGGTTGAGTAGACAGAAGATTAAATTTAGTTTGAAGTTCTACACACTTCTTGTATAGTTCAGGATTCTTAGTTTGAGCATACAGTTGATCCAATTCTTTAATCTGGTTAATGAGGTCTAATCGATCTGCACAGGACTTTCTATTAAGATTTGCTGTATAGGAGATTATTTGACCCCTCAGATATGCTTTCACGGCATCCCAGATAATCTGGGATGACATTTCAGGTGATGTATTGGTGTTAAAATAAAAGGTTATCTGATCCTTAATAAATTTTAGAAAATCATCATCCGATAATAAAGTCGAGTCAAAACGCCAGTGTTTATTCCTCTGAGGGAGACCAGGAAAATTTAAAGACAAAGTAATTGGGGCATGGTCAGAAATCAGTGTACTCTGATAATCACAAGAATAGACAAATGGAATAAGTTGATTATTGAGTAAAAAGTAGTCAATTCTAGTAAAGGCATGGTGAACATGTGAAAAAAAAGAATAATCTCTCTCAGTAGGATGAAGGAAATGCCATATATCAGAGATACCATAATTAGAGAGAAAAGAGTGAATAGCTAAGGCAGATTTAGTAGGTAGTCTAGTAACAGAGGACGATCGATCCAAATTAGGATCTAACCAACAATTGAAATCGCCACCCAGTATAAGAGAGTATGAGTTTAAGTCTGGTAGTGAGATGAAAAAACATTCAAAAAAATTAACATCATCAAAATTGGGAGCATACAGGTTTGCTAGTACAACTTTAGTAATAAAACGGCCATTTGTATCATATATCTTATTATGGAGTTCGAAAGGAATATTTGAGTTAATAAGGATGAAGACCCCTCCCTAGCTTTAGCAGCAAAGGATGAATGAAAATGCTGACCCGCCCACTTTGACAAAAGCCGGGAGTTATCAAAACAGCGAATATGAGTTTCTTGAAGGAAAGCAATGTCAGCTTTGAGTTGTTTAATATGTGAGAAGACCTTCCTTCTTTTAACAGGGTAATTCAATCCCTTTACATTCCAGCTCACAAATTTACGTGTACTAGCCATTATCAATTATTAATGCATAGAAGGCAGCAGGCAAATAAAAAGTCAAGCAATACAATAACAGTTTGGGAGCAGAAATGTAAACATAGATTCATAAAATCAAAACATAAACATGTCTTGAGTAACAAAGGAAAGCAATAAAAACAGTGAGTGATGTTAGAACTGGAAAACTCACCCCATCCACGCAACCCAAAACTAGTCGGCTACCAAAAAAAGCAGCTAGCCCTACCAAAAAAATTAACCCAAATATGACTTCCAGATCTGTGTCATTAACAACAGTTCCGTATAAATACTATAGCAAATGGTAACTAGTTTATGCACTAGAAAACATAATTACAAATAGGAACAACTTCTGCAGAAATATAAAACTTAATACAAAGAAAATCAGGAGAAAACCAAAACTAACCTACCCGCAAAAAATTATAGAAGATTAAAAGAAGAGAAAAAGAAAAGGGAGGGGGAAAAGGGGGAAATTATAGATTCGAGGAGAGTACTTATCAACCATTTACAGAAAAAAAGCAGCAAAACTTAAACTGTGAATCAACCAACAGGGAGGCCTTCAATAAAAACTCCAAACCTCCAAAACAAGTTAGAGTCAATTGTAGAACTCTATAGATAAGGTTATACAAGAATAAAATAGATTACACAAGTACAATCTAAACGTCCACAGGGAAACATTAAGCACAGAATATCTATTTAGAAAAAATGCACCAAGTCCAGGGAGAGATTGTCTACAGCCCTTAGAGTTTCAAAAGATAATGTCTGAGTTATTCAAGTAAAGTCTGAGTCCGGAAAAAATAATTTTACTACGAGAGGTACTTATCCACCATTTTAGGAGGTCCGACCGGGTTCCGAAGAAGACTGGATGGCCGGAAGAGTTCCAACAAATGCCTCAGCCTCCTTCACTGACTTAAACCACTTATATTCTCCAGTAGTAAGCGTAATTCGAAGGTCGACTGGGTTACAAAGGGAGGGTCTAAGTCCACGATCAAAAAGCACTTTCATTACACCTTTAAACTCAGCACGCTTCTTCAGAACCTGGGGGGCAAAATCCTCCACAAAACGAATGACTGAATTTTGAAAAGCAAAAGTACCTCTGCGGCATGCCTCCATAATCAAAACGGTTTTTCACCTGGTATTGATGAAAGCACAAAATTACTGGTCGTGGGCGGGATCCCAGAATTGCAGGGGGAACGTAGACCCTGTGTGCCCTTTCAAGCTCAGGTGGATTCGGAAGAAATTCTTTCCCAAAAATCTCACAGAGAAAATTGGAAAAAAACTTCACGAGGGAACCCTGTTCGGTGGCCTCTGGCAAACCAAGAATTCGTAGATTGCAACATCTGCTCCAGTTTTCAAGATCCACCATTTTGGAAAAAAGTTTACTATTCTTTTCCTCTAGGCTGGAACTGAGGGTCTTGAGGTATTGGACACGGCGTTTTAAATCTTCAGAGGTCGAGTTGATGTGAGATAAATGTTCAGCATGTTCGTCCACTCTAGCATTGATCCGATCCAATTTGGCATCCAGCTGGTTGAAAGAGGTTCTAAATTCCTTTAAAATATCTTCTCGTTGTTGTTCCAGAACAGTGAGAATCTCAGTCGGCCAAGCCGTAGCTTCCTTTTTCCCGGATTTAGAGCTTTTGGTAGACATTATAAGATAGATGTGTTCACAGGCAAGTAAAAGAGACCTAATAAAATTCCTAAGGTTTAAGAATGGAGACATATAGTGCAAAGATAGGGAAAATGATGGAGCAAAAGTTCGGAGCAGCTAAGCAATCGCCATCTTACTGGAAGTCTCCAAAAAAAAGGAAAAACTTTTAAGGGAACATTTTTTAATTGATGTTGTTCAATAGGAAGACATCTAGTCTCATTGTTGTCAGTGTGCAACCAACACCATATTGGACAGAATTTAACTGCAAGGTAATAACATTTAAAATTAGGAAGATTTAATCCTCCCTTGGTGTGAGGGGCCTGAAGGTTGCGTTTGACTCTAGGGACTTTACCTTTCCATAAAAAGCTGGACATTGATTTGTTTAAATCATTAAATAGACTTTTGGGAATTTTAATTGGGACACATTGGAATAAATATAGAAATTTGGGGAGTATATTCATTTTAATTACGTTCACTCTTCCAATTAAAGATAAGGGCAGTTCCCTCCATTTCTGTAGATCTAATTTAACCTGATTCAATAATTTGATGTAATTAACTTTAAGGATTTTGTCTTCAGATCTCCTAATTTCTATGCCTAAATATTTAAATCCATTCGAGCAGCTTTGCAACGATTTGACTAGGTTCTTAATGTCATTATCCTGTATATTAAAAGACATGACTTCACTTTTTGAAAGGTTTAATTTATATCCAGAAGTAGCACTGTATTGTTGGAAACATTGTAGAAGGGAGGGTAATGACTTTTCTGGATCAGACAGGAAAATTAAGCGATCGTTGACATAAAGAGCTAGTTTATGTTCATTTGAGCCAAATTTAATGCTGGTAATGTTGGCATTAGAACAAATAGCAATAGCCAGCAGCTCGATAGCTATTAAGAACAGCAGCGGAAAACTTGGACAAGCTTGGCGGACTCCTCTGAATAGCAGAAAGGTACCCAACAGGACTCCATTAGTTAAAATTTGAGCTTTAGGACCAGCAAAAAAATGTTTCAATGTATTGAATTGAATTCCTCCAAAATTCATTGCTTTAAAAGTTTGCAAAAGGAAGGTGGGTTCTATCCTGTTAAACGCCTTCTCTGCTTCCATCGACATTATCAGCGTGGGATCATTTTGCATATGAGCCCTCTTCCATTAGGTGAAAAAGTCTCCGTACATTATCAGATCCATATCGATTTCTGACAAAACCTGTCTGATCAGCATTAATGATTGGGATAATGTCATCTATTCTTAATGCAATTAATTTTGATGTAATCTGAATTCAAAAGACTAAGGGGCTGAGAAGAAGTACATCTTTGACAGTCCTTCTCAGATTTTGGCAGTAATGTTATTGTAGCCATTTCCAGAGAATTAGGCAGAATTTTATTAATCAGTGCCTCCTTAGACATATTTCTTAAAGGGGTTAAAAGCTTATTTGTAAAGGCTTTAAAGTATTCAATTGGAAAGCCATCTGGCCCTGGAGCTTTATTGTTCTGTAGAGACTTCATAGCGCCAAGAACCTCTTCTTCAGATATATCAAAGTCAGAATGATCTTTATCCTTAGGATCTAACTTGGGCAGTTTTAATGAGTTCAGGAAATGTGTTGCTGTGGTATTTTCTATATCATGATCTGTCATATAGCATTTCATAACTTTCTGAATTCTTGATTTATGTCCTGTGGGTTAATGAGGGATCTGCTATCATCTGTAACAACAGATTGGATAAATCTATCAGTCTCTTCCTTTTTTATTTGCCAGGCAAGTAACCTACTAGTTTTGTTTCTGAATTCGTAAGAATGGTAGTTCATTCTGGCCATGTCTGCCTCTGCTTTACTTGTACACAAATTATTGTATTGAATCCATTTTAAAGTCAGTGTATTAAGTATTTCTTCACTTTTAGTAAAAGCACCTTCACATTCAAGATTTCTAATCTCTTCCTCTAGAGATACAAGAGTTTCCCTTTTTTCTCTTATCTTATGTTTACTATATGAAAGGACTTGTCTTTTAAAGCCTCCCATATGTTAGCGTAGGAAGAAGAATTTGAATTAGTTTCCATAAATAAATCAATGTGGGCATTCATAAATCTGAGAAATTTGGGATCATTGAGCAAATATGTTTTAAATCTCCAACTATAAGATGATGACTGTGTAATATCCATCCTCCAAGTCATCTTTATTGGATTATGGTCAGATAGCTGGTAGGTAGGAGCATTCAATAACCCTGGATACCATACTTTGGTATATTAAAAACATATCAATTCTAGAATAGGAGCTGTGGACATTTGAAAAGAAGGGAAAGTCCTTTACATTTAGATTAAGTTCACGCCAAATATTGCAAAACCCCCCCAGATCCCTCATGCCCTGATCCAGGACTGACGCTGCCCTTGAACGATTAAAAGATCTTGGTGTGGATCGATCCGTTGCTGGGTCTAAGACCATATTGAAGTCACCACCAACCAGACGATGGTTCAAAGCTGTCATGTTTTAATACCAAGTCATTTAAAAAAATGGGATCGTCATGGTTGGGGTCATATACATTAATCAGTGTGACCCTGTTCATATTTAGTTCACAATTAAGTAAAAGAAGTTCTTGTCTTTTTCTGTTGATATTAATTTAAACCTCACGTTTTTATTGATGAGTATAGCTACTCCCCTTGCTTTTGTGGTAAATGAAGAATAGTAAACATGTCCAACCCAATTCCTTTTTAACTTTATATGTTCTGTGTTAGAAAGGTGAGTCTCTTGTATAAAGGCTATATCATTGGAATGTCTCTTTAAATATGTAAGAGTTTTTTCCCTCTTATTTGGAGAATTAATCCCCCTTACATTCAAGGAGATTGATTATTTTAAGTTGACTAGTCATACCTTAAAGAAAAAAATAATAAGATACCTCAAAGCATAAGTGCGAGAACTGTAAGAATAAGAATAATTAAGGAACAGAACCATACCATATCCTTGTATGAGACCCACCCGCTGACGCCCCCTTGACGAAACATCCCTGGTAGGTAGGCTACTCTCTCTAAAAATGCAAGGGTTCTCAACAGTTACAGAAAAATATAGTGAGCATTAAACCACATTAATTAAGAATTCTTGGTTCTACAGCCTCTAAACGAGTACAGTGGAGGCCTAGGAGCATGCACATAAAACCCAGCAAAGCAACTTGAACAGAACTCAGACTACAACATATAAAAATGTTTAGTGAAAGGAACACCACAAATCAAAAACATCTCAAGGCACAAGTGTGAGACAAAATATCATCAAAAATTAAGGAGATGCACTTTCTACAATAGCCAGGTGGGAAAGTATCCATATTGTGAAACTTACTCATGTCCTCAATATCAGTCACAGCAGTACATCCAATAATCACTTAAGTAAAAGTCACTCAATGTATAGAGTGCTTGAGCATCACAGTAACCCATCCGTTGTGCATGGAGCAAGAGGACTATCAGTCATAATTGTTGATAACTTTCAAAAACTCCATTACTGCATCAGGAGTAACAAACAACTTGGTGACTCCCTTTATTTATGCATAATCTGAAGTTTAGCTTGGATGGTGCAGGGAATAATCAATGCTCCTTTCCCTTAGGGTCTTCTTAACCTCTTTGAAGGTGTCCTTAAGGTGTTGCAATCTTGGACTACAGTCGGGAAAAATGCAAATACTGTTATTTTCTTAGTGAATCACTCCTTTTTGTCTGGCCAGACGCATAATCTTCTCCTTGTTCTTAAAATTGAGGAGCTTTGCGATTATAGGTCTCAGTCTCCGTGAGTCGTCAACGCCGCTGGGGAGTTTTTCCAAGCGGTGGGCTCTCCCGCAGGTGATGGGGGAAGGAAAGTTCTAGACGCCAAAAATTTCTGATAGGATTCATTCCAAAACTCCAGCTGTGTCGCGACCTTCAGCTTTCTCAGGGAGATTCAGTATCTGAATATTGTTCGCCTACTCCCGTTTTCCAAGTTGTCCACCTTGTCTTTCAACAATTGCACCTCTTTCTCCAATTTCTTGACATGCGTGGTGACTTCTATTATGTTGTCTTCATTGGCAGATACGCCCCTTCATTTCCTTAATTTGGTCAGCTAGTGTTGATAACACAGCTTCTATTTTAATTAGCGAGGATTGGATGTTAATCATTGTAGTGTCAATTTGCATTGATAATTCTACGTTGCTTTCCCAAATGGCTGTCATTACTGTCTCGAGGAAAAGCATCTCCCCTTTTCCAGAGTCGGCCACCATCTTAATAAAATATGAGGCTCTGGTTGTTCCTTCAGTTGACGATAAAATTCCTTCTTACTTCTATGATTATACTTTGCCATGCACCAGTAGTAAGTGAGATTTGTTAAAATTTTAGGAATGCTGTTTTAACAATAACATAGCAAAATAAAGATAACTATTGAGACACACTCAGGGAGCTCACGCTAGCATGTCTTACCTCATTGCTGCCTCACGTGATCTCTGCTTAACAAAATTTAGCTCACTCTCCTTCCCCACGAAACTGCATTGTATATCAAAATATGTCAGTTACATTGGTAAATAGCTGTACATTTTGGCAAAGGCAGTTAAATATTACTCACACCCAGAAATTATTAATCAGTCCAAAGAACAAGGAAGACACCGTTCATAATACTTCCTTCTTTGAAAGAAAAAATATAATTGTCCTCTTTGTGTCAGGAAAGCTCTCATGTCTGCCTCCGACAGTGCAGCGCTCCCTTCTTCTCTCCCTCTCTGCTGCACCTGCCATACTTCACTGATGAGTCACTGCTTCAGCTTCTCCCTCCCATTCACCGGCACAGAGATGTCCAAGTTGTTCAGTGTAGATAAAGCTTCAATCAAGGAAGGAAAGGTCTTCACTCCATAGTCCAAGTTTATTCTCAGCTGCACTGGAAAGAGACAACTTGCTTGCACACCTTTCTCCTTAAGCTGTTTGATTATGGTGTGGACTTTTGCTTTCTGTTCTGGACCTCAGGAGAGCAGTCCTGATCAAGATAGATGACTCGGCCTTGAAATGTAACTTGTTTTTGAGCCCATGCTTGACACAGGACTGCCTCTTCTCCTATATCACCCAGTAAGTGCACAATGACGCAGCGCAGTGGTTCAGAGGGTGCTGGCTCTCTGATCCGATATCGATGGGCTCTGTCAATGTGTATATTTAAGTCCTTTGGCAGCCGAAGCATTGTTTTAATTAACTGACGAACCCCACCATGTTTCCTTTCTGACTACCCTCATGTATCTGATAAATTCTTTTTTTTAGGGAGCACAGTAATTGTTTGTATTTATATGCATGAACTTCTCAACAATACAGGCAAGCTAAATTGTCAATATAATGTCACACTTTCATTTCAAAATGAAATGAACTCCTGCTCCAGATATCCAGAGGCTAATTTCTTTTTTTCCTGGTTGAGCAAGCCTTTAATTTTAGGAACTTCATCCAATAACTTTCTAATTGATCTGTGCTCTTCCAATTCCAGCAGTTAATTCTTTGTCAGCTGTGCGTCACTTTTTAGAAAAAATTTTATTCAATTTTCAAATTTAATTACATAGAATAATATCTACCCTTCCCCCTCCCCTTAACCCTTCCCCCCATAACATACCCCTACCTAAAAATAAAATAGAAAAAAAAGAAAGAAGAAAGAAAGACTGCCTGGATATCGGAAGGTCTCCACATGCTCCAAAATAAATTTAATATATGTATTTCTTTCTTTGCCCAGAGGACCAACATCTTTATCATCGGAGCACCTATATATACAATCCTATCTTTTGTAAATAAGGTTGTCCAATACTCAAAAATGTATCATATTTATTCCTTAAATTATAAGTAATTTTTTCAAGTGGAATACAGCTAAATATTTCATTATTCCAACGATCCATACTTAAATACGAATATGATTTCCAAGTAACTGCAATAGCCTTTTTGGCTACTGCCAATGCAATTTTTATAAATTCTTTCTGATATTTGTTCAATTTAGGTTTCGGTTTTATCCCTTCAATGTCACCTAATAAAAATAATATTGGGTTATGTGGAAGTTGTGTTCCAATAATTTGTTCCAATATAACTCTTAAATTTATCCAAAAAGGTTGAATTTTGAAACAAGACCAGGTAGAATGTACCAATTTCTTGATTACATCAAAAACATTGATCAGATAAGTTTGGGTTTAATCTATTTATTTTTTGCGGTGTAACATATAATGGATGTAAAAAATTATATTGTACTAATCTGAGTTAAGCATTTATTGTATTTGTCATACTGTCAAGACATTGTCTTGACCAACTTGTTTCATCAATATTAATATTCAAATCCATTTCCTATTTTTGTCTTGACTTATGGATTCCTTGTTTAAGTGTCTGTTTTTGAATCAGATTATACATAAAAGAAGTAATTTTTTAAATTTTCCTTTTTGAATTAAAGTTTCAATTTCATTAGGTTTCGGCAATAACATTGTTTGACCCAGTTTCTCTCTTAAGTAAGCCCTTAATTGAAAATAACAAAAAAAATCTTATTTGATATTTTATATTTATTCTTTAATTGTTCAAATGACATCAATATACCTTCATAACAGTCTCCTATACATCTAATCCCTTTTTGGTACCAATTATATAAAAATTGATTATCCATTGTAAAAGGAATAAGTCTATTTTGAATCAGAGGTCTTCTTGCTGATAAAGGTTTCTTTATTTCATCATCAACATTTATCTTATTCCATAAATCAATCAAATGTTTTAATATAGGAGATTCTTTCTTTTCCCGTATCTATTTAGAGTCCCATTTATATATAAAATCTTCCGACATATTTTCTCCTATCTTATCTAATTCTATTCTAATCCATGCTGCTTTTTCTTTATCAAAAAAAGATGCAATAAATCTAAGTTGATTTGCTTTATTATAATTCTTAAAATTTGGAAGTTGTAATCCTCCTAAGTCAAATTTCCATGTCAATTTTTCCAGCGATATTCTTGACATCTTACCTTTCCAAAGAAATTTCCTCACACCTTTATTTAACTCTTGAAAAAACTTCCGCGGCAATTGTATTGGTAGTGTTTGAAATAGATATTGTAATCTAGGAAATGTATTCATTTTTACGGCATTAACTCTACCCACTAATGTTATTGGTAACATCATCCATTTATCAAGATCTTCTTGAATTTTTTTCAATAGTGATAAATAATTTAATTTATATAACTTCTTTATATCATTATCAACTCTTATACCTAAATACTTTATACCATTTATCGGCCATCTAAATTGAGTTGCTAATCAACATTGACTATAGTCTCCTTTAGTAAGGGGTAAAATTTCACTTTTATCCCAGTTTATTTTATACCCTGATACTTTCCCATATTCTTCCAGTCTAGAAGATAATTTACGCAACGAATGCAATGGGTTTGTTAAATAAATCAAAACATCATCAGCAAATAAATTAACCATATTCTTCCCGATTAACTCTAAAACCCTTAATATCAAGTCAAGTCAAGTCAAGTCACTTTTATTGTCATTTCAACCATAACTGCTGGTACAGTGCGTAGTAAATATGAGACAATGTTTTTCAGGACCATGGTGTTTCATGACACAGTACAAAAAACTAGACTGAACTACGTAATAAAAAAAACATCACAGAGAAAGCTACACTAGACTACAGACCTACACAGGACTGCATAAAGTGCACAAAAAAGTGTAGGCATTTACAGTAAATAATAAACAGGACAGTAGGGCAAGGTGTCAGTCCAGGTTTTGGGTATTGAGGAGTCTGATAGCTTGGAGGAAGAAACTGTTACATAGTGTGGTTGTGAGAGTCCAATTGCTTCGGAGCCTTTTTCCAGCTGCAGGAGGGAGAAGAGATTATTTGAGGGGTACATGGGGTCCTTCATAATGCTGTTTCCTTTGCGGATGCAGCGTGTAGTGTAAATGTCCGTGATGGCTGGAAGAGAGACCCCGATGATCTTCTCAGCTGACCTCACTATCCGCTGTAGGGCTTGCGATCCGAAATGGTGCAATTTGCAAGCCAGGCAGTGATGCAGCTGCTCAGGATGCTCTCAATACAACCCCTGTAGAATGTGATGAGGATGGGGAGTGGGAGATGGACTTTCCTCAGCCTTCGCAAAAAGTAGAGATGCTGCTGGGCTTTCTTTGCTGTGGAGCTGGTCTTGAGGGACCAGGTGAGATTCTCTGTCAGGTGAACACCAAGAAATTTGGTGCTCTTTACGATCTCTACTGAGGAGCTGTCGTCGTTCAGCAGGGAGTGGTTGTTCCGTGCCCTCCTGAAGTCAACAACCATCTCTTTTGTTTTGTTCACATTAAGAGACAGGTTGTTGGCTCTGCACCAGTCCGTTAGCTGCTGCACCTCCTCTCTCGTCGTTCTTGCTGATGTGACCCACCATGGTTGTGTCATTGACGAACTTGATGATGTGGTTCGAGCTGTGTGTTGCAGCACAGTTGTGGGTCAGCAGAGTGAACAGCAGTGGACTGAGCACATAACCCTGGATCTGAATCAGTTCTAATTAATTCAGCTAATGGTTCTATTGCCAATACAAATAAAGCAGGTGATAATGGATAACCTTGTCTAGTTGACCTTTTTAACTGGAATGGCATTGAAATTTGTCCATTTGTCACTACTTTAGCATTGGGATTAGTACTTAAGCTTTTAATCCAGTTTATAAAAAGTACTCCTAACCTATATTTTTCCATACTTTAAATAAAACATCCCATTCCAATCTATCAAATGCTTTTTCTGCATCCAAAGCTACTGCTTTACTCATTTCCTCCCTCTTTTGTGCCAAATGAATTATACTAAGTAACCAAGTTACATTATCTGCCGATTGTCTATTTTTAATAAATCCTGTTTGATCCATATGTATTAATTTTGGTAAATATTTAGATAATCTATTAGATAAAATTTTTGCTATTATGTTATAATCCATATTCAACAAAGAAATAGGCCTATATGATGCTGGTTTTAAAGGTTCTCTATCTTTTTTATTATTAAAATCGCTGTCGAAAAAGATTGTGGAAGTTTATGTGTTCTTGCTGCTTGACGTATTAACTCCATAAAAAGAGAAGTTAATAAATCTTTAAACTTTTTGTAAAATTCAGGCAGAAAACCATCCTCTCCTGGAGATTTATTACTCTGAAGTGATCCTAAAGTTTCTTCAACCTCTTTTAATGTAAAAGGCATATCTAATCCCTTCTGTTCTTCTGAATTCAATTTTGGGAGAGTTATTTGTGATAAAAATCTTTATCTCATTAACATCATTTTGTGATTCCAATTGATATAATTCCAAGCAAAAACTTTTAAAGGTTTTGTTAATTTCTAAAGGTTTATAAGTAATTTTATTTGCACTTGTTCTAATTGCATGTATTGTTTTGGAAGCCTGCTCTGTTTTCAACTGCCAGGCAAGAATCTTGTGTGATCTCTCACATAACTCATAATACCTCTCCTTAGTTCTCATAATCGCTTTTTCTGTTCGATATGTCTGAAGCGTATTATATTGTAGCTTTTTATTGACAAGTTGTCTTCGTTTTTCTTCTGTCATATGCCTTTGAGATTCTTTTTCTAATTTTGTAATCTCTTTTTCCAGTTGGTTTAGTTCTATCATATATTCCTTAATTTTAGAATTATAACATTATCTGACCCCTCAAATATGCTTTCATCGCTTCCCATAATACAAATTTATCATCAACTGAATTAAGAGTTTGTATCCAAAAAAAAATTGAATCTGTTTTTTCATAAAATCACAAAAATCTTGATGTTTTAATATTATTGAATTAAAACTCCATCTATAAGTCGATTCCTCCTTATCCGTCATTATCATTGTCATTATCAAAGGAGAATGATTTGACAATATTCTCACTTTATGTTCCATATTTTTCACTCTATCCTGAATATTTGTTGATAGTAAAAAAAATCTATCCTTGAGTAAGTTTTAAGTCTGTTTGAATAGAATGAATAATCTCTTTCTCTTGGATTGATACTTCTCCATATATCAATCAAATTTAAATCTTTCATCATTGATAAAGTTAATTTTACTACTTTTGATTTTGTAACAGCCTTGGTTGATCTATCTAAAACTGGGTCTTTTTAACTTTTTTATCCGTTTTCTCCTGTTTTTTCATAACATTATCAAGCATAGTCTTCATGTTTTTAACATCTGTTTTTATTAATTCAGCCATTATTTGCACTAAGACCTCTCTTATGTCTCCATGATATTTTTTACTTTTAAACTCTTCTTGTTCTTCTTCCTCCTTTTCATCATCTGTATTCTCCGGGGAATCTGATTCTAACTCCAAATCACTCTCACTTTCAGTGGCAGTTGGAACTTGTAGTTTGGCTTTTACCGCATGCCTGCTACTTTACGCATGTGCAATTCCCGCTTCTTTTTCCCATTGCTGCCGTTGCTGCTGCCTCCTGTTCTTCAACGCCAGAGACAAAGTGTGCCTCCTCGAAAGGAGATCCAACCTGAGCACTGATGCACCATCAATAACTCACACTGAGACGTAAGGCGAGATATCGGCTTTTATTGACTGGAAGAAGGAACCAGGAGTGAGTGTCCATCATACTATGACCTGGAGACTGAGGCCGAGCGTCAGGCCTCAGGTCGCCTTTATACAGGGGCCTGTGGGGGGAGCCACAGGAGCAGTCAGCAGGGGGCGTGTCCAGACAGGCACATAGTTCACCACAAGCACAAAGTTCCATCGTAGTAGTCGGCCCTTTTTTCTTCCCATCTCGCAGTGTCGTCAAAGCGGTAGTCTTCTTCTGTTTCTGTTTATAAGGCATATCTTAAAATAATCTTGAGTAGTTTATAAGTAGTTTTCAAAAAATATTTATTAACTTTTCTTCATTTAAATGATACTTTACTGATTTTTTACGTGAGAACTGGATTTCCACGTCTCGATCCTATGTCATCACGTGACGTCCCCCTGTATCTGATAAATTCTTAGTTTATTGCTTTCATAAGTGGTTCTGGAGATCATCGCAACCCGCATTAAGAGCGGCTTCTTGCTTCAACAGGTATTTAAGTGCTCTCTCAGCCGGAACTATGCGTCCTCGTTAGCATTAGTTCTGGGCTCAGACTCGGGAGATTTCTGCTCAGGTAGGTCCAGTCATTCCTACAGGTCTGTCACTGAGGTCTCCAGTCTAGAGAGGGATGCCTTGGTGTCTGAAAATGACTCTTGATTTTCTTTTCTCAGCTCTTTCAACTCACGTAGTATGACAGCCATATCTTTCTCCTTGTCGTCTTTGTTAGCTTTGGCCTGTTCTGGCACTAGCTGTATCTTTTTGCCTTTGCTTTCTCTTTGTATTTCTTGTTTTCCAGTGTGTTTTGAAGTAAAAGATGTCATACTCTTTACTTAGCAAAAATATCTTTCATAAATGGTCAAAAGTAACTTAACAGCTATTATTCCTCGAGGCTCATGGGAAGGAATGTGATGCACTATCAATTACTACAAACATTGCAGGATTCTCCTCCTTTTAGTTTCCACAGGTTTACAGTTGAGGGTCAGGTTGGCAAACAGCGGTGGGAGAGGGATCTTGAAGGTGGAGAGGCCACAAGTGGTGTCCGTAGTGCGGCTGTTAGAGTGGATAAGACTCCCCGTGCTGCTCATGTCAAACAGACAGTTTGTCTTGCGCCCCTCCACCAGGATGTCCATCATTGACCTTGCGAGCTGGTGGGGGAGCACTTTGGTCAAGGGTCATGGAGGCCAGCGTTGAATCGCTGTCTTGGTCCGGCACGGTGGGGTGCCTGGTAAGCACCCGTGGGTTGTAGGCGGTGCAAGGTCAAGTATACCCAGTAACAGTGTCATTGCAGAGAACCTAAGTGATGAACACCAGCCGGCTGCACCAGACCAGATCACAGCTGATGGAAGCAAACCCACAACAAACATGAGGACAGAAGACACCAAGAGCATGACAGAAAGCCATAAATAGCATGTTAAAGTGTCAAGGTAATGGTATTCTGTAATGAAGGCTGGTTGCTGAAGGGAGATGATTATTTGTATAGTATAGAATAGAAAAGATATTGGGGACAATAGATGGGGAGGGATCCAAGTGACAGCAGAGACATCAGGTTCCACAACTTCACTGGCATAGCAGACTCAGAAAGAGAAGAAATTGCACATGGCAGTCATCCCCAGCCTGAATGGGGAGTGAACACAAATGAGCTGGGCCATTTCAGCTCTTGTGTCAGCAATCA
The DNA here is from genome assembly GCF_030144855.1 of Hypanus sabinus. Classification (NCBI taxonomy): domain Eukaryota; kingdom Metazoa; phylum Chordata; class Chondrichthyes; order Myliobatiformes; family Dasyatidae; genus Hypanus; species Hypanus sabinus. Next base: position 20,531,552 of record NC_082734.1, read on the forward strand.
ACTGGGACAGTTTGGAAGGGGGTGCTACTGTGGAGACGTCCTTGCAGTCATTCAAGTAGAGACACCCCAACCCCTTCCTGTGCATCGATGAGAGGGCCTGTAAGCCTGATTACCCTGATTACTTTGCTGGTGACCCTGGAAAGAGACCCTGAATTTTGAAAGACTGTAGTCAAATTTCTGGAACAATCTCTCTCCTTAGTGTCTTGTAGGTAGCTATTAGGGGTGATAGGGTAGATGTGGATGCACATGGAGTAATTGGGAGGGATTCTGAAGCAGGGTATTTCTGCTTCCCTGTTTGAGTTGATCCTCAAGGTTCGCCTTTTCTGGTTCAAATTTATTATGTACAGAAGGGCCAAGAGGAGGTACTGGAGGTACTGGTATTTTTTGGGGGGTTAGCACATAGAGCAAATAGTTTCAACAACTAACTTCAGCCACCAATCTTCAGATCTGAGTGATGGAATGTAGAGCAAATTTCAAATGCAGCTCTGAGCAATGGGTTCCTAAGACCCATGAATCACATTTAATTTAAGGACCACACAATGCTGATTAAAATTCAACATTTGGGTGTCTGGTATGAAGGCTGTGTTTAATTCAAAGTGAACATTGCAAATATGAAATTGTCCTTTAATCTTTAGCAGATAAAATGTCATGTAGTGTTGGGTCAAGCAGGTCTTTTCCTCTGAAAGGGTCACATATGATGCTCGCTGTATCTCATTTTGTCAAATAAAGACACTTATCTCCACCAGCTGAGTCTCTGTGGTGACTTTGTTCGGAAGACTACATATGTACAGCTGAAAAACTGATGCAGGGGGCAGGGTTTCAGATTTCTGGATCATTACAATCTCTTCTGGGGAAGGTGTGAGCTGTGCAAAAGATTCAGGTTACAGATGAACATGAGGGGGGAATCAACGTCCTTTCGGGCAGGTTTGCTTGTGCTTTTGGGGTTGGTTTAAACTTATTTAGCAGAGCAGTTAGAACCAAAATGGTAGGGCTGTTGGCTTACCATCACTGACCATGGGTAGTAAGATGCATGCAGTAAATGGAATAATGTAAATATGTTGTGGACATCACTGAGTTGTGGCTGAAAGATGATTATAGTTGTGAGTGTAACATCCAAGGATACACTGTATTGAAAGAACAGACGAGTAGGCAGAGGGACTACTGTTAGGCAGGACTCTGTTGGTAAAAAATGAAACCAAATCCTTAGAAAGAGGTGACATAGGATCAGAAGGCGTAGAATCTTTGTGGATAGAGTTAAAAAATTACAAGCGGAAAAAGAGTTATATACAGGCCTTTGAACTATATCCAAGAGGTGGGATACAATTTACAACAGGAGATAGAAAAGGCATGTAAAAGGGCAAAACGTAGAAAACCTACAGTACAATACAGGCCCTTCGGTCCACAATTCTCTGCCGAACATGTACTTACTTTAGAAATTACCTAGGGTGAACCATAGCGGAATAGTGGATGCATTAGTGATAATTTTTCAAAACTCCTTAGATTCTGGATTAGTTCATGAGGATTGGAGGGTGGCTAATGTAACCCCACTTTTTAAAAAAGGAGGGAGAGAGAAACCGGGGAATTATAGACCGGTCAGTCTGACGTCGGTGGTGGGGAAAATGCCAGAGTTGGCCATCAAAGATGTGATAACAGCACATTTGGAAAGAGGTGAAATCATCGGACAAAGTCAGCATGGATTTGTGAAAGGAAAATCATGTCTGACAAATCTTACAGAATTTTTTGAAGATGTAACTAGAAGAGTGGATAGGGGAGAGCCAGTGGATGTGGTATATTTAGATTTTTAGAAGGCTTTTGACAAGGTTCCACACAGGAGATTAGTGTGCAAACTTAAAGCACATGGTATTGGGGGTATGGTATTGATGTGGATAGAGAATTGGTTGGCAGACAGGAAGCAAAGAGTGGGAGTAAATGGGACTTTTTCAGAATGGCAGGCAGTGACTAGTGGGGTACCGCAAGGCTCAGTGCTGGGACCCCAGTTGCTTACAATATATATTAATAATTTAGACAAGGGAATTAAATGCAGCATCTCCAAGTTTGCTGATGACACGAAGCTAGGCAGTGTGTTAGCTGTGAGGAGGATGCAGGGTGACTTGGATAGGTTAGGTGAGTGGGCAAATTCATGGCAGATGCAATTTAATGTGGATAAATGTGAGGTTATCCACTTTGGTTGCAAGAACAGGAAAACAGATTATTATCTAAACGGTAGCCGATTAAGAAAAGGGGAGATGCAACGAGATCTGGGTGTCATTGTACACCACTCATTGAAGGTGGGCATGCAGGTACAGCAGGCGGTGAAAAAGGCAAATGGTATGTTGGCATTCGTAGCAAAAGGATTTGAGTGCAGGAGCAGGGAGGTTCTACTGCAGTTGTACAAGGCCTTGGTGAGACCGCACCTAGAGTATTGTGTGCAGTTTTGGTCCCCTAATCTGAGGAAAGACATTCTTGCCATAGAGGGAGTACAGAGAAGGTTCACCAGATTGATTCCTGGGATGGCAGGACTTTCATATGAAGAAAGACTGGATCGACTAGGCTTATACTCACTGGAATTTAGAAGATTGATAGGGATCTTATTGAAATGTATAAAATACTAAAGGGATTGGACAGGCTAGATGCAGGAAGATTGTTTCCGATGTTGGGGAAGTCCAGAACAAGGGGTCATAGTTTAAGGATAAAGGGGAAGCCTTTTAGGACCGAGATGAGGAAAAATTTCTTCACGCAGAGTGGGGAATCTGTGGAATTCTCTGCCACAGGAAACAGTTGAGGCCAGTTCATTGGCTATATTTAAGAGGAAGTTAGATATGGCCCATGTGGCTAAAGGGATCAGATGGTATGGAGAGAAAACAGGTACAGGGTTCTGAGTTGGATGATCAGCCATGATCATACTGAATGGTGGTGCAGGCTTGAAGGGCCGAATGGCCTACTCCTGCACCTATTTTCTATGTTTCTAACAAGAGTCTTACCATTAATACTATATTCTGCTGTCAAATTTGACCTACCAAAATGAACTACCTCACACGTATCTAAGTTGAACTCCCATTTGCTACTTCTCAGCCCAGTTTTGCATCCTATCAATGTCCCACTGTAACTTCTGATAACCCTCCATACTATTCACAGCAACCCCAACCTTTGTGTAATCAGCAAATTTACTAACCCATCCCTCCACTTTCTCATCCAGGTCATTTGTAAAAATCACAGAGAGAAGGGGGTCCCAGAACAGATCCCTGAGGCACACCACTGGTCATAGACCTCCATGCACAATATGACCCGTCTGCAACCACTCTTTGCCTTCTGTGGGCAAGCCAATTCCGGATTCACAAGGGAAGGTCCCCTTGGATCCCATGCCTCCTTACTGTCTCAATATTGCAGCTGTCATGTGGATTTCAACATGCAGTTTGGTGCTGCATCCCAAAAGACGGGATTTATAGAATACATACAAGATGGCTTTTTAAGAGCAACTCATGGTTGAGCTCGCGAGCAATCAGCTATTCTGGACTGGGTGTTGTGCAATGAACTGGAATTGATTAGAGAGCTTAAGGTAAAGGAGTCCTTCAGGAGGCAATGATAATAATATATTATAATTCATCCTGCAATTCGAGTGAGAAAAGCTAAAATCAAATGTATCAGTACTATAGTGAGGTAAAGGGAATTAGATTCACGGGAGGGGAGCTGCCCAAAGTTGATTGTGAGGGTGTCAGAGTGGGAATGAAGGCAGAGCAGCAATGGCTGGGGCATCTGGGAGCAATCCAGAAGGTGCAGAGCAGATAGATCCCAAAGATGAAAAGTTATTCTAAAGGCAGGATGACACAACTGACAGACAAGGGAAATCAAAGCAAACTTAAAAGCAGAAGTGAGGACATATAATAGAGCAAAAATTAGTGGGAAGTTGGAGGATTGGGAAACTTAAAAAAGCCAAGGCAATTTAAAAAAGGAAAATGACACCGGAGGGCTAGTAATGAGGGACAAGGAAATGGTGGAAAAACTGAATAAGTATTTTGCATCAGTCTTCACTGTGGAAAACAATAGCAGTATCCTAAATGTTCAAGAGTGTCGGGTAGAAGTGAGTGCAGTTAATATTACTAGAGAGAAAGCGCTTGGAAAATTAAAGTCTGAAGGGATTTAAGTCACCTGTACCAGATAGCTGAAGAGATTGTGGAAGCATCCTTCAATCACTAGATTTTTACCGTGGTTCCAGAGGACCTGAAAATTGCAAATGTCATTTTCTGTCCCAATTCAAAAGATATGCAATGTTTTTTTGTACTTGGAACATCTTGCTGTGCTTGAACAGTTAGGTAGCCGTCCCGGGTTGATTTTAGAATTACACACCACTGTGTTTTGGAACTTCAAAACCTAAAATTAATTAAAAATTAAAACAGTATTGTGAGCCCAGTCAAAGTGCTTCTTAAAAGCATTAAGAGCAATGAAAATCTTCCTTACAAAAGTATAATTAAAACTCCTCCTGGGGTATACAATTATAACCTCACTACTGACAATATGTGTTTGGTCTTTGTCACTATTACCACCTAACTCTGGTGCCACCAGACTACTCTCTTCCCAGGTTTCTATCTATTCTACAAATTACATTAACATTATTAATAATATCATCTTTACTACCTTCATGATAATCAGTTAACAATTTCAGTATCTAAAATTGATATTACAACTCACTCAGATCGCTATTAAACTCATTATTAAATACTAAAACTATTGAAACCCACTCTGAAAGATTCTACGTAATTAAAAACACCCTCTCCAGAGACTAAAATGTTTCTTCTACTAAGAACATTAATACCCATGGGGGTTGACTATCCGAAAGAGTAAAATTAGAATATGTAAAGGTCATCGCTGTAAGTGAAAATCATATATCCATCATCTCCATCTTCATCTTCCAGCACCACATCTTCAGCCTCAATTAGAGTGTAGGGGACACTCCACCACTGTAACATGGACATTCCTGGGAACTAAAAGACAGTTACTTGAAGTCATCCCCTGGTAGTTTGAGTTTCCAAGGTTAAAGACAACCCTGTTGGATGCGTGTAGGCTTGATCACAAACACTGCATTTATGGCAGCGGGGAGGCATATTGTCACCGTCCCTGTAGGGTATTGTTTCCTTGGTAAATCCCACACCAGGGTGTGAGAATGTCTTGTATAATTCAACCCACCATACTTTCTGAATACCACTGATCACCTTTCACATGGGAGCTTTGACACAATGGTAACTGGCATCTCTTCATCTTGTCCGCAGAAAACTAGGAGGAATTTTATATACCTTGGTCAAATCTCCCCTCATTCTCCTACAAAATACTGTAGCAAATAAAGTCCTTACCTATTCAATCTTTCCCTATAACTCAGGTCCTCAAGTCCTGGCAACATCCTTGTGCTCAAGTCATTTTTTGGGATTAGGACATATACATTTAACAATTGACTTTGGCTACCAGTCTTCACATCTGAAAATGTATTGTGCATTTAACTTGGAGTGCAGCTGTGAATAATGGGCCCCTAAAAGCTGTGACTCCCAGACCAGAATGTGTGACTGCTGGGCCCAACACTCACTAGGGGGTGGAAGGCTTGGAGTTGCGGGTGGGAATGGTGGCCGCTGCGAGGGACAGAGCATGCAGCGTAGGGCTTGGAAGGGAAGGAGAAAGGTGAGCATTCGGTGGTCTGGTTGCAACTCAATTCAGGATGCCAGAGGGCTGTGTGTATACTCATTCAGGAGCATTTGTATGTGACAAATAAATCTGAGACTGTGGCAACAAGTCTTATATACGAAAGAAGGGAATACAAAAGCCATCATGAGTTCAGTGGTAAAGAATTGGGAGATTGCAGACTGCAGACTCTTGGGTTTTAAGTATGGGTTGTTTTAGATTAACCCTTCCCTTATCTTTTGTTTGATATGGGAATTAGTGTGGAGATATTTGAGGAAGATTTTATAGCCAGAGGTATTAGTGGCAATGGTACTTTTGAGGGCAAACAACGGCAGGTGAAGAACCCGGCTGGCTGCAGCCAGCTCCCAACACAGTAACTACATTCACAGATCTTTCACCTCAGGCAAAGGCTGAACATTTTTTCTGAGCAGCCATCACTTCAATTTGCTCATGGGAAAGTAGATTTACATTGCAAACTTAAAAGAATTTCACCAAATACATGTCAAAGAGTTTTGGTGCTGGTTAAAGCTAAATACTGGAGGAATATATGGGATAGAATGGCCCAGTGAGTGCAGATGGTCCCCAGGTAATGACTGGTAGAGTCATTAACAAGGAGAGAGATCGCTGCTTTGAGAGGGAGCTGAGAGTAACTGGGGAATGATAACATCAGTGGTTCAGAATGCTGATGAATCCACCTTGGACCATACAGAGAGTACATATCGAACACGGGCTGGGCAGTTAGACCAGAGGAGAGGGAAGAGAATTTGGATGGTGGATGTTGTTGCTGTGAGGATACAGAGGACTTGCCTTGTGTGCCAGCAGCTGGAACTCTAGCAAGTCACTGCCCGAACAGACAGAGAGGGTAAAGAAGATCATATGTTTCAGCTGTGGCCTGTTTGGCCAATGTCAGAATTAGTGTGAGAGACAGAAACCTCTCTCTCTCCTCTCTTACTGCTGAAAAGCCAATGAGGTTGGTGCCCAGGTCAGACACACTCCTGGTGCCCTCCCCCATTTCTAGTACTAGTCACACACCGATAGACACGGAAGGTTAACTTAGGGGCCAGCAAAGTGATCTGTTAGTGGACACAAGGTCATCAGTATGGATAACTGATCTACCCTTCTCCATTACTAGAGAGGTCACTTACATTACCAGTGCAAGGGAGAGGGCACAGTGAAGTGAGACTCAAGTACTTGAGAAAGAGGGAGTGCAATTTCCAGTGGATATTTGGGTATGTCTAAACAATGAGGGGATGGACACAGTAAGTAAGCCAGACGCTATCTTAGACTCAGGAAGGGGAGAAGCAACATGGACAAGACAGGGACAGCAAACGTATGATCCACAGAGCAGACAACATGGTCCAGGCAGGAAATAAGACTCAGGACAGTGTATGTGAATCGTGTCTGGAGGTCTCAGGGGTAGGGGTCAGACTCAAGACAAGTGTTAGAAGCAGTCAAGCCATCAGCAGAGGTAGCAGCAATTAAATTGGGGCACAATGGGAAGATGGAAGTAAAGAGCAGAAAGGGATTGAGTGGACAGATCTCAGAGCAACAACAGCAGAGGGACAATCTCGGTGGTGATGGGTCACATCAGCCAGTGGTTAGAGGCTTTCCTGACAAAAGTTTGTTCCACAGCACTGGGGCACAGATTCCCGTTCAGGAAATCCTCCCCAGCTGGGGAACTCCAGCCCAGGTGGATTTGGAATAGGACACATTTCACAGGGAGAGTGATGAAGGAAACGTGCAAACTGTCAGGAATTTGACAGCATTTCCTGATACTCCATCACCATCAGCTCAGGAATGGTACAATGGATGAACCAAACAGTCAAAACTGCCTGAGCTAAAGCAGAGAGACAGGAAAAAATGTGGGTTAACATACTACCAAAATCCTGATGAGACTGCAAGTACTGATGGAGTTAGTCACCTGACTGCCTTATGGGCTGATTACAGGTAGCATTGAGCCAGGAACTTAGAGATAAAATGACCCAAGAGGGAAAGAAATGCTGAAACCAGAAAGTGTTGAAGGGCAGGGCAAAACAGCAGCAACACATTGCTGATCAGAGGGAGTGAAGAGAATCCTCCCACTGTCGGGTGGACAAGTCGTGGTCAGGGAGCTGTCGGTAAAGTTGGTTCAGATTGATTGGACCACAGGTCATGTTGCTGACCGATGTCACCTGTCTGTGTGCAGACCTGATGAGGCAGCTGGTGGAAACACTGTAAACAGATTAAACAAAATGACTCACCTACTTGTTCCCTTCACAGGCAGACCAGGGAACTCAGTGCACAAAATGACCACGTCCTTCCAGATGACCAGCAGCCAACTTCTTCACACAGAGCTCCCAATGAAAGCAAATGGGAGCAGAAATGCATCAGACAGATTGCGAGTAGGCAAACTGAGAATATAAGTGAAAAAAGTACACTGGTAACTGAGCTGTCATGCACATCGCCTTTCTAAATTCCTTCACCTTCTGTGGGCTAAGGTACTGCAGGTAATCCTCCCCCAGGTGTGGTGGTGCCAGTTCTGAGCCTGTGGGGTTGTTCCTTACTGGACTCGCTTCCCCTTCTGGCTGCAGTACACCAGACACAGTTCTGCTCCTGGGCTCCTGGAGCTGGGAGCCAGAGGCCTCTATACAATTCCCAGAGCAGGGGTCGGCTGATTACTTGCTGCTCTCCTCCTGTACCTGGGGGCTGGCCAGCAGACTCTTGCCACCCTCTGTCCTCTCCACTCTGATTGTCAGCTGCTTCCTCTGCCCGTGCTGCTGGCCTCCCCCAATGCCTTTCTCCTCCGATGCGGACAGGTGGCCGGAAGCTGTGTGCTCCTCTACCCTTTTCTTGGAATTCCCCTTCTGTTCCTCCACCCTTTGTTGTTTGGGTGGAGTCTTTTGGGACTTCTTCTGTTTCCCCATCACCACGTTCCATCCTTCTTCTCTCTCGGCACTCCCCTTCTCCATGGACTCTCCTTATCTTGTGGGGGGCCCTGGGGGTTCTGGGTGGAGGTGATAGTCCTTCCTCTGTTGTGGCAGTTTGTTCTAAGCTGGGCACTGCCTGGGGCACCTCTGCTGGGGCCCTTTCATTACCAATACCTCCTCTGGTCGCCATGCATAGGTGCTGGCACGTCTCGAACAGGTCCTGTACAGGTAGCTTGCCTTTCCACAGAGGTTGCAAGTCTTGGCCTCCATTCAGGTTACAAGACATGGCCTTGCACTGAGCCGCGATGTGGCAGTTCCTGTGGCAGTTCCGGCAATTCCTGGGTTGCCCAGCATAGACTATGTAGCCACGGTTCACCCTGATGGTGAAGACTGAGGGAGGGAAGATGGTGGAACCATTGGAATCCACCCTTAGCTTGACCTTGACGTGCTTGCCTGTTCAGATCCCATGCATGTCCTTAAAGTCCACACAGTTTCCTGCGCCCTCGGTGTAACAGGCAAGGAAGATGAGGACATCCACAATTGGCACATGTGGGTTGAACACGCCCAATGTTATCACATGATTTTTGCCGATTGTGATGGTGAAAAGAGGCCGTACCTTCAGCCGTGTCAGTGGTGCCTTGTTACCCTTGTGCCGAATATCCTGCAAGAACTTCTGCCATTGCAACACGCACTTAAAGGTTACATCAAAGAAGCCATGGACGTTTTGAGCACAATAAATGTCCCCAGCCTCGAACTTGCAGCAGTCCAGTAAAACTCTCCGAGTGAAGCAGTTCCTGTTGAACGGGTTTCCCTCAGTGAGATCCTTCACTGCCACCCTGACACAATTTTGGACCCCAGATCCTCTGTTGGATGCCACCATCCTGGCTGGGTGATAATTATCGGAAAGGGGTGTTAGATTGGTTACCCAGTCAGCATCAGGATGCAGACCTGCATCACTTAACCTCTTCTCAACCTCCTTGATCACAGCAAGTCCACCATGATGTTAGACTCGATCTTTGCCAAAAGGCCAAGAAGGAACAGCTTTACCTCTAGCTCTGAGAACTAGTCACACTCCAGCCGAAGAGAAGATTCCCCTCTTACACAAAGAAATTGTCCAATTTTAAACCCTTAAAGACCATTTTCTATCTCATGCAACCTTTAGCCAAGACAAACCAAATTAGAAATAGAGATAGCCGGAGTTGAAAGGAGGAAAACATTCTTCACCAGTATCTGAGCTTAATGATGTGTATTCAAAATAGAGACAAAGCATTAGGCAATTAGAGGGAAAGCTGGCCATCGCCGCATTCCAAGCTGACATCTTAACTCTTTCCTTGTAAGACCAAAGGGAATTGTTCCGACATATGACAAAAGTGACAAAACAGACCTGGTGAGGACATTGAAGATCCAGATGCAGATCCTGATGTTAACACTAACAGCAAAATACAGGAATGCAGGATGTCCTCTACTGAATCATTAATGGAGTGACATTAGATGTAAAGGAAGCCCATCAACAGGAACATGTGTAATCCTCAATGGGTGGAGTCTGTAATGTCTGGACAACATGAAAGGAGTGGTTCACAAAAGTTCCAACACAATCCTGATGAAGAATCTCAGCATAAAATGTTGACTGTACTCTTTTCCATCAATGCTGCCTGGCCTGCTGAGTCCCTCCAGCATTTGGTGTGTGTTGCTTGGTTTTCCAGCATTGCAGCTTGTCTCTTGTTTGTGTTTCAACATAATGTCTCTTTGCATATGACACTTGAAATTGGTGACAGTCAGTGAAGGTTATCTAATGTTACAAGAAGATCTAGATCAACAGTAAAGTCAGCAGAGCAATGGCAGATGGAACTTAACTCAGACAAGTGCAAAATAAACCACTTTGGGAAGTTAAACCAGGAGAAGAGAGGTAAACGGCATTGCCCTATTGAACAGGGAGACTACAGGGGAGAAGTAGATATTTTCCTGAAAGGTGTGACTAAGATGGACAAAGTTGTGAAAAAGGCATATGGCATCCTTGCCTTCATTGGCTGAGGCACAAAGTAGAAGGTTTGGGGCGTCATTTTATAACTCTACAAGGCATCGATGGGACAACACTTTATTGTGTGTCATTTTGGTCACCACGTAATAGGAAGCATGAGATTAAGATAATCAAATCAAATTAAATCCATGTTCAATTATCATTCATCCACTCACAAATACAGATGAACAAAAAGGCCTTCCAACAACAGTGCGGAGAAGATCCATGAGGATGCTGCAGGGACTAAAGGACTTGAGTTATACAGACAGCATAAAATTAAAAGAGAGGGCATATACTACAGCACAATAATGGGAAGTTAGAGGATTGGGAAGTTTTTAAAATCTAACAGAAAGCAACTAAAATACCAGAAGGAGAGAAAAATGTGTATGTAAGCTAGTCAATAATATAAAAGAGCATACCAAAGGCTTTTTTTCCCAAATATAAGGAGTAAAAGAGAGGTAAAAGTGGAAATCAGACCACTGTAGAGAAAGTAATGAGGACAAAAAAATGGCAGAGAAACCTAGTAAGTATTTTTCATCAGTCTTCACTGTGGAAGGCACTAGCAGCATGACAATAATTTGAGAGTATCAGGGGGCAGAAGTGAGTGTAGTTGCTATTACAAAGGAGAAAGTGCTTGGGAAGCTGCAAGGCCTGCAGGTAGGTAAGTTACCTGGACCACATGGACGATACCTGAGGTTTCTGAAAGAGGTAGCTAAAGAGCTTGTGGAGGCATTAGTAATGATATTTCAATAATTACTGGATCTTGAAATGGTTCTGGACATTGGAAAATATCAATTGTCACTCCACTCATTAGGAAGGGAGGGAGGCAGAAGAAAGGAAATTTTAGGCCAGTTAATCTGTCTTCAGTGGATAAGAAGATATTGAAGTCCATTATTAAGGATGAGGTTTCAGAGATTTGGAGGCACATGATAAAACAGGCTGAAGTTGTCATGGTTTCTTTATGGGGAACTTTTCCCTGACAAATTGCAGTAGTTGCAATTCTTTTAGAAAGTAACAAGCAGGATAGATAAAGGAGAGTTAGTGGAAGTTGATTACTTGGATTTTCAAAAGACTTTTTACAGGGTGCTGCATATGAGGCTCCTTAACAAAATAAGAACAAAGAAGATACAAGCATGGATAGAAGCTTGGCTGACTGGCAAGAGGCAAGAAGTGGGAATAAAGGGAGCCTTTTCTGGTTGGCTTTGGGTGACTAGTGAAGCTCTTCAGGGATCAGTATTGGAACTGCTTTTTTTTCACATTGTATGTGAATGATTTGGATGATAAAATCGATGGCTTTGTGGCCAAGTATGCAAATGATGCAAAGATACAGCAGGTGGAGGGGCAGACAGTGTTGGGGAACCAGGGACATTGCTGAAAGACTTAAACTGTTTGGGGAAATAGGCAAAGAAGTGGCAGGTGTAATATACTATAGGGAAGTGTATGCTCATGCAGTTTGGTAGAAGAAATAAAGGATTGGACTATTTTCTAAATGGGGAAAATCCTCATGCAGGTTGAGTCGGTGGAAAGGAAGGCAAATGCAATGCTAGTATTCATTTTGCAAGGACTACAATATAAAAATAACGATGTAATGCTGTGGTTTTATAAGACATTGGTCAGACCACACTTGGAGCATTTTTGGGAGCATTTTTGGGAACAGTTTTAAGCCCCTTTTCCAAGAAAAGATGTAGTGGCATTGGAGAGGATAGAGGAGGTTTACAAGAATGATTTGAGAAAAGTTTAATGTATGAGGAGTGTTTGATGACTCTGTGTCTGTACTCACTGGGATTTAGAAGGATAAGGGGGTGGGGAGAAGGGATCTCATTGAAACCTGTTGAGTAAGAAAGGCTTAGATAGAGTGGACGTAAAGAGGATGTTTCCTATAGAGGGTGAATCTAGGACCAGAGGGCACAGCCTCAGAATAGAGGGTATTTAGAACAGAGGTAAGGAGAAATGTCGTTAGCCAGAGGGTAGTGAATCTGTGGAATTTTTTGCCACAGGCAGCTATGGAGGCAATGTGATAAAATATATTTAAATCAGAGATTCTTGATTTAAGGCATCAAAGGTTCCACAGAAAAGGCGGAGAATAATTGAGCCATGATGAAATGGACAGGTAGACTCAATGAGTTAATTAGCCTAATTTGCTCCACTGTCTTATTGTCTTAGTTCCAAAGGTTGTCATAGCTGAAGGGTGGTAGTCCCACTGCTAAACAAATACTCTTCATAGCTTGAGTCTTAAAAAGCATCTGACAACCAAGTCCAACTCTTGGCCTTCACGTGTGGCATAGTTCTTATGCTTGGCAGAGCTGTTCTCACTGACAGAAGGGGCAAAGGCGGGCCACTGACACCTTAAAACCAGTATGCTCTGGGCAGATGGGGCTTGTTAACCGCAGATGGTATCTCATCTAGGATAGGGAAAACTCCACTTTCAAACCTCTGCTGCCTTGTGGCTATACTTGCTCACATGAAAGGCTTTGGGAGTAAACCCTGAGGAAAAATCCGGAGTCGTAGTCCTGAAGGTGACTGATTGCTGTACCCAGCACCAGCACGGCGTCTCCAGCGATGCTGCTGGCACCAAACTGTATCGACTTTTGTCGTTCTTTTGGACCTGTCCTCAGCATGGAGAGGGAAATCCCACCGCATGGGCAACAGAAGGATCTCCATATCAACTCTGCCCTGTCCTACACCCTGGAGAAGCCACCCCCCAGTGATTACCAGAGGTGCAGTGCCCATGGTTGACCACGACCGACGGAGGCCACACACACAAACTTATTATCTTATAAAGAGGGACTGATGTAATTCCCTGGGTTCATATTTTTGCTGTTATGCTGTATGTATTTCATTTGGGTGGTTCGGTAAGAGCAACTTGTTTTCAGTTTATTTGGGTTATCGTGGAAAATAAGAGATGAGGAAAAATGTGCGCCATGATGGTCGGAATAAGGGGACGTTTCTCTGGTGTGGGACACTAAGGTTAGGCTTGGGGGTTTTGTTCAGTGGGAGATGAAGGGAGAAGACGCTGGGGAGAATCGGTTGTAACATACGATTCGGTGGGAGACCTGTTTGTTCGAGATGGATCGCAAGCGACGTTTGGAAGGTGATGTGGATGTTCATGCTGACTGAGGGCCCAGCACGAGTGACAGAAATTCAAGATGAGCTCCAACTTTTGCATATCTTACTGTTTAATTAGAATGGGACCTTTTTGTTATTCTTTACTAACCATTTATTTAAGATTCATAAATAAAATTCCTTTAATCATATGCAGTGTACTGTCTGTTATTTCATGACACTATTTTGTAACAGGTTAGTACATTACACAACATCCACACAAACCAGGGTTTGGGGTGGCATCGAACAGTCTCAGCCTCACAAGTTTGGCGGGACTTCGGTGTCTTCCCTAGACTCACACAGCCAGGGAAACCAGAGTACTTCACTGAATAGACTGGTATTGTTTTCATTGGAGTGAAGGAGGCTGAGAGATAAACTTAAGGGTATATAAAATCACAAGGGGCATAAGATAGGTTAGACCGATAAGATGTTCTTTCATCCCACTCCCCCCCCCCCCCGTAGTCAGTATCTATGGGGCTATTGTTTATTAAGTTACCAATATCGCTCTAATGTGAAGGAAATTTGTTGTGATTTGCAGACTGTTCAATTTTTGGAAAACCCACAAGAGATGTCACAAAGTATGACCTTGCTCTCAATACAGTGTGGCAACACACAGTAATAATTCAATAACCAAAGGACATAGATTTAAGGCTGAGGTGGGAAAAATTTAAAGGGGACCGAGAGACAAGGCAGTACTATGTTGAGTTCAACGCTGACTGGCAACTCCTGCAACGCCGCTGGCAACAAACTGAATGGGTCTCTGCCATTCCTTTGAAATAATCAGCTGCACCGAGAGGGGAAGCCTGCTGCATGGGCAACAGCTTCCTCTCCATATTGTACTGCCCTGACTTGCTTATCACACGGACAGCTAGGATGCAACATCCTTGGTCACCCCGACCAAAGGGGAGGGCAAATTGACAGGTATTTAAGGTCAAGCCAACTGTATGAGCAAGTAGGTCATACAAGCTCATCACCATCTTGTCTACCTGTCTCAGCACTTCCAGGTAACTGTCTATTTGTATACCTAGGTCCTTCTGTTGTACAACACTTCCCAAAGTCCTGACATTCACTGTGTATGCTGTGCTGTGGTTTAACTTCACTAAATATATCACCTGATTCTATTAAATTCTATCTGCCATTTCTTTGCCCAAATTTCCAGCTTATAAAGGACCTATTCTAATTGTAGATAGTTTTTTTCAGCTGACATACCAATTGTTTTGTTTTCCACAAACTCACTAGTTAGGCCAGTTAGATTTTCATACAAATTGTTAATATGACAACCAGGAAACCCAGCACTGATCACAGGACTTCAATCTGATTAACAACCATCTTCTGTCTCCCTCTAACTTCTAACCCTGAACAAATTTTGCATTTAGTTGTCTATCTCGCCCTGAATCCCAGGTGATCTCGGCTCATGAACCCTGCCCCCCATTGCTTGAGACGTTTCCCCGAATGCCCCCCGTTCAGATGGCAATTTTTCTCCCTCCCCCCTCGGGCTGATAAATTGCTCCCCTCTGATTTAGAGAGGTGTCTCTCTCTTCTCCCTCCGCTTCCCGGTAACAACGAGCACCCCGACAAATTCCTCCTTTAACCAACAGCCGCCATTTCGGCGCCGCGAGCCCGCGCGACCCGCGAGGAAAACCGTTGATAAAAGCCCGGATGGGCAGCGCGTGCTCTTTCACTTCCCGCCGTTTTGCGTCGAACCCGGTTTGGGGCAACACAAAGATGAGTTTTGAATGTGTGGCCAGGGGCTCGGGAGCGGGCGCTTTGCAATGAGACAAGTGTTCATTACAGCCTTCCCTGTGAAGCGGCTCCATCCAAACTGACGATCCGCGGCGCTGTGGCCGGGTGATGTTTGCCGGAGGGAAACTGAGCTGAAGGTGAACCACGGGCCTGGCAATTGTGGACATGGCGGACAAACGAGCCAGACCAGGTAGGGTCAGTGTTCCACGTCGTTGGGCTTGAAGGAGAGGAAGAATGGGGGTTCCAGTCAAGCAATGGTTAAAGTTAAGGATGTAAATGTACCGGTGCCTTTCTATAAAGCCATAATTACAAAGTCTATTCGATCACGAACTGGGGAGAAGGGGAAAAAGGACGCAATTTATATAAAATTTAGAGGATGACGGGCATTCAACTGAGAGTCGGTTTAAAAGGAGGGAAGACTTTATGCTCACACCTTTGCGTGTTGGACAATAATTCCTTGTTCAGAATTAATATGCACGATTCGGCATTTGTAGGGAGTGCAGTTGTCGAGAGCCGGGGCGGCTTGTGTCGTTTGAATTCAGTTCCTCTGAGCGGCACAGGAAATGTCTAATTGCTCAATAAAGATCCTTGGGACAGAAAGATGTAAAATTGGTCAAGATAAGACATCAGATATTATTTGAGGGGTGAAGGGGATTTCGTGGGTATTATCCTCGCCCCTTTGCTTCACTCCGCAATTCCGTAGGTGGCGGGAATGCGCCTCGTGTTTGTCGGTCGCCATTAAACTTTGCAAGAAGGACTGTAACACGTTTGAGTGAGAGGCCTTGGAAACTGATTATCTGGCGCCGCCATCTGAAGAAAATCTTTGGAGATTTATTTTGCGGCTGGAGATGGGTTGCGTTGCTGTGTGGACATCTGAGACCGTGGAGAAGGGCGGGTTCTGCCCTCGCCGAATGCTGAATGTGTTACTGAGGAGGGGCTTCGGGGCTGGGGTGGGTGGTGGAGGTGCAGATAATCTTCACAACGCTGCCTTCGCAAGATGCATGTCAGTCCAAGTTTCTGGCCGAGGGAGAGTGAGCATCTGCTGCCTGGCGGAGGGGAGAGACGAGGCCAGGTAGACAGAGTTTCCCTGGCGGTGGGGCTCAGCGCTCATTTTTCTAGCTGATCAGTGAAGTCTCCCCTGCCGTGTGGTTGGGGGTCACACCCCTGCAAAGATTCTTCCAGGCACCGACTCCAGTCTGGAAATATCAATCCAAGGACAGGAGAGAGCAAGAATTGAGCGGTCTGTTTGCAGTTCCTGTGTCCTGCCGGGGTGCGTTCTCCCTGCAAGGTTCCCCAAATTCGGTTGCTGTGAGGTCTTAGGAAGGAGAAAGGGATTTCCGATCGATAGATTTTTGTAAAAAGCAACAATAGGTTTGTGCTTTCACAGCTGGAGAGTCAGTTGCTGCCGTTCGCATCGTTTTTAATTTTCTGTGCGATTATAATTGAGCGGTTTGCTGGATTTTAAAGATTTAAGCCATAAACTTGGTTTCCACAGGTTGTCAGATTGTCACCTTAATTTGTTTCGTTCAGTCTGTGCTTTTCTCTGACTTTTCAAACATAGCAACTCAGTGGCTTGGCTCACCGCCTGGCTGGTTGTTATTCTGCGTTGGCTGCAGAAGCGAGGATGTCACAGAAATGTGTGCCTGCTGAGAAGTTGTAGGACGGCATGGGGAGGGGAGCAACTTCCCATCTCTGGGAACTGGGGTCGGTTGTGCAGCAGAGCAGGAGCGCTGGTCACTTCTGTTGGGGTGATATTTATGGGCAAATTGAGTGATTAGCCACTTGACATCACTGTAAATGGGTCCAGGGCTGGGTGCGGTTAAATGTAGCATTGAGTGAGTGGCTTTTGATTTCCTTTGACAATATGAAACTGACCCCACTCCTCACCTCCCTGCCCCCATCTAAACTAAAACTCCTACCCAAGGGTTAGGATCAGGGGTGTGGGACCTGTTGTTTCTTTCTGTGTTGAGATTATTGTATGTCTGTGTGGGATTGAGATGATTTTCTGTGGACGGTGTGTTTAGTTCCTCTGTAAAGTCTCCCTCGCCTTGTCGGAGGGTCACACCTCTGTAAAAGATTCCTTTAGACACTGACTCGATTCCAGAAGCTCATCAAGGGAAAGGAGAGGGGCAAGAATTGCGTGGTCTTGTTTTCAGTTTTTGTGTACTGCTGAGGTGGTATCTCTTAGCTTGTATTTAAAATGAAGGCAGGAGATATTCTGTGGCTGTGTTCGCCTCAGAGACGCTGGTTGGCCCGGATTTGAAGATTTGCGCTGTGACTGCACAGGTTCTCGCACTTTTTTTAAACAGTTCACTTTGTGCAGGTGTCTTCACTTGTTTTTAGCATCGGCCTGTTGCTCCTCTGCTCACTGCTGAACTGACCCTGGTTATGGAGTAGGTGCAGAACTATGGGGGTATCGCAGAGTGATCTGTGGCACGGATGATGGTGCAGGGCGCAAGCGGGGCGGGACCAGTTTCAGATCCCGGTTTTGTGCAGCACAGGAGCTTCCTCCCTCAGGACTTAGTGCTTGTAATCCTAATGCCTTGTAAGTCTGAATTTGCCCACCAAGTGTTGAATCGTTTCCGTGAAATAATTAATCTCAGGAACCAGTGGACCTTCTGGTGTCTTGTCTGTATGGCTGGTGAAATTATCCTTGGCCAAGGTGGAGACCTGACCGACTCTCGGCTCCTTTCCCTTTCTTTTGTAACAAGGAGCAGAGAGGAGATGTGTGCACAATCGGCCTTTCGGCCCACAGTGTTTGCGCCGCTCTTGATTTAACTTGTACATTCACGTTTGAAGCGAGGGCCCCAGATCTCCCTCATGGCTGCGGCCTGGCGCAGGTGTCAGAGAGCAGGCACTGACTTTGGTTGAGCTCAGATGGTGCCTGTGTGACGATTGGGCCCAAGGCTCTTAATGGCTTGAAGGTCTGGGGCTGCGGTTGGGGACGGCTGTGAGGGAACAGTGCGTGCAGCGTGGGGCTTGGAAGGGAATGAGGTAGTTGAGCTTTTGGTAGTCTGGTTGAGGCTCCTTTGCATTGCAGAGCTATTGGTTCTGTTGCAAAGTTTAGCTCGCATTTCGCTCAGAGCTCCATTAACAATTAAGTCTTTTTTAAAGGGAATAAGAGAATCTCATCTACAATAGCAACAATGGGTGTCCTCTCCAGCTGAAAGCTGAGGTGCAGCCATTCACACGTCTGTCATTTTTTTGATGTGCAGTTACAATTGTTCAGTGGCTGAGCCATATACTTTTTATCCACAGGTTATAGGAAATATACAAAATTATCATAGAAAATGATTGAGCTGTGGCAGAGTAACATACAAAGAGTGCTGGGGGATGATCTCACAAGGCCAGGCAGCCTCTGTCAGTCTGTGTTTGAAATGTCAACTATTTTTTCATTTCAATAGATATTGCCTGGCCTGCTGAGTTCCTCCTGCATTGTGTCATTGTGTGTGTGTGTGTGTACACACAAAGGGTCATTATTTTGGGCTGAGACCCTTCATCTAGTTCCTGTGCTCAGTGTTGAGCTAGCTGTTTTATGCAGTGGGTGCAGAGATGAAGGGCATTGTAGATGAATTTGCAGGCGTGGAGGGAGCTGGCTTTGGATTCCTGGGTACCGGGGTTGGTTCTCCAGTGTGTGAGCAGGGACCATTGTGATTTTTTCTTTCTTTCTTTCTAAATCTTTTTATTAATATTAGTAATATGGACAGAATACAAATGATATATTGATAAAAAAAATTACCAACATACAAATTCCATTACATATGAAAAAAAACATACATAATAGTTACAATATAAATGAGTTTACCAAGACATAAGCCATAAAATATATGTATGAACATAGTAAATCTAAATATTTCATAATGTATGATATAAAGAGAACAGAAAAAAGAAAGAAAAAAAACAAAAAAATTTATATAATGCAAAACTAGCTAATCTAATCTAATAACTATAACTAATAAGTAATATAGAAGAAAAAAGAAGCAAAAAAAAAGAGGAAAAAAAAGGGGGCTGTTTATAATATCTCACAAAAATAAGTATTCATCAATGCCGTCACTTCCGGTCCTCTCAAAATACATAAGCTAAAAGCTGGGAAATCAAATGAACTTGGCACAGGGTCATATTACATCATATGAAAATGTTGAATAAATGGTCTCCATAACTTTTCAAATTTAATAGAAGTCTCAAAAGTTCTATTCTAATTTTTTCTAAATTTAAACATAACAAAGTTTGAGAGAACCAATTAAATACAGTGGGAGGATTAATTTCTTTCCAATTCAACAATATAGATCTTCCAGCCATCAGAGTTAGAAATGCAATCATTCGACGAGCAGAAGAAGATAAATGCAGTGAGTCTAACATTGGCAAACCAAAAATTGCGGTAATAGGATGAGGTTGTAAATCGATATTCAAAACCGCAGAAATAATATCAAAAATATCTTTCCAATATTTCTCCAAAAATGAACACGACCAAAACATATGAGTTAAAGACTCAATTTCAGAATGACATCTATCACAAATAGGACTAATATGAGAGTAAAAATGAGCTAATTTATCCTTGGGCATATGGGCCCTATGTACGACCTTAAATTGTATTAATGAATGTTTGGCACATATCGATGATGTATTAACTAATTGAAGAATTCTATCCAAATTCTCACTAGGAATAATAAGGTTAAGCTCTCTTTCCCAATCCTTCTTGGTCTTATAAAGGGGCTCTGAACGTATCTTCATAATTATATTATAAAGTTTTGAAATAAGCCCTTTTTGAAAAGGGTCTAATTCAAACAAACTCTCCAAAATATCTGAAGGCACAAAATTTGGAAAGGTAGAGAGTACAGTACTTAAAAAATGTCTAATCTGTAAATATCTAAAAAAATGAAATCTAGGCAAGTTATATTTGTTGGATAATTGGCTCAAAAGACATAAAACAATTGTCCAAAAATAAATCAGAAAATCTTAGCAATCCCTTAGTTTTCCAAGCTGAATAAGCTTGATCTATAATGGAAGGGTGGAAAAAGCAATTAAATACAATAGGACTATTTAAAACGAATTGAGTCAACCCGAAAAATTTCCGAAATTGAAACCATGTACGTAAAGTATGTTTAACTATCGGGTTGTCAATTCATTTTGGCAATTTAGAGAGAGCAAAAGGGAGAGAAATCCCTAAAATAGAACCCAGAGCATAAGCTGATACCGATTTAGTTTCTAAACTCACCCAACAAGGGCCAAAAGATCCACCCCCATCTTTCAACCAACATAACAAATATCTAATATTAACTGCCCAATAGTAAAATCTGAAATTAGGTAATGCTAACCCGCCTTCCTTTTTTGTCTTCTGTAAATATGTTTTACGTAACTTGGGATTTTTATTCTGCCAAATATATATGAAGAAATTTTAGAGTCAACATTAGTAAAAAAAAAAGATTTCGGGATAAAAATTGGTATCGCTTGAAAAATATATAAAAACTTAGGTAAAATAACCATCTTACTAGCATTAATCCTACCTATTAGGGATAACGATAAAGGTGACCACTTAGTAAACAAACCTTTAATCTGATCAATTAAGGGTAAAAAATTAAATCTAAATAAATCTTTATGGTTTTTTGTGATTTTGATCCCTAAATAAGTAAAAGAGTCATTAACTAATTTAAAAGGTAAATTTCCATAAATTGGGACCCGTTTATTCAACAGAAACAATTCACTTTTATTAAGATTTAACTTATACCCAGAAAACTCACTAAATTGAGCCAATAATGATAAAACTGCTGGAATGGATTTCTCCGGGTTAGAAATGAATAGTAATAAATCATCTGCATACAAAGATAACTTACGAATATCTGTCCCACGATTAATACCCAAAATATCCGGTGATTGTCTGATGGCAATTGCCAAAGGTTCTAAGGCAATGTTAAATAGTAATGGACTAAGAGGACATCCTTGTCTAGTGCCCCGAAATAGGCGAAAAAAGGGAGATCTTTGATTATTGGTAAACACTGAGGCTGCTTGAGTATGATAAATCAATTTGATCCATGATATAAATATCGGACTAAAATTAAACTTCTCCAACACATTAAGTAAGTAAGGCCATTCAACTCTATCAAATGCTTTCTCCACATCTAATTAAATCACGCATTCTGAAGTGTCATGTGAGGGAGTATAAACAATATTCAACAATCTAATGTTAAAAAAAGAATAACGATTTTTAATAAAACCAGTTTGATCATCTGAAATAACTTTGGGTAATACCTTCTCCAATCTAGATGCCAGTAACTTGGAAAAAATCTTGGAGTCTACATTCAATAAAGATATAGGTCTATAAGAAGCACAGTTAGTAGGGTCTTTATCTTTCTTCAATATTAGAGAAATGGAAGCTCTATAAGAAGATTGTGGCAAATTCCCCAATCTAATGGCTTCCTCAAAAACCTTACCTAACCAAGGGGAAAAAGTAGTGGAAAAATTTTTTTAAAATTCAACTGTATAACCATCTGGTCCCGGTACTTTCCCAGAATTCATTGAGGAAATAGCCCCCTTAATTTCTATATCCGTAATAGGAGTATCCAATATCAAAAGATCATCAGATGGTAATCTTGGAAAATTTAATTTCCCAAGAAAATCAGACATGGTATTATGATCTTGAGGAAATTCAGATTGATACAGGGAGGTATAGAAATCTTAAAATGCCTTATTTATCTCATCATGATTAACTGTCAAATTCCCATTCTGCTGACGAATCTTAGTGATTTGATGTTTAACCAAAGCATTCTTCAATTGACTAGCTAACAGTTTACCAGATTTATCACTATGTATATAAAAATCAGATCTGGTTTTCATTAATTGATTTTCAATCGAGAATGTAAGTAATAAACTATGTTCCATTTGAAGTTCAACCCTTTGTTTGTAAAGCTCCTTACTAGGAGCAATCGAATATTTCTTATCAATCTCTTTAATTTTATCAACCAATAAAAGAGTTTCCATCTTAGTATGTTTCCTCAAACCAACAGAATAAGAAATAATCTGTCCATGTATATACGCTTTAAAAGTGTCCCAAGGTGTTCCGCAGGAGATATCATCTGTAGAATTAGTTGAAAAGAAGAAGTCGAGCTCCTCCATAAATTTTATAAAGTCAGAGTCTTGCAACAAGGTAGAGTCAAATCGCCATTGTCTAGCATTAGAAGCTGTATCCGTAAATTTCATAGAAAGTAATAATGGAGCATGATCAGAGATAGCTATAATATCATAGTTACAACCGATTACCAATGGAATAAAACAAGAGTCTACAAAAAAATAATCAATTCTCGAATAAGAGCGATAAACATGTGAGAAAAAAGAAAACTCTTTGTCATTAGGATGCCGAAATCTCCAAATATCAAAAACTCTATTGTCAGTCAAAAAGGAGTAAATACAAGTGGCCGACTTATTAATATATAAGTCTGAATAGATAAAGGTTTATCCATCAGAGGATTTAAACAACAATTAAAGTCACCACCCATTATTAACTTATATTCGTTTAGATTGGGTAAAGAAGTAAATAAAGAGTTAAAAAAGTCAGGACAATCCACATTTGGAGCATAAACATTAACCAAAGCAACCTTTTTATTACAAAGTAAGCCCGTAATTAACAAAAATCTGCCATTCGGATCCGAAAAAATATCACGTTGAACAAATGAAATAGAGGAGTCAATAAAAACTGAAACTCCTTTTACTTCAGCATTCGAATTTGCGTGATACTGTTGACCCCGCCAAAATCTAAAAAAACGAAATTTGTCCTCCTTCCTCACATGAGTTTCTTGTACAAAAATGATAAGAGCATTAAGTCTTTGGAATACTTTGAAAATCTTCTTTCGTTTAATTGGATGATTTAAACCATTAGTATTCCAAGACACAAAATTAATGGTCTGAGCCATAATTCTATAATCAACCCTTTGGTATAGAAAGGGTTAACCAACTTATAAACTCATGCGCCCGGAAGAGGAACAAAAGTAATGAGAAGACCCGGAAGTGACGACAACACAGACATATTTGAAGTTCAAAAACAGCCCAACTAAAAAAACTGACACAAACTGGTACAAAAAAAATAGAATTAGAAAACAGACCATCCCCCCCCCACCCCCCAAGAAAAAGCGAAAAAGCCAAAATATGACTTAAAAAGGGAAAAAGTAAGACTAATCCTACCCCCATGTCAGCTGAAGAACACTCCATATATAAAGGATATATATAAAAGAATCACCCCAACTTTAAAAATTAAAATCGCTATAATAAAAACCATATTTCTAAATATAGTTAGTTGTAAAAAGAATAAAAATATAATCACTAAAAAAATTATAAATCGGGCTCTCGCCCAGACAAAGCAAAAAATATTTAAGCTATGATAAGCAATGCATTGTACGGAAGAGACGAAAAAAAAACATAACACCATCTTAAGCAAAAATAAAAATCTTTTTCAAAAAACCACCATCTTAATCAAAGAAAAATTCACCTTTAAAGAATTAAAAATATACCTTCGAAGGAACAAAGTTAATGGACAAGTATGTAGTTAAATGATTAAAGTGTATAAGGCAAAACAATTAATATGACGCAAACACACTTTAACTTAAGTATAAAGTATAGGATGAACCTACACCAATAACCAGATTTTAATTCTGGTTTAAGAGATCGAGAACCATCTTACACGATCAGAATCGTTCATTTATTAGAGACTGGTGTCTGTAGCAGTAGGGAAGTTCTCCTCCAGATATTTTCTTACTTCTGAAGTTGAAATGAAAACCTGTCGTGGAGCATTCGACGGAGAAATTCGGAGCTTCGCAGGGTATAGAAGTGCAGGTTTCAGATTTTTCTCATAACATTCAGCCATCAATGGTTTAAAAAGAAGCCTTCTTTTTAAAAGGTCAGGACTAAAGTCTTCGACCAGGTGGAAGCAAAGTTCTTTGAATTTAATAATTCCTGCTCGACGAGCTGCTCTTATAAGTTGTTCTTTGTCATGTACATAATGGAACTGGACAATTACCACCGAAGGTTTGTCTGTAACACTCGGTGATCGACGCCGAATTCTATGTGCCCGATCCTATAAAGGGGGGTTATTTGGGAAAATCATCGGAAACGCTTCTTTTAGAAGTTGAGCAAAATATTTCAAAGGGTCATCTTTTTCTATGCCGCCTGGAAGACCAAGTATACATAAGTTCTGTCTTCTGGACCGATTCTCAAAATCGTCACTCTTGGCTTTAAGGGCTTCCATCAGGTTAATGGTAGAAATTAAATCCTGTTGCAGTTTTTCAATAGTCAAATCTCGCTTCCGAGCATCTTCTTGCAGAGACGCAATAAGACCTTGTTGCTGTTTAATTACTAAATCCGTCTTAACCATGTACTCTTGAAAAGCCTTTATATCTTCTTTAAAAAATTGTTGTAGTTCAGCAAATTTTTTATCCAAAACCTCCATAAACAATTCAAAAGTTAATTGAGTTTGTTGTGGCGGAGCCTGCTTTTTTCTGTTACCGTTCGGATTGCGTCCGGGATCCCGTCCCTTAGACCTGAGAGACATTTCTGTTTGCATATCTTCAAAAGTTCACAACAAACTCTTGGCAATAAATTCAAAAAAAAATTAACAAAGAAACTTTCGGTATAGGTAAAAATAAGCTGAATAAGGGTGATCAAAGGTTAAAAAAAGTAAAGGTTATGGAGCGAATCCAAAACAGTACTCACTCCATGAGCGTCTCCAGCTGACTGCATTGTGATTTTTGAACTGGCATCCAGTTGCTTTACAGATCTGTATTTGCCTGCCATCCATTGGGTCATTTCAGCCCTGCACAGAGACTGAAATGCGTTCAAGTGGCAGTTTTCATTTAGTGTTTCTGCCTCCACTTTCAGGCAGTTAAAATTGCCTTCCTCTAATTTGGAGAGCTCCCTCTCTTCCCCTTGCCCTCCTTGGTAACAATGAGCACAAGGAGCAGTGTTTCACATGAGCAAGCCCTTACTCAAGCCTATGTGAAAAACCTTCATGAATTAATGGGGAAACAATTTATAAGAGTCCCGGTTTGCCAGATTTTCAGCACGTGCTTTTTTTTTTAACTTTTCACCATATTGGTTTGCAATCTGTTAAAGATGGTTTGGTTTTGGTAGACAAAGGTTTGGGTTATCCACAATAGGCAACACAGATTAGCTTTGAACTTTAGTGCCTGTGCATGTGTTGTGAGGGGTTTGGGAGTGGGTGCTGTGGGATAAGCCTTGTGTTAATCACAGCCTTTCTTGTTAAACAGGAAATGTTTGAAAGGACAGGGTGCAGCTCCATCAAATTGTGCCATCGGTCAGAGAGATCATCAAAGTCCCAATTCGTGTCGCTCTGGAAGCAGGCAGGTCTCGTCGCGGTGACGTGTGTGGGCAATCTGAAGGGAAACTGAGTGGGACCTGAACCGCGGAGATCTGGGAATCTGGACATGGTGCAAATGTACGATGCTGGTCAGGTACGGATAAGTTTAAAACATTGTTGGCGTGGATGGAAATGAGGTGACAGACATTTTAGCCAAATAATCACTTAAAATTGAAGATGTCTCTCTAATGATGCCTTTGTATAATGGGGAGGTGAAAGTCATAATTAAAAAGTCTACTCCATCACTCTGGGAATGAAGTTTGGAGAAGGAAAAGAACTTTCCAACTGATCCGTACGATGCCCTGGTGACGACATTCTTCACCATCATAACACCGCCAACATCCACATCAGCTGCAAGCTGTCTCATTGTATGTGCTGTGTCCATGTGCAAGTGGTTAATATGGGTGACGGAGCTGCCAGCAGCCAGCCTTGTGTTCGCACGTTAATCACAGATGTGCAGTCAATCAACAGAACATCCTTCCACTAATACCATCTGCGCCCGTACCCGCCCGACCCCGACATCACCATGTCAGTTTTAGGCCATAACATAACCGCACTGACTTGTGTAACTCTTTGGTCAAACTCTTTGTAAACTTGGCCCCAGCCCACCAGCTGGGGCCTGTGTGATCATTGGGCACAAGGCTCGATAGTGGCTGGAAGGACTGGGGTGCTGGTGGTGGAGAGGGTTGTGAGGGAACTGTGGGGTTTGGAAGGGAAGGAGAAAAGCGAACATATTGCTGTCTGGTTGGAGCTTTTCTGTTACAATAGACTACACAAAGATGAGTTTGAATGTTAGTGCCTGGGCATGTGTGACAGTGTATGATGTGGAATTAAAATGTTATTGATTAGTCTTTCTTGTGAAGCAGGAAACATTTGAATGGAAAGGAGGCGGCGCTGTCGAAATTGTATCATCGTTCATCTAAATCCTCAAAGTCACATTTGGTGGTGCTGTGGAAGAAGGCGTCTGTCATCGGGGTGACATTTGCTGGAGGGGAACTGAGCTGCATGTGAACCACAATGATGTCAATTCTGGACATTGCTGTGAATGTACGAAGTTTGAGTGGTCTTAGAAAATGAATATCTGGTGTTGCATTTGATGCAAACCTTAGTAAAATTATTTTATGGCTGTAGTGGTGGGAAATGCACTGCTGAAGGGTATTGGGATGTCTGATACTCCAGGAGAACGGCTGGGTTGTGTTTTTGCCATTGCCTGAATGTATACTGAGGCGGGGCTTTGTGGCTTGGTGGGGATGGGTGTGCAAGGTGCAAAATGTCATCATAATGCAGCCATGCAAATGCATCACAATTCAGGTTTATGGCAGAAGGAGATGGAGAGTAGGCAGCAGCTACCTGATGCCAGGGGTAGGACATGCCCAGGTAGACAGTTTTTGGACTCTGTTAATTTTTCTAGTTGCTTTGTAAAGTCATCCAAGAATTCTGTTGTCTTGTTTGCAGCACTTGCATTAGGCAGAAGTTTTCTCTTGTTTAGCTTGGATGTATGGTGCAGACGGGAGCTGTAATATTCCCAAAATTGGATAGAAGTGAAATCTTTGGAAAGAGGAAAGATTCTTCCAATCTACAGGTATTGGTTAAAAAAAAAATTAATGGGTGTGAGATTCAGCCATTCATACCTCTGTTTGATCTCTGTGATTACTATTGTTTGGTGGCTGTGCTTCCCTCAGAGGCTGGTTGGTCTGAATGTTAAAGATTCCCGCAGTGGTCTTTGTGTCTCCACAGGTCATTGGACAGTTTCCCCCAGATTTTTTTAAGTTTGATTTATGCACGTCTTGGCTGTTTTGCATACAAAACCATTTAATAATGGCCTCTTGTTTCTCAGCTCACTGCATAGGTTATGCAGTGGGTGCAGAAATAGGGCAGCTTTGCAGACTAATCTGTGGCGCGGCCTGACGGTGTGACAGATTGGCTTCAATTCCTTGGGCACTGCACCCTGTTCTGGAGTGCAGGAACAGGGACCCTCACAATTTGGTGATTGTGCACTTTTGCTTTGTAGGTTTGCATTTGCCTGCCTTTCCCTACTATTATACCTTCAGGTTGCAGATTTTATTGAGTCCTTGGCTCATAGGTTGGTGAAATTACCCTTCCCCAACAGATCTCCCCTCCCTCCCTTTCTTTGTAAAGAGGAGCAGAGAGCAGTCAAGCACTAGAATGGCCTCTCAGCCTACTGTCTTTCTGTCGACCACAATATTGATTGAAACTTGCACATCTGTGCCTGCATGTGATCTGTACCCCTGAATTGCCTGATGGTTTCATATGCTCTGTCACAGTCTCCTCCCTATCACCTCAATACCCTCTTGATTTTATGTTACATATATTGGTGAGACTGGAGGGCCATTAAAGAACAGGATAGCAGAACATAAGAGTACCTTGAAAAAACTTGAGGGCAGAATGATGTGGGATCGCTGAACTCTGCCTATCATGCTCAAGTAGACCAAGATTTGATGAGGCCAACAACCTTGGCAAGGAAGAAAATGCCAATAAGAGAAAGAGTAAGGAATCACTAAAGATGGAGCATGTGGGGGATCTAAATGTAGGTTCTAAGAGCATAGAGATAGCACCAGTCTGGGGACCACATATTCCTAAAGAGGATTTGGCCAAAAAGATTGACCAATTCAAGCTAACCAATCAGGAATGGGCAATTCAGATCCACCCAATCAGGACTGAGTATTAAGCCCTACCCATGCCCTGCTCACTTGAGAGGGCATATAAGGAGGTGTCTTCAGGGAGATTTGCCACTTGATTAACTTATGCCTGAGGAAGATGGTTGGGTTTACAGTTGAAAAGTGTTGCAATTAGATCTGTAAATATGTGACTATTAAAGGCCAAAGGCTGCTATCATAGGATAGTGTTTTGACTGTCAACAAAAGCCACTGGAGAGTCACGTAGTTGGTAGCATAAAACTATTTGGCACACACAAGCTGACAGCATTTGGAGTGGCTCTGGAGAGAGGCTCCTTGACCCAACATTCCATAACATTTTTGTATGCTAAAGATCAAAGGTTACAGCAGGACAATTTCTAGAGTTACAATGCATTCATAATGCTTCCTTTGAGGTGCATATAATGTTCAAAACACCTAGATCTGCACACCAGCACTCTCAAAATGAATGCTAATCACGATCATCTCTGAGCTGCATGTGCAGACGTCTCAGGTCATTGGGCTGTTCTCCTGGTTTGCAATCAACCCTAGTCTGCAGCTCCAAGACCATTGTCCTGTCCTGTCCTGACCATTTCCTCCTCCTTGCCCTCCTGGACAAAAATAATTTGTTCCGAATAAGGCCAATAGGGCAACTGTCGTAGAAATATGAACAAAGAACTATTTATTTGAAATCCTGGCGCTGCGTTTATCATGAAGGTTATTTTCGACTTGCATCAGCAGTCTTAAGTCCAGCAGCTCCTGAGTGGTCACATATCCCATTAGACATTAGTTTTAACCATTTCTACCACAAATTCTTCTTTGTTGATCTTTCTGATCAACACCTCAGTTTATACCCCTTCTTCCTGAAAAGGGGGCTCATAAGAGGGTAAGGGCACATTTTTAAGCATTCCTCTTCATTGTAACTATCCTCTTCTCCATTTCCTGCGTTTTGAGATTGCGCATAGAGTAATGCTGCTGACTGACCTTGGAGGGGTGCAAACCCAGTGGATGCATAGTTGTATGATACAATGAACTACCACCGCTAAGCAGATCAGGGCAGTAAGTCCATAACAGAGGGGCTGCAACCAAGAAAATTTTCCCTCTCCTAGTACTGTTTTAGCCCACCTGAAGAAATTGCAGCCTTCTGGGTGGTCTTGAGAGTTCAGTCTATGTATTTCATCTTGCAGCTGGGTCATATATTCTAACACGTGGTCATATTTTCCAAAACATTGGGTTTGTAGGTGCAATGTTCTTTCCTTACTAGTGCACAGACTTCTCCTTCCTTGACTAATACATAGTCTAGTGCCATTCTGTTTTGTAGAGCCACTGTTTGTCAGAGTGCAAAATTTTTCCTTGAACAGGAAGTTCATTCTTCCAATTAAGCCCGATGCCTGGGGGTGGTGGGGTATGTGGAACAGTCATGAGATCCCTGTCTCAGCCGCCCAGGTCTGGGCTTTGGTCCCAGTGAAATGTGAGCCCTGATGGGATTGTACCTCCCATGGGACCCCATAGATAGAGGAGAAGTACTGTAATCCATTGATGGTGCTTTTCTGGTCGACACTCTCACAGGGCACCGCCACCAGGACTCCCGAGAATGTATCCACCATCGTCAGGGAGTACTGTTTCCTATTTTGTCGTGGGAGCGGTCCAATATAGTCGATTTGCCATACCTGACCCGCTTCTGTGCCGTGACGGATATGGCCTGGTGGCCCTGTCAGCCAGCCCCATGGCTTGACCTGCTGGCAGATGGGGAAGTTAGCTACAGAGGTTTTGCATTGGTTGAGTGTCAAGGTGACACCGAATTGTTCAGCCGTGCCCATGCAGCTAGTGCACTGGGGTCTGTGTCAGGGGTGGAAGCGGTAGCAGCTGATATTTGAGCAGCCTGGTCTACAGCAGTGTTAAATGTTGCCTCTTTGTTATCTTTCTGGGAATGGGCATCCACATAGTGGACAGAAATTTTTCTGTGGGTAGCCTGGTCACAAATGAAACGCCAGTGGTGCTGTCCCCAGAGGGGATGCCTGTGTATTTCCCACCCCATGTCTTGTCACTGGGCCATCCATACCGCAGTGCCATTAGCTCAGGAGTCAGTATAGATGTGGATTGGACCGGTGGTGTTTTGGAGAGTGAGGGCTACTGCTGCCTGCTCGGCAAGTTGACTGGAAACCCCCTCCCCCTCTGTGGTTAAAATTTTGCCCATGGCGGGATGAGGTGCTGCTGCTTTCCATAATGGTTTTCCCTCTTTCCAGCAGCTGGAGCCGTCTGTGAACCAGGGAAGCAGTTTGTTGTCGGGATCGAGGGAATCGTAGGGTTGTACCTTGGGAATGTCCGGGGCAGGGTCCTGGGACTGGGGGAAAGCCAAGACTTGTTCATGGAGGCGGCTGACCCCTTCAGGACTGGGTTCAGCCCGGTTTTCAATGTACCACTTCCACTTGACAATGGAGGACCTCTGGGCACGGCCCTCTTTGTGGGTGGAATCAGGGGACTTGACCCATCACATTATGGGGAGATGGGGGTGAAGGACGACAGGATCGGTGCCTGTTTGGTGTTCTGTGGTGGGGAGCACCAGGTAACAGGCTAGTAGCTGGTGCTTGAAGGGGCTTCAGTGTGCTGCCACTTCAGGTAGGGACTTGGTCCAGAAGCTGATGGGGACTCTGCACCAATGGGTCTTCTGTCAGAGGCTTCACTCGGTGACCATCTCACTGGCTGAAACCTGTAACTCGAAAGGCAGACCTGCCTGGCGGGGAGAAAGTGGCATTGCTTGTTCTACAGCTTGCTTAGCTGTATCAAAAACAGCCTGTTGCTCTGGTCCCCATAGAAATGTGGATTTTTTCCTGGAAATCCTATAGAGTAGCCAAAGAAGCATGGTCAAGTGGGGTGTATGCTGTCACCAATAGCCCAGGAGCCCCACAAATCTGTGTGTTAGTTTTATTAGAGGGGACAGCAAAATTTAAATTTTATTTTTTAGCAGCATCAGGGATGCTTCTGTGGCCAGAGTTCCATT